>NC_090266.1:106862809-107462809 GCF_040414725.1 Anabrus simplex | reverse complement strand
ATCCATTATTTTCGTTAAGACTTGTGACGCCTCCCACGCACATATGGATATGCAGTCCATCAGAATAATTTTCCTTGTGTTCATGTTCCTATGGGGAGGTGTAAAGGGAAATGAACCTTAAATACAGTGTACTGTAGGAGTGCGCAAATACGTGACCCAAACATACATAGCTACAATACGGCAAGGCGAGGTTCATTTCCCTTTACAAACGTGCATAGGAAAATGAACACAATGAAAATTGTTTTGGTGGACCGCATATAAAAATATGGCTGGGAGGCGTGACCAGTTTTAAGGACAATGTTGGATAGTAAGCACATTGTGATATACGAGGTTTTGTTCCTTCAACGACGATATGCTTAATTCAAAGCCCTGACAGGTCATTGATACCATAGCGAATTTCTCAAAACGACATTAGAGATTCAAATCCCGTCAGTGTAAGTGAGATTTTCGAATGGTCAGTAAAGCACCTCTATGTTGCTTCCCACATGAAACAACAGATATTATGGCTTGTTGTCGCAGGATTAACCGTCCAATGAAGCTAAAAGATTAACTTATTTTGCTCTATGCAAGAACACAATGTATCAAAAAATATCTACAGTTTCCTGTAGACCCAACGGTCATTCATTGCTCAGGTTTTATATCTGCGTTATGTGCAGTTTACCGACGTTTGTATCTGTATTATTTATCACAATTATGACAACTAAAATATGGAATGTCTGGTGAAGAAATCATGAGCGCTACGTATCTGATAACGCACCTGCTACCCATTATCTTCCTTAATACTGGTCAGGCCTCATACACATATCGATGGCGTTCTTTTAAAACCTCATATGTCCCAATGCTCTTCCTACCCATTATATTCCTTAAGACTGGTCACGCCTTCCAGCCACATGTTTTATGCAGTCCATCAGAATAATTTTCGTTGTGTTCAATTTCCTATGCCAATGTGTAAAAGAAAATGAGCCTTGAATACTGTAGGAGTGCGTACATTCTTCATGCGAACAACATCACTACAATACGTTATGGCGAGGACCATTTTCCTTTAGACACAAGCATAGGAAAATTTTCAAAACGAAAATTATTCTGATGGACTGCATATAAATATGCGGTTGGGAGGCGCGATCAGTCTTAAGGAATATAATGGGTAGGAAGAGCAATGGGACATATGAGGTTTTAAAAGAAAGTCATCGATATGGGTATGCAGTCCATCAGAACCCTACTCTCTACCGTACTGTAGGAATGTATGTTTGCATGACATATTTATCCGCTCCTAGAATATTATATATGCCTTGTCCATTTTCTTTTACACACGCGCGTAGGAAAATGGACTCAACGAAAATTGGTCTGATGGACTGCATATCAATATGTGGCTTGGAGGCGTGACCAGTCTTAAGGGAAATAATGGATAGGAAGAGCATTGTCACATTCGCGGTTTTGGCATTGGTGTGCCGATAGAGTCAAATAACACAGTACATGCCAGAATTTCAAGAAATTCTGTTGAACTGCTTTCACGAGATTTCGTGACAAACAAACGAACAAACAAGCAAACAAACAAACAAGCAAACAGGCGGACAAACGAACGGACAGGCAAAAAGTTATGCGGAACTTGCTTTCGACATTCGTATCCCTAAAATCTAAATATATTCTTTGAAATTCCTTAAGGGCAATGGCCTCCTGCCCAGGCAGGGTCTTCGCTCGGTTATATTCATTAGGTGAGCAGTCCTAAGGAGTATTTTGTACCTAATCCGAGGTAGAAATGTAGTATGAGGAAAACAATTAAAGTGTGCTAAAATTATTTTATTTAATTTATATAAATTTATTTATCTAATTAATGTATTAATGCGAAGAACCCCCGTGGCAAAAATGGTACCATGCCGGACTCTCACCGCTGGGTTCCCCGGTTCAAATCCCGGACACTGCAGGTGAGATTTGTGCTGGATAAAGAGGAGACAAGACTGGTTTTTCTCCGGTTACTCTGGATTTTCCTATCATCTTTCATGTTATGGCACAAAATCGTTTAGAGTCAAACATATTTTAAATAACAGGAAATGCATATCAATGTTTATGAGATAGACAAACCTAAACTTAGGAATTTTCGATGACGTGATGATTTCTACGATAGGAAATGTTAGAATAGGACATTAACCACACAATACACGATAATTGTTTGTTCTTTATTAGGAAATTAACGGAAATCTAAACAATTGGTAACGTTTACCTCCTACTCCCCTGTAGGATTTCATGTTGGCTGTCACTCGCATTACGGATATTATTTTGTTTTCCAGTCTAGAAAGCCGAGCAAATATGGCTTAGGAATCGTTACGATGACTACGTAGCCCTTCAAGATTTACTGGTCGTCTGTCTCGGCAACAGTAGCGTTGGTAGCACCAAGGTTATGGGTCAGGAATGGGTGTCTTGGAAATACAGTACATACCACAATTTCAAGAATTTCTCTTAAACTGTTTTTCCCACGATGTCGTAACAATCAATCAATCAATCAATCAATCAATCAATCAATCAATCAATCAATCAATCAATCAATCAATCAATCAATCAATCAATCAATCAATCAATCAATCAATCAATCAATCAATCAATCAATTAATCAATCAATCAATCAATCAATCAATCAATCAATCAATCAAAATTTGTTCGTGACTTAAAATGTTTCGAAAAATTGTCTTCAAATCAATAGGAAACGGATATCACTGTAACTTGAAGCAGTCGATAAATATTACTTAGAACCAAAGGGGTATATGAACTCAAAATATTTCGCTGATACGGAACGAGTTGGCCGTGCGGTTAGGGGCGCGCAGCTGCGAGCTTGCATGCGAAAAATAGTGGGTTCGAATCCCACTGTCGGCAGCCCTGAAGACGGTTTTCCATGGTTTCCCATTCTCATACCAGGCAAATGCTAGGGCTGCACCTTAACCCTCTGTTGCCTGAATAGTGAAAAATAGTAAGTATACTTGAATTTTTTCACCTTATTCTAATAGAATATGTTCAAATAATAAATGCTAATACTTTCAATTCATAATTTTAATTTTTGGTATGTTTTTGGGGCCTGGTACTTTTAAGTACCGTCAGGCATATAGGAGGCTTCGTATTCGGGTAGATAAGAATGTTCACATTTTGGAATTATATCACATTTATTGTCTCAAAATATTAGTAGAACATGTTTTTCATACATAAAACCATTACAAAAATGTAAAAGGAAAATTGAAAGCAAATATGTGTAATAAGAGTGAAGTTTCCTAATATTATTGTTCATATGTAGAACATCTTGCAAACATCCTATACAAGTGACACATTATGATACTCTGCAAAGCAGTTCTTTTTTTTATTGCAGCAAAGAAAAACACTACATGTAGTACACTTTGAATGCGGTCTTGACTGCACCTTCTTCCTCGAACACACCTCACATCGACCACGGTCCTTTACAAAAACAACAAAATGATTTCCACGATTACTTAGTCTGACATCACTGGGCACAGAATATTCTGTTTTCCTCCTTTTTGGTAGACAAGTTTGCTCTGGTGACTTTGGTCTTCCTGGAAGACGAATTTCTTTCTGGTCCTAGGGCCACATTACTCCGGAATGCCATTAGAGGGACTTTTTCATGCAAATTACAGTATATGATGTAGGCATTGACAAATACTATCTCAATCATTCCCCAAAATAATCTATGCCACCATTTTTTGGGTCGACGGTCTAAACCATATACGCCTCGAAGTCTGTCAGCATGGTCTATTCCACCCGTGTGTGCATTGTAGTCTTACACAACAACCGGGCAATCAACAGTAACATTACTTCCATCCTTCTGTTTCCTAGAAACAGTTGTGGCTTCTGTTCCATGGAAATTAGATGCTAAGCACACACCTTTACTGTCTTTCCACAGAAAAACACTGATGTCCATCGAAGAAATTCTATGGTCAGAACACCCCCTTTTCATTTCTCTTCAGGCATAAAATTCCGTGGGATTTCCTTCCTAGTCATTCTAATGGTTCCACACGCTAGAGTATTTTCCTCTTTGAACTTTTCAAGAAGTGGGAGAGAAGTAAAATAGTTATCAAAGTGCAATTTTCTGTGTTGTCCCAAGAATGGCTTTGATAGGCTACGTTCGATTCTCGTGAGAAGTTTCCAGCATTTCCGTCCTCAGCTTCACGAGTTATTGCATCCACTTCACTATCAAAAATGGCAAATAAAGTAGAACTATTGGTCGTAACTGCACTCGGTTCTTCTTCCTTCTCTGTATCAGTATTTTCCGAATCATCTTCTGGCAAGTCCTCTATTATTATCTTACAGATATCATCATCAGTCAATCTGGCTGCTTTGTCACATATATTGCAAACCTGTAATGTAATAGATACTGATACTTTTATTTGAGATGCAGTATGTCTTAATATTTGGAGAAATATTCTTAAATTATTGAAGAAAACTTCATAAATGCCAAATATTTTGCACTAGTAAAGCATTACTTTCGGTTTTGGATATGACTAACATGAGACCCTCCATATGGCCTGACGGTACTTCTAAGTACCTCGCCATTTACTAGCTATATATCCACACCAATTGCAAATTTCATCAATTTGAGTATTTTATTGCATTACAGAAGCATACTTACATGTACTAAGATTACTTGCAGGTCGAATGTAACAATAGGAGCTAAGAAATAATCAATCAAAGTATCATTTGTTTACAGTGGTAACACTCTGACTACACTCCTAAGAATAAAACGATCTCCCGCGTTCTTCATCAATACCAACCTCAAAAATGAAATATCTCTGTTTCAAGTATTAGGTACTTGAAAGTACCATGATGAAAATACAAGGGTAGGTATTTTAAAGTACCGTCAGGCAACAAAGGGTTAATTAAGGCCGCGGCCGCTTCTTTCCAACTCCTAACCTTTTCCTATCCCATCGTCGCCCAAAGACCAATCTGTGACGGTTCGAGGTAAAGCCACTAGCATAAAAACCAATTGCTAATATATATATATATATGTATATACTTGGCTAAATCACCAGATATCGATAACCTTCTGTAATATACCTACGGACCAGATAATAATTTAAAGGAAAGCTACCCTCTCATCTGTGTATTAGTGAAAACTTATTTCGATACACTCCAACATAGCTTGATAAATATGAAAGTAATAATGAAAAAAATTCTACGTGTAGCCTTCTTTTGGGATATCCTTGTGTCATAACAGTTGCAAACTCTGTGATAAAATACACCTGTTACAACCTCCAGTTGATTACCATATCTAATCTTGAATTCTCCTTTATTTCACTTTCTAAGTACTTCAAGCTCTCTAAAGTTCAATATCTTTATCTCCAGTTTCTATTGATCATCTCTCTTCTCTCTTTCTCTCATTTCACCGTCTCATTCGCCTTGCTTTTCTCCAAACTGATTCTCTTTTTCCATGCTTCCGGACTCTCATTTACTGCAGCAGGCTGTACTTGGATCTCTCCATTATCCTTTCCTCAAACAGAAATGTATTCAGCAAAGTCTTGTGTCCATTCTTGTACCACTGTGAGTTCCGTATGCTGCCCTCGTGACATCATGACATCATTGATCACAATGAACAGTGAAGTTGACCAGATATTTAATCGCTTTAAAACAGCTCAATAATTTGTAGACCATAGCTTATATCACTGACATAGTATCATAAATTAATTGTTTAACATGTACTCACAGGATTCAACTATTTTACTATGTGAAAGCCTTCGTAAGTTACAACTGTATGCTGTTTAACGGGATTAAAGTTACTGTATTATACATGACATTATTTTATTTTCTACTAATTTACGTGCCGATGAAGGTACTGAAAATAGACTGGTGTACTTGGGCTCCTTCAAACACCATTGGAACGTGTCAGATTTGGACCGGCTAGTTTGGGCTCAGCTAGCCTGCTACCTACCATCTGAGCCACTCAGCCAGCGTGTGATGAAGAGTACGTTCATGGTTGTGGTAACTTCTCACTAATACTTGAACTTTATACTGCAGTCTTGTCATGTCTCATTGGTAAATGTTGAAGATAACTTAAAACAGGTGTGAAGTCATACCATCCAACATGACTTTATCCTTGGATGTCACACATTAATACCTGTAAAGTCACTTAATATATAACAACCTCCTCATTGGTGACGCTCCACCACTGGACATCTCTTTGTGAACGTGACTGTTCCTCAAGCACGTCTGCTGAATTCGAGTGTAGCACACCTGTTTTCACTATTACCAGTGGTCTGTTCAACATGATTTTGCGGTTAACTGTCTGTGTTCGCGTTCTCAGACACATTAGAACGTGATTTCTGTCTCTTAGACGAACTCGAACCGTATATTCTGCATGAGGCTACAAAGGGATGTGCCTTAAGATCTTGTGTTTGCTCCGTGCAGAACTCCAGCGGAATTCTGTACCACTTATCTCTCTGAACCCACTGTTAACGACATGCAAAGAGGCTACAATTTAAGATTCTTATCTCCACACTGGTTGAAGTGACTTGAATTATTTGCAAGTTATCCATCGAGCTAAAAGTTATTTCCCACGGCATCAACGGATATTGCGGACCGTGGACACAACGAAAATATTTTAATGGGCTGCATATATATAGGATATTCGGAAACAATATGAACAGGTTACATGAGCGTTAGAGCGTTGGTCATACTGATGGGTAATTTGAAGGAAATATGTCGATATCTCGCGCCATTGTCATTTTATCAGTTGCTGGAGATAGCCAATCAGCTCGCTTCCCGGGTTATTTCAGATGGGCTTTGCGAGGCAGTGTTATTAAATCTGCACGCGGCTTATGACCGGGCTAAGAGCGGTAATAAAAGGAATAAACTTCTCCAGGGGAGGAACTTGAACAAGGACCTTCCTACTGATAGGCTTGGCCTACAGCAAGCACGCTATGGTGGCATTGACTGGAACCCAAGGTGTGTTAGTGTTTGATGCTCATTTCTCTGCATGGCTCTCAAACCCGACCAAGCTAAGTGCAGTTTTAGCAATATAGTCTCGTAAAGCCCATTTGAATTCGCCCGCAAAGCGATCTGATTGGCTAACTGCAGCAGCTTATTAAATTATAACGACACGAGCTATCGACGGTATTTTTCAAATTACCTGTCAGTATGACATATACTCGGTTCATGTTGCTTCCGACCATCCTTATATATGTGGCTCGGAGGAGTGAACTGTATTAAGGAAAATAACGGATAAGAAGAGCACTTTCAGATACGCGGTACTGCTTCCTCAGGATGACATGAGTAGTTCTGAGGCTTTATAGATCAATGACAATAACAAATTTCTAAAAAAGGCATTTCTGATTCAAATCCCGATCAGTGCAAGTGAGACTTTCGAATGGTCAATAAAACCTCATTGTGACACTTCGCACATGAAACTAAAGATTCCACCCATCTGGTCAGCAGATCTATTTTCTAAGTGGTTTTAAAGTCCGCTTGATAATGTATGATGACTTTATTATTGTGAAATTACAGAAGGCCACTTATTGGATGCCCGAAATGGTATTTTTATCACCATCTTTCCTGAATGGTATTATACCAAGGCGAGTGTACCACGTTTCAGATCCTCAAGCTAGGCCTACATTTCTTGTTGTGTTCAATTCCATCGCTGGCATGACACCGTAGGCCATTGTGCTGGCCTAGTACATTTGAAATTTGTTTGTGTTGTAAATTAATAATAAAAAACAAAAATAAAGATATATAATAATTATTATTAATATTTTCAGAAAACACACTCGGAGGTTAAGTCAACGATGGTGTTTGTCGTTCACCTCTTACTCAATCTGCTAGGCTTATTTCCGTCGGGTCTCCAAGAACGACGTGGCCATGTTATTTACTTCTGCCGACAATTTACCAGCTTCCCGAGCTTTTTCCTCAATGCTACGTCTCCAGGTTTGGCTTGGCCGTGCACGCCTCCAAGCCTCCTTGATGTTTCCAGTCTAGAGTCAACTTTGCGACTGCTCCATCTGGTTTCCGCAAAAGATGCCTCATCCAAACGAATTTCCTGTGTTTAATTGGTTCTTCTACAGGTGTTTGATCCATTATTTTCCACAGCTCTTCGACAGATATAACTTTATGCCTTCTTACATTCAAGATCCACCATCAAGAGCGGCTAACAGATCTAGAGATGGTAGTGCTTTGAATTGGTGAGCTTCCAAGTTTCACACGTCTGTAGCAAAATTTTACAATATTATTGGCTGTACGTCGCACCGACACAGGTAGGTGTTATGGCGACGATGGGATAAGAAAGGGCTAGGAGTAGGAATGAAGCGGCCATGCCCTTAATTAAGGTACAGCCCCCAGCATTTGTCTATTGTGAAAATGGGAAAACACGGAAAACCATCTTCAGGGCTACAAACAGTGCATTTCGAGCCCATTATCTCCCGAACGCAAGCTCACAGCTGCGCGCCCCTTACCTCACAACCAACTCGACCAGTATTTATACAGGATGGTCGGAAAGAACGTGAACCATATATATGAGTGTTAGAGGATAGTCATGCAGATAAATAATTGGAAAAAGTAATTAGATATCTCGCGCCGTAGTCATATTATCAGCTGCTGAAGTCAGCCAATCAGATCGCCTCGCGGGCGGCTTCCGATGGGCTTTGAGAGGCGGTGTTGCTAAATATGCACGTGGCTTATGATCGGCTTGAGAGTGCCAATAGAAGAAATAAACTTCTCCAGGTGAGGAACTTGAACAACGACTTCCCTGCTGATAGTCTTGGCCCACAGCAAGCACACTACGGTGACATTTCCTGAAACCCACGGTGTGTTAGTGTTTGCTTCTCATTTCTCGACATGGCTCTCAAGCCCGACCAAACCACGTCCATATTTAACAGCACCGCTTCGTAAAGCCCATTTGAATTCGCTCACGAAGCGATCTGAGTGGCTAAATTCAGCAGCTGATAAGAAGACAACGGCGCGAGATATTGACGTAATATTTCCAAATTTCCAATCAGTATGACCTGCGCTCTAACGCACATATACTCGCACAAATATTTTCTTCTGATGGACTGCATATCCATATGCTGCTGGGAGGCGTGACCAGACTGGAGAAAATAATATATAGGAAGATTATTGTCAGATACCGATGGCCTAGATTGAATACCTCGTATCTCACAAAGTTCTTCCTATCCATTATTTCCTTTAAGACTGGTCACGCCTTCCAGCCACATTGGGGTATGCAGTCCATCAGAAGAATGTTCGTTGGGTTTATTTTCCTATGCTTAAGAGCAAAGGAAAATGACCCTTATAAAAATATACTCCATGAGTTAGTAAACACGTCAAGCAAACATACTTTCCTATTGTGCGGTAAGGTTCATTTTCCTTCACACATCGGCATAGGAAAAAGGAACACAACGAACATTGTTCTGATGGATTGCATATCAATATGTGGCTGGGAGGCGTAACTAGTCTTAAGGGAAGTAATGGATAGGAAGAACTTTGTGAGATACAAGGTATTCAAACTAGGCCATCGATACGCGGTATTATTCGCGCAGCAACGATGTGTATTTGTACAGTACGGTACAGCTGTCAGCCTCCTGTTATTATCGAGAAGGACAAAGGTAATTGTTTTCCGTTTGGCTTTACATCGCACAAGAAGTGGCAAATGTCTGCAAACACATTTGTACTCGCTGCACACGAGCGACCGTCAGACGAACAGCCATTACACCTGTGTCTGTGTCTATGCCGCACAGTTAGTGTATGTAAACATCAAGTTACCTACTGTGGACGTTAAATTTTGTACAGACCACATGAAAAACTGTGATGGATATGATACCGAAGCTGTTCGAGTCGTCGCCATAAGAACTATCTGTGTCGGTGCGACGTAAAGAAAGAAGGTGTTATGTCCACCATTTGTTCACCGGCATGCTTCATAGCACGAAACCGTGATGCCCAAACCGCGCAAACACATATGGGCACACCTTTATTAATGCTGCGGCAAAAATGCGTTGGTGAACTGCATTTTTCGTATCGATTTCACACGTCAGACTTACGGCCTCGTACGTAAAAATCTAGAGAATTTGAATCAAGAGACCAAACTCGCCACGCAATTGGTCCACTGGTCCCTTTCCAACGGCGTGGAAATATACTTTCGAGGAATTCATGTACACCGCGACTGACATAAGGTGGTGCACTACCATGACATGCGTATTCGCAATCGTTAATTTCCAAGGTACACTGAGGAACGTTAGGTAGTAGGCAATCACCAATGATAACGGGCCACACATTTGCTGTAAATCACCGCTGAAAATGTGGCTGCCGAGGCGTTTGTTGTTAAGGACAGCCCATGTACCCATATTATAGAAGTCGCCCTAAGACCTACAGTATCTGCGCCAGTGCGACGTAAAGCAAATAGAAAAATGTAAGCTGTTGGAGTAAGTGTTTAATATGTCCACCATTTGTTCGCAGACGTGCTTTTTCGTGAAAATCCTCGTCTTGCACTCATTGTACACTTTGCACACACACAGTCGCAGTCGTTCTTCATGCAGGCCCGATGTACAATCCACTAAAGGAAAGTAAACACGTGCCCTCTTCCCGAAGTAGTGCAGCTCTTTTCAGGCGCATGCTCAGGAGTTATTTACCTCATTTCGGCGTTCCAGAAAGACGAAGGGAATTTTATTTTATTTTGTTTCATTTTTTTTTATTCTGCCAGACCTAAGACCAGATGACCTTCTCTTACATCTTACCAGATTAATATGAGACTACATCGCCTCAGTTTTGCCAATTCTGTGAATGTGACAATGCTCTTCCTAGCCATTATTTTCCTCAAGACTGGTCACGCCTCCCAGTCACATATGCATACGCAGTCCATCGGTACAATTTTCGTTGTGGTCGTTTTCCTGTGTTAACAGGCAAACGAAAATGAACCTTGAATGCATTTTACTGTACGAGTGCGTAAATATGTCATGCACACATACATTCCCACAGCACGGTACAGTAAGGTTAATTTTCCTTTACACATATAACCCCCCCCCCCATGGCACTACGGCCCTTGAAGGGTCTTGGCCTACCAAGCGACTGCTCCTCAGCCCGAGTGCCTGCAGATTACGAGGTGTCATGTGGTCAGCACGACGAATCCTCTCAGCCGTTATTCTTGGCTTTCTAGACCGGGGCCGCTAGCTCACCGTCAGATAGCTCCTCAATTCTAATCACGTAGGCTGAGTGGACCTCGAACCAACCCTCAGGTCCAGGTAAAAATCCCTGGCCTGGCCGGGAATTGAACCCGGGGCTTCCGGGTAAGAGGCAGGCACGCTACCCCTACACCGCGGGGCCGGCTTCCTTTACACATATGCATACGGAAAATGAACACAACAAAATCGTTCTGGCGGGCTGCATATCCATACTATGGTCATTTGATAAGAAGTCGCGTGGATGTGCGGTAAGAGGTACGTGGGGTAAGCATGGCCACTGCGCGTGCGCCTGTCTCAAGTCTCAACGCCTGACAATAAACATCTGTTCCGTCCGCGGTGACTCTTGCGATTTGAGGTGCTATCATGAAGTGTCAAAGTGGTAGTGCAATTGTGTCATAGTTGCACATTGTCCGACTCGTTGGCTGAATGGTCAGCGTACTGGCCTTCGGTTCAGAGGGTCCCGGGTTCGATTCCCGGCCGGGTCGGGGATTTTAACCTTCATTGGTTAATTGCAATGGCGCGGGGGCTGGGTGTTTGTGCTGTCCCCAACATCCCTGCAACTCACACACCACACATAACACTATCCTCCACCATAATAACAGGCAGTTACCTACACATGGCAGATGCCGCCCACCCTCATCGGAGGGTCTGCCTTACAAGGGCTGCACTCGGCTATAAATAGCCACACGAAATTATTATATAGTTGCACATTTACTGTCTGTACAGCATAATGAGTAATTTGATAATGAATATGCTCGCATTGTCTGTCACGACTGATGTTTGTAGGTAAGAGCCGTACCTACAACCTGCCGCAACTTCTCGTCACACGCAGATAGTACGTAGCTGGGAATCGTGACAAGTCCTAAGGAGAATAATAATAGGAAGGACATTGTGGGATACGAGGAGTTGCCCGTGCAGCGACGATGTATTCTGAAAGGTTCCAGGAGTATTGTAAATGCTGAATTGTTCAGTCCTAGCCAAAAGTAACTTCAGCATTGCTTCTGAATGTGTACTTTGATTTACTCAAAGAGTGCTGATGGAATCCCAAAGAACCTGTCATAATTCTGTTCCCAGTTAGATATAAAAAGTAAGAACCTCGGAGACAGAGGCTATCAAGGCGGTTAAAGTACTTCCATGGATTTGACTGGTGATGAAATGAAATGCCGTGTGGCCTCCGGAGAGGCCTGGTGCAGGGCTTTTGATTTGACTCCCTTAGGCGACCTGCGCGTGGTGATGAGGGTGAAATAATGACGAAGACAGCACGTACACCCAGACCCCGTGCCAGAGGAATTAACCAATTATGGTTAAAATACCTGACCCCGCCGGCAATCAAACCCGAGACCCCTGTGGCCATAGGCCAGCACGCTAACCACTTAGCCATGGAGCCGGACTGACCGACGATGCACAGTACTTAGTTCCTAAAAAGGGATAACGGCAACATCAACAACAATTCAAATGAAATGTCGCTGTTAAAAGTTAATATGAATATTTCGATTATCTTTGACCCGATGTGGCATTCCTTTATATAACTCTTATTTAATTAACGCCATATCAATTTAAGTGTCGATCTGATTTCCTCTACATGTATATGTTATCAGTTATATTCCATTTTGAATTATAAGCCATTAAAGATATGACTCGAAAGAGTTAATTTATCTCTAGAAGAACACAGCAAGGAGACTTTAATTTCAGATAACGAGGAGACCAATTATTTACTCTTGGCATATAATGAACACGGAAATTGACTGATTTCACCATACCCCAGTGATCAACAACCCGGTTCTAAATATATATCTCATGTCAATGAGGCTCGTACAACCAAATATAATAATAATAATAATAATAATAATAATAATAATAATAATAATAATAATAATAATAATAATAATAATAATACTGAGCGAGTTGTTTTCACGGCTCGGGGTACGTAGTTGTGAACTGGCATCCGGAATATGGCGGGGTCGACACCCACCTTCGCCAGGTCTGAAGATAGTTTTTTCATGACTTCCTATTTTCACTCCAGGCAAACGCTGGGGCTGCATCTTAATTTAGTTCATAACCAACACCTTCCCATTCCTAGCCTTTCACATCCTTGTGTCGTTGAAAACCTTACATGTGTTAGTGCCATGTTAATCGACCAATAATAGTAATATGTTGTTTTGTTAAGAAAGAAGACAAATTTTTCCACTATCCCCTCGGTTAATACATCTGTTGAAACACTAATTATAACATATTCAGAACTATAACATACCTGTAAAATAACACATTATTTAACAAACAATGACAGGTTTCGTTCTACAAGAACATCCTCAGATTCTATCTAATCACTTTTAACCATGGGTATATACGTAAAGAATTGTGTTCGGTCTAAACTTGACAATGTTTGTGAATTTTTTATGTTAATGAACAAGTGAGACAAATTATGAATACCGTGAAATTCAACACAGTCACCTTTGTAACTTTGTGAAAGTTCTCTGTACTTATCTGGATTTCATTTTTTTCCACCAATGTTTAATAGTATAAGAGAACTAGCAAGACACCCGTGCTTCGCTACGGTATTATACTGAAATTTATAATTGAATGCTTATTGTTTTAGATATATAATCCGCCGAAATTCGCGATCTGACTCGTTTTCTGCGAGAATCCACCAAAATTTCCGATCTGACTCGTTTTCTCTTATTTTACGGCACGTTTCCTCCCATTTTTCAATCTTCCTTTCCAGCAATCGAGTTCGTACTTCCCGGGCTAGGCTCAGGTATTCTTCCCGGTCAGTTGTGTACGTAAATCTATAATCGTTTTTAATATGGATAAAATCCTTCAGGAGATCCGGCGTGGTGTTATATTGGGTGCCTTGGCGGCACTGAACCGGCGGTCGGACTGCATTCTTAGTCATTACCCATCCAGTAGCCGTTTCCAGCGCGGTCCGCACATTTGATGACGGTCCGGAACATTATTATTATTATTATTATTATTATTATTATTATTATTATTATTATTATTATTATTATTATTATTATTATCATTATGTGTTGCAGGAATGGCTGATGACCGGGAAAACCGGAGTATCCGGAGGAAAACCTGTCCCGCCTCCGTTTTGTCCAGCACGAATGTCACATGGAGTGACCGGGATTTGAACCACGGAACCCAGTTGTGAGAGGCCGGCGCGCTGCTGCCTGAGCAACGGAGGATCCTTATAAGTACATTAATAACAGTAAAATCAATTGGTCTCACCTCCTTCTACACCCTACCGCCGTTAAGTTTATTTACCACCCCCCCCCCCAAAAAAAAATTAAAAGAAGGCTTGTTTCTATATGTTTAAGGGAGATTTCAAACACCAATGTTCACGTCTATTACCTTCAGTTTTGAGATATAAGTACCCCATAAAAATAATTTACTTTCTTCACTTCATTTCACACTACTCCCCTCCCCCCCCCCCTTAGTGAATTTTCCCCCCAAAAAATACTTGTTTCTTTAATAGTAAAGGATCCTCTAAATACCAATTATCACGACTCTAACTTCTTCAGTTTATGATTTATGTGTCCTCATGAAAGGAATTCATCTAGTTTACACTCCCGCCCTCCAAGATGGTTCCCCCCAAAACGCGTTTTTCTTTGTTTTTAAAGGAGATCCAAATACGAATTGTCACGTCTGTAACAACTTTAGTTTTTATGAGATGTATGTATTCTCATACAATTAAGACAATTCATTTTTCAATTCTTTCACCCCCCCCCCCAACCCTTCATTGGATTTTCCGAGAATACGTGTTTCTTTACTTGTAAAGCAGATTGCATATATCAAATTTCACGTCTGTAACATCTTCATTTTTGAGATATCAGTAGCCTAATTAAAAGAATTCAACACCATTTTCAGTCACTTTAACCCCCCCTCCACCCAAGTGGTATTTCCGAAAACTAAAAATACACGTTTCTTTATGTTTAATAGAGATAAAAGATACCATTTATCACTTCTGTAATATGTTAAGTTTTTTTAGATATACTGTAAAAATTCTCATTTTAAAATTTCACCCCTTTTGAGTTCCCCTTAAGTGGAGTTTCCAAAAACAAATCACCTCTGCTTCTTTACATTTACAGGAGATTCCAAACACCCACTTTTTACGTCTGTAACATTTTACGTTTCCAAGATAATCTGTAGATATAGTCTTTCAAAAAATTCACCCCAATTTGTCACTCCTGTTTAACCGCCATTAGTTGGATTTTCCAAAAACTAAGAAACGCGTTTCTTTATTTTTAATGGAGATCCCATATACAAATTTTCAGTTCTATAATATCCTTCGTTTCTGAGATATATGTATCCTCATTAAAGGCATTCGACCCATTATTCACCCTTTTCCACCCTTCCTATTAGGATTTTCCGAAAAAAAAATATAACCTGTTTCTTTATTTTTAAAGGAGATTCTAAATACCAATTTTCACATCTATAACCTTTAAAAGTGTTGAGATATAGATACACTCATTTTAAAATATTACCCCCCTTTTCACCCCTCTTAATTGGATTTTCCACAAACAAAAAAATTCGTGTTTCTTTATTTTTAAAGGAGATCCCAAACACCAATTTTCAGGTCTGTAATATCTTCAGTTTCTGAGATATAAGTAGCCTCATTAAAGGCATTCAACCCCTTCTTCACCCCTTTTCACTCCTCCTATTGCTATTTTCCGAAAACAAAAAAATACGTGTTTCTTTATTTTTAATGAAGATTCTAAATACCAATTTTTACATCTGCAAACTTTAAAAGTTTGGAGATAAAGATTCACTCATTTTAAAAATTCACCCCCTTTTCACCATCCCATTAATTGGATTTTCCAAAAACAAAAAATACTTGTTTATTTATTTTCTAAGGAGATCAAAAGTACCAATTTTCAGGTCTGTAATATCTTCGGTTTCTGAGATATAAGTACCGGTATCCTGATTAAAGGCATTCATCCCATTTTCCCCCATTTTCACCCTTTTTCATCCCTCCTATTGGATTTTCTGAAAACAAAAAAAATACGTGTTTCCTTATTTTTAAAGAAGATTCTAAATACCAATTTTTACATCTGTAAACTTTTAAAGTTTTGAGATATAGATACAATAATTTTAAAATTTCACCTCCCTTTTCACCCCCTTAGCGACGGAATATCCAAAAATCCTCTCTTAGCGAGCACCTACATCTTAATATGAATGTATCCCCAAAATTTCATTTCTTTATGTCCAGTAGTTTTGGCTCGGCGATGATGAATCAGTCAGTCAGTCAGTCAGTCAGTCAGTCAGTCAGTCAGTCAGTCAGTCAGTCAGTCAGTCAGTCAGGACAAGTTATTTTTTATATATATAGGTTTATAGCAAGCAATTCAATTCACCATTGCATGTATCGTCTCTGCTGTGCCAAAACCGCGAATGTGACAATGTCTTTCCTATCTATTACTTACTTTAAGACAGGTCAGGGCCCCAGCCACGTATGTTCATCGGAACAATTTTCGTTGTGTTCATTTTCCTATGTATGGACGAAAAGGAAAACGCACCTTGTGGTGCATTACTGTAGGAATGTATGTTTGCATGACGTGTTTACGCATTACTACAGTATGATGTACTTAAGGTTAATTTTCCTCTATAATCTAGAACAGGAAAATAAATCGTCATATTTTGTATAGGCTACCCGAGATGTACAGTAGCCAGCTGGTCAGAACGAAAATTGTACTAATAACGTTATTTGCTTTACGTCCCACTAACTACTTTTACGGTTTTTGGAGACTCCGAGGTGCCGGAATTTATTCCCCCATTAGTTCTTTTACGTGCCAGTAAATCTACCGACACGGGTCTGACCGTATTTCAGCACCTCCAAATACCAACGGACTGAGCCAGGATCGAACCTGCCAAGTAGGTATCAGAAGGCCAGCGCCTCAACTCTCTGAACCAATCAGCCCGAAGAAAAATCATTCTTTTCGACTAGTACATATCGATATGTGGCTGGAAGGCGTGACGAGTCTTAAACGAAATAATGGATAAGAAGAGTATTGTCAGATACGTGGTATTGCTTCCTCAGCTACGATATGCAATGTTGCGCATTTAAGGGTTAATACACATTTCTTATCTCAAACTCTACTACTATAACCCCCCCCCCCCACACACACGCAGTTGTGACGCACATATATCTCCACATATGCTAAGATGAGCATCAGGAGAGGAACCCTCCGCAAAACTTGACCTAACCCTCACAAATTGTCATCCCCAAGTAATTGTGAAACGCTCAGGAAGAACAAGACGAAGAAGAGTTAAGCATTCCACAGACGGAGGACTCGTACCTCCACACCAAGACTGCATTGATCAGGGACAGAGGAAGTAATACTTCAACTATGTAGTGGAAGTGATCCAGGTGCAAGCTCATCATATGCACGGCACGTGGTGTTGAAATATCATCGTACTGTATACAGTTCTTGGAAAATAGGACGAATATTTCCTTCGACCGTACCTTATTCACAGCCCCAGTGTCTCGGGGTGTTCTGTTTAATGTCCATATTTTTACGGGTGCACCCAGAACGCATTTGGCAACTCGCTTGGGCAGCCCCATAACAATTCAGTATTAAAATGTATTAATTTGACAATTGAGTTGTACTTTAGAAAATATTTATATTGCGTCGCCGTTTGGTTGAACATTGAAAAAACATTAAGGCTATTTATGCGTGTGCTTTTCTTTGTCAGTCTGTACTATTTTCGGTATGGCCTATTCCTATTTTCGGCATTATTTTTTCTTTATCTTAAATTCCCGAAGTTTCCAATTATTCTGTGTCATTCGTATGTATCCCGGGTCCGCGGTCTAGGTGTAACGTATCTGCCCCTCACCCGGAGGCCCCGGGTCCTATTCCGGGCAGGTCAGTAGGTCAGATGGGTGGAGGTCCAGTCAGCCTACGGGATTACAATGAGCAGCTGTTTGAGTGTGAGATAGCGGCTCTGGTCTAGGAAGACAAAAATACAGACTGAGAGGTTTCGTTGCGCTGATCACGCTTCAGAATGTAATATGCAGGCCTTCGGTCTGAACAGGGATCGCTTGGTATTCCAAGACCCGTCGGACCTGCAGCGCCATAGGATCTGGTTTTGCAAACTTTATTTTATCAGTTCCAGTGCCGACAACCATCTAGTCGTGTAATGCACCGGAAAGATCACGGAAACAGTGTGGAAACGAAGGTGTAAGTTCAGCGGGCATTTAATGGGAATGGCCGAAAAATCGATTTAGCAAAATATCTTCGAAACTTAGGTGTGTTCGTGAGACGTTATACCATTCGCACAATAATAATAATAATAATAATAATAATAATAATAATAATAATAAGAATAATAACTTACATACATCACCATTATAGACTGTTATGGTTTTCAGAGTTCAGTCTGCAAGCCTCTGTGAATTTACTAAACGTCGCCACAATCCTCTATTTGCAACTAGTGCTGTGGCCTCATTTAGTTCTATACCTCTTATCTTTAAATCGTTAGAAACTGAGTCTAACCACCGTCGTCTATGTCTACCTCTACTTCTTTTACCCTCCATAACAGAGTCCATTATTCTCCTAGGTAACCTATCCTCCTCCATTCGCCTCACATGACCTCACCACCGAAGCCTGTTTCTGCGTACAGCTTCATCCAATAATAATAATAATAATAATAATAATAATAATAATAATAATAATAATAATAATAATAATAATAATAATAATAATAATAATAATAATAAGTGCCTTTTGGGGCGGTACGGAACGGTACACTATACCGGCACATTTTTCTCGAAAGAAACAAAAGCAATGGATTGGATATAAAACCAAACTCCATGGCGCAACAGCCCCGAAGTGCCATGGCCTACCGGACGACCACTGTTCAGCCCGAAGGCCTGCAGATTACGAGTTGTTATGTGGTCAGCACGACGGCTTTCTAGGCCGGGGTCGCTATCTCTCCGTCAGGTAGCTCCTTAATTGTAATCACGTAGGCGCAGTGGACCTCAAACCAGCCCTCAGATGCAGGTAAAAATCCGTGAACTGTCCGGGAATCGAAACCGTTGCCTCGGGGTAAGAGGCAGGCACGCTACCCCTACACGGAGGGCCGGCATTAATTGGATATTATTCAGGAATTTTCCTATCACATTTCCAATGAACTGTTGACTAATGCCTTAAAATAGAGTTTGTTTGCCCAGTTTTGTTTCGTTTTAATACATGTAATGCGTACGAGCACATGATTGAAGTTCTGTAAACTGCCGATCAAAAATTATCATTATTGTGCAATCAAACATTTCGTGTCGTCACTTCGGAGCTAATGAAATAGGAATTGATAATCTTCGTCTTGCTGTTTCTTGTCCTTCCACATTTTTGTCTACTGGAATACAATAGAGTACGGGGTTGGTTTTCTCAGCCTTCAGCACACGAACTGTTTTTGTCTGGAACTATCTAACGGTATAAGTACCGCCGTTGATATCAACGTACTAGCAAACAACTATTAAATAACTAACCGTCATAGTTAATCTGGGGTTAATATATGTTTGACGAGCTTTCATTGTTTTTATATAATTTGAAAAACATAAAACAGTTCTTTTGTGCTGCCGAGGCAAGCGACTTCCTAGTTATTTAGTAGGAGCAAGGGGGGCTCGTGATTCACAAGCTAGAGAAGTGAAATGAAGAAAATGATTAATTAATTTGTACCGGTGAGCAATAAAAGAGATCATGACGATTCCTGTGAAGTATTTCCTGAACTTCCGAACAGTAAATCAGGTAAATGTAAAGAAACTATCGCAAGTACCGGCAGATTCACTGCAGTTCAAGAGTGAAACAACTCAGAACATGATGAGCTCGATTGTTAGACATTAATTACATTAAAAAAATACTTCTCCCAGAAAAACGGGTGGCTTTATGCGAAATATAAAAGTTTAGGAACAGAAAACAAGATAGAAGTGAAAATTTCTTAAGAGTGTGTCAGTAGTTAAAGCAGTACACTTGGAAGTGAAGACGACGGTACATCTGGAGATATGAACAAAGTGTGAGAATCAGTTTATGAAGAAATTTGGGTGAGTACCGCTACCTTTTTTCTTAGATAAACACGTATTATTAATAATAATAATAATAATAATAATAATAATAATAATAATAATAATAATAATAATAATAATAATAATAATAATAATAATAATAATCCTTTCCCCAACCATTTCACTTCGGCAATGCGTTTGGTTTAAGCCCAGCTATACAGCCACATGTTCTTCGTGTCATCAAGACAGTAAAGAGAGATGTTTTCAATATTACGTGTTTCTGCTGAGGTAAGTTCTGGGGTGTGTTGTATGTAATAGGAGACGTGTGTGTTAAGGACGAACACAATCAGCCAGAAATTACCGGACGAGGCCGATATCCCACCCTTAACTGGAAAACGAACCCAGAGCCCTCTAGCCAGATTAATAATAACAATAAAAACAACAACAATGATATAATAATAATAATAATAATAATAATAATAATAATAATAATAATAATAATAATAATAAAAATAATAAAATAATAATAAAAAGAATAATAATTTAATATTATTTCTAAACCTATTGACGTCACGCACTCTTGTGTGATCATCTCTGCTAATTACTCGAAATCTTCATAGCTCAGCTAACTACTCACCATTCATCTTTTCACAAGCGGGGACAAAGAAATTCGTAACAGTTACTATTGAGATTAAAACCAACCCTATTTACGATAATGGACTCTAGCAGGATCCTATAGTGGTGTTTTCAAAGGGACGTACATGAAGTAGAACGCTTAAATTCTTACGCATCATTTGGATGTGAGCATGAAGTACTGAGATGGGGAGTTAGTGGATTGGCTACTGCTTTCACGACGCATTCTGCCTCTTATTATATGGCTGCTCTGCGCTAGATAGTCGGCGGTAAATGAGCATCTCTTGAGCCAGGGTGGAACATCGCCAAGTCTGCTCGTTCGCTCAAGAGCGTACATATGGGCTTCTCCAACCGAGAGCAGCAGCCAGTGATGACTGATGAAACTATGCTTATTGGGGCGAAGATGCAAATATAAAGTACTGTAATTTGCACACAAAGGAAGATCCAAACATGCAATTATAAACCTGTCATCCTTAATTAACATCGTGCGTGACATAATTGTCATACATATTACTAGAAGCTACAACTTTGCCTATTAATATCCATAGAGACAGATTTGTTACAGAACCTTAAGCAGGCGTCTGTGGTAGTAATGGATAGGGACGAAATTTATTTCCGGGCTTATAGGATGCGGGGGAGTTGAGTTAGTATCTCCCAACGTTGCACCGGAAACTTAGCCCGATATTCTCAAGTAATCCTCTCTTTTCGAAGGTCGGTAGGCCAATACTGCCCTTCGAAGGGAACAGATTTCTTGAGAATGCTGGGCACTACTACTAACCATCGGAAAGAGAAGACACCTTGATAATGCCGGGCAATACTAACCTTCGGAAAGAGCAGACAACTTGAGATTACCGGGCAATACTAACCTTCGGAAAGAGCGGACATCTTGAGAGTGCCGACCAATACAAAACTTCGGAAGGAGCGGACATCTTGAGAGTACCGGCAACTACTAACCTTCGGAAAGAGCGTACGACTTGAGAATGCCTGGCACTGCTAACCTTCCGAAAGAGTGGAGATCTTGCGTTTGCCGATCACTACTAACATTCGGAAAGGGCAGAAATCTTGAGAATGCCGGTCACTACTAACCTTCGGAAAGAGCAGACATTCTGAGAATGCCGGTCACTACTAACCTTCCGAAAGAGCAGATACCTTCAGAGTGCCGCGCACTATTAACCATTGGAAAGAGCGCACACCTTTCTACTGATGGGCACCACTAACCTGCGGAAAGAGCGGACACCTTCAGAGTGCCGCTCACTACTAACCTTCGGACAGAGCAGACACCTTGAGAGTGCTGGGCACTACTAAACCTCGGCAAGAGCGGACATCTTGAGAGTGCTGGGCATTACTAACCTTCGGAAAGAGCGGACATCTTCAGAGTGCAGCTCACTACTAACCTTCGGAAAGAGCAGACACCTTGAGAGTAACCTTCGCAAAGAGCGCACACCTTTATAGTGCTGGGCACCACTAACCTGCGGAAAGAGCGGACATCTTCAGAGTGCAGCTCACTACTAACCTTCGGAAAGAGCAGACACCTTGACAGTGCTAGGCACTACTAAACCTCGCCAAGAGCGGACATCTTGAGAGTGCTGGGCACTTCTAACCTTCGGAAAGAGTGGACACCTTGACAGTGCTGGGCACTACTAAACCTCGGCAAGAGCGGACATCTTGAGAGTGCTGGGCACTACTAACCTTCGGAAAGAGAACACACCTTCAGAGTGCTGGGCACTATTAACCTTCGGAAAGAGCGGATACCTTGAGAGTGTTGGGCACTATTAACCTTCGGAAAGAGAACACACCTTCAGAGTGCTGGGCACTAATAACCTTAGGAAAGAGCAGACACCTTGAGAGTGCCGGGCACTACTAACCTTCGGAAAGAGCAGACATCTTAAGAGTGCTGGGCACTACTAACCTTCGGAAAGAGCAGACACCTTGAGAGTGCCGGGCACTATTAGCCTTTGGAAAGAGCGCACACCTTTATAGTGCTGGGCACCACTAACCTGCGGAAAGAGCGGACATCTTCAGAGTGCAGCTCACTACTAACCTTCGGAAAGAGCAGACACATTGACAGTGCTGGGCACTACTAAACCTCGGCAAGAGCTGACATCTTGAGAGTGCTGGGCATTACTAACCTTCGGAAAGAGCGGACGCCTTGATAGTGCTGGGCTCTACTAAACCTCGGTCATCTTGAGAGTGCTGGGTACTACTAACTTTCAGAAAGAGCGGACATCGTGAGAGTGCTGGACATTACTAACCTTCGGAAAGAGCGGATATCTTGAGAATGCTGGGCACTACTCAACTTCAGAAAGAGCGTACCCCTTGAGGATGCCGGTCACTACTAAACTTCGGAAAGAGCAGACACCTTGAGAGTGCTGGGCACTATTAACCTTCGGAAAGAGCGCACACCATTAGAGTGCTGGGCACTACTAACCTGCGGAATGAGCGGACATTTTCAGAGTGGCGGTCACTACTAACTTTTAGAAAGAACAGACACCTTGAGAGTGCCAGGCACCACTAACCTGCGGAAAGAGTGGACATCTTCAGAGTGCCGCTCACTACTAACCTTCGGAAAGAGCAGACACCTTGACAGTGCTGGGCACTACTAAACCTCGGCAAGAGCGGACATCTTGAGTGGATTCCTTGAGAATGCCGGACACTGCTGGCTTTCGGAAAGTGTGGACCCCAGGGCGGAGACCAGCACTGAGAATGCCGGTAAACTGACTCAACTCACAAGGCTGTACCTTAATTAAGGCCACGGCCGCTTCCTTCCCATTCTTAGGCCTCTCCTTTCTCATCGTCGCCATAAGACCTATCTGTGTCGCTGCGACGTAAAACAAATAGCAAACAAAAATTATCGAAACACATCGAACGTTTAGTATCAAAGGAATAATGGACATGTTATACAACTAAATAAATTAAACGTACCTACATTTCGTGCCTCCTTCCGGGCTGAGTGTCTCAGACGGTTGAGGTGCCGGACTTTTGACTCCAACTTCACAGATTTGAACCTGGCCCAGTCCGGTGGTATTTGAAGGTGCTCAAATACTGTACGTCAACCTCGTGTCAATAGATTTGCTGGTACATAAAAAGAACTCCTGCGGAACTAATTCGGGCACCTCACCGTCTCAGAAAATCGTGGAAGTGGTTAGTGGGACGTAAAAAACTTAACGTTATTATTATTATTACTATTATTATTATTATTTATATCAGGCCATTAAAAGGTGAAATACGTGGAAGAAAATAGTAAAATATGAGTGGTTTAAGAGGAACGGCGGTAAAGGCGTGCTCGTTTCGCCCGGAAGGACGTGGCTTCGAATCGCCGTCAGGAAGTCGCAAAATTTAAAAGCCGAGATTTCCACTTCCGGAGGTGCATATGGCCCTGGGGTTCACTCAACCGACATCATAAATGAGTACCAAGTTAATTCTTGGGGGCAAAGGCGGCCGAGCGTAGAGCTAACCACTCTACCTCATCACGTGCCGAGGTTACGAATGGTGGAAGCCTTTACCTTCCACCCCTCCCAGGGCCTTCATGGCCTGTACGGAGATGACTTTGCTTTGCTTTTTTATCTTGTAAAATCCACCAGGTTCTGCGTAGTCGAAGCGATGCGTCCTCTGAAAGATCCAGTAACGTACTGTATCTACAGGACCAAGGTAACATTAATAAAAAGATGATTAGTCCACGTAACCGACCTCCCTCTACACCCATCCAGGTATTAATTCAGAACCGGTGCTGGAATGGGGATCTTCCACAGCCCATGAGTGGGATATAGTGGGTTCAAACCTCTGTCGGCAGCCCTTAAGATGGTTTTCCGTGGTTAGCCATGTTCACACCAGGCAAATTCTGGGGCTGTTCCTTATTTAAGGCCACGTTTGCTTCTTCACGATCCTAGCCCTTTACTGCCCCGTCGTCGCCGTAAGCTCCATCTGTGTCGTAACGACGTACATCAACTCGTAAAAAAATGGTAATTAGCTGTGAAAGACACTGCACCCGTTAAATGTGGTCAGGATGCACTCGTTCTTCATGCAGTGTCCTACGTATGGTCCAAGTTGGTACACCAACGGCACGTGTTGTACTACGCGTACGGCGCCCGCATCCTCGTTTACTTTTGTCAGGATGTCTTCTACCGCGTCTGGGATTACACGTGATCGTTGAGCACTCGTTTTTCAAAGCGTTATGTGACACAACTTGTATCGCGAATACGCCGCAGTAGAGTAAGTATCGTTGCTGGATTCGGCACCCGTCTGTTGGGAAGCCTTTCCCGATATATTCACGGAGGGCGACCCGTGTTCTGTTCTGCCACACGATACAATAGCAGCATATAATGGTATTCGTGGTATTCATACACTGCATTATCCAAATACTACAACTACTACTACTACTATTGATGCTACTACTACGAAGTAACTCGCGTACTAGTACGGACGATAATTCGCATCTTTGACAGCTGTTATTCAGGTCAAGGTCAGACAGCCAGCTCACACCTCTAGTCCGGTTTCATGTAGGGGGAGGGAACCCGTCCAACCATATCCCTGTCGCTAGGAACAGCAGATAACCGAACCGGCACATGACAGGTCTAGTGCTTTTGTTGAACTGCTTACGTGGAATATTCTCCCACAGCGTGATATCACGGATTTTTGGGAGCCCAACTCGCCGTATGCAGAAACGCCCCGTGTTGACGTGTACGTAAATAAAGTTTCTTACGTCAACGAAAGAATGCATGGGATAGGATTTCCAAGTGAGTAGTATCGGAATTGAATTTTCACAGCACATCGAACGTTTTGCTTCATAGCAATAAGGAACATGTTATAAAAATAAATAAAAGTACCTTCCTTTCGTGCTTCCAAACGAAAAGAACATTTTAAATGGTAAATTAAAGCATTATAGCTTACAGTTGCTTTTCCAGTGCCTATTAAACGTACCAAAATAAAAGTTGCCAGGCTGAGTGGCTCAGACGGTTCAAGGACTGGTTTCATGAACTTAGCAGGCTCCATCTTGGCTCAGTCCGGTGGTATTTGAAGGTGCTCAAATACGTCCGCTTCTGATCGGTAGATTTACGGGCACGTTAAAGAATACCTGTAGGCAAAATTGCGACGCCGCGCGTCTCGATGGGCACGTAAATATTTATTATTAATATTATTATATATATAATTCTCTGGGGCCATCAAGGACCACGTTAAGTCTTGTTGCATTTGACACTGAACTTGGCCTTCTTTATGCCCAAATTTCCCTCATTCTTTGTGAGTGGGCTTGCTTGCGCTCCTCTGTCCACGGGGCACGGTGTCTTCTCTTCGGTTGCTCGTCTCGGTTTAGCCCATTCGTCAATATTTTCTTGCGGAAGAGATCTCTCTTAAGGGCGTCTTCAGCTGAGATATGTAGCATTTGCAGATCTTCTTTGGTATTTCTAAACCAGGGAATTGTGGATTTCGGGTTTGAATTAAAAAAATGAAAGATTTCTTTAGTTAACTTTCTTCCGTCCATTCTTTTCAGATGACCGTAAAATCGGCCCGTCTTTTTCTGATTGTGTCGGTAATTTTCTCTATTTTGCTGTAGACTTCCTCGTTGGATCTCTTTTGATGGATTCCATTTCTGTACTTTGATCCCAAGATTCCTCTCACAATTTTGCGTTCTTTTTTCTCCATTTCTTCAAGGAGTCCTTTGTTGGCATTTAGAGACAGGGTTTCGGCTGCATATAGAACTACTGGCTTCTGAATTGTTTCATAGTGACGTATCTTGGCGTTTTGGGAAAGGAATTTTTTGTTGTAGATTGTGCGGGATGTTTGGTAGGCTATTTCCAGTTTGCGTACTCGCTCCCGAAGTGCTTCTTTGTCCAGTCCATTTTTCATGATGATCTCATCCAGGTATTTGAATTTGTCTACTCGGGTGATGTCTCCGTATTTTGTATGGAGTTTTGGTGGAGCCTCTTTGATGTTAGTCATTACTTCTGTTTTCCCAAACGATATCTGCAAACCAGTTTGTTCGGCAATTTCCTTTAAAATTTCAACTTGAGCTCTAGCGGTTTCTATGTCGTTTGAGAGAACAGCAATATCATCGGCAAATGCTAAGCAGTCTGTTGCGATCCCCTTGGATTTGGTTCCTATTCTCAATGGAATGTAGTTGGTTTCCTGCAATCTCACCCGCCAGGTTCTGATGATCTTTTCAAGAACACAGTTAAAGAGTATCGGGGATAGCCCATCACCTTGTCGGACTCCTGTTTTGATGACAAAGTAATGCGAGAGACATCCGTGGAACTTCACCTTGGATTTTGTATCGGTCAGGGTGGCTCTAATTAAAGCCAGCAGTTTCAAATCAACTCCAAATTCATTTAAGATGTTTAGCAGGACTTCGCGGTCAGTGGAGTCGTACGCTTTCTTGAAGTTCACAAAGACAGACAAATACTGCTTGGACCTTAGTGTACAATATCTGATGATCGTTTTGAGAATTTGGATCTGTTCGGCTGTTGAGCGACCTTTTCTGAACCCTCCTTCGTATTCACCTATTTGATGTTCGACTTGTGCTTCCAACCGCTTCAGGATGGCAAGATAGAATTTTGTAAGCCACGGGTAGCAAGGATATCCCTCTGTAGTTGTTGATGCCCTTCATGCTGCCTTTTTTGTGTAATGGATGGATCAAAGCTATTTTCCAATCTTTGGGTAGGGTCTCCTTGTTCCAAATTTCTTCTATTTGCTTTTGCAAGATATCAAGTGATTCCTCTGAGGCATATTTCCATAGTTCTTCTACTACTGAGTCTTCCCCCGGCGCTTTGTTATTTTTTGAGACGGGCAATGTGGCGCTTGATTTCATCTCTGTCGGGTGGTCTGGAATCTGGGTACCTGAGTAAGGGTTCCTTGGTCTCAATGGGGCTTTGCGGTTTAGAGCAATTAAGTAAATTCTTAAAGTAGTCTGCCAGAATGCTGCAATTTTCTTCATTTGACGTCGCCAGTGAGCCGTCCTTTCGCTCAAAGCATAGAGACGGTGGATTATAGCCAGTGAGTTTGCGTTTGAAGGCTCTGTAGTACTCTCTGCTTTCATTCTTCCTAAAGTTTTGTTCTATCTTTTCAATGAGAGATATTTCGTATTTACGTTTCTCAGTTCTGAACACCCTAGCTGCTTCGGCACGTTGGGTTTTGTACGTTTCCCAATCATTTTCTGATATCGTAGAGTAGTACTGTTTCCACGCATTGAGTCTTTCTTGGAGGACTGATTCGCAGGTACCATTCCACCAGGCATGCTTTTTGCTTCTCTTGATTTCGGCAACGTCTTTGGCGGCCTCAACAAGGAGACTTTTGGCGTTGTTAAAGTCAGTATCATTTGGTCTAGCCTTCTCCTGGAACTCCTCGACCCTTTGCTGAAGTTTATGATTGTCGAAGCGTGTGATCTGTTTGGTTGTCTTCCTTGTGTTCGTGGGAATTGGTTTGAATTTGATAAGAGACAAATAGTGATCTGAGGCCACATTGATGCCTTTCTTTACCTTGACATTCATAATCTCAGGGCTGTTTCTCCTGGAGATTGCAACATGATCAATTTGGAACTGTCCGAGAGTTTGGACGGGAGAACGCCAAGTCATTTGCTTTCTGGGTAGATGGCGAAAGTGGGTCGACATGACCTGCAGGTTGTGATTTTCGCAAATGGACACCAGTCTTTTGCAATTGGGGTTGGTTCTTTTGTGAGCAGGGTAATTTCCTATAACTTTCTTGTACTTCTGTTCACGACCTAGTTG
Organism: Anabrus simplex; assembly: GCF_040414725.1. Taxonomy (NCBI): domain Eukaryota; kingdom Metazoa; phylum Arthropoda; class Insecta; order Orthoptera; family Tettigoniidae; genus Anabrus; species Anabrus simplex. The sequence goes on along the minus strand of NC_090266.1, from coordinate 107,434,316 downwards.
GGCATTGAAGTCACCCAAAAGAAGCTTGACACGGTGTTTGGGGATTTTGTTTAATTTTTCATCCAGTAGGTCCCAGAAATTATCAACTTCGTCTTTATCAGACTTGTTCTTATCGTTTGTAGGAGCATCTGCGTTAACTAGGGTGTAGGTTTTGTTCGCGCATTTAATTGCGAGTATAGACAATCTGTCATTCACAGGTTCGAAATTTGCAACCGATTTAAGGATCTTGGTTCTAACAGCAAACGCGGTTCCAAGCATCACAGCTCCATTGAGGATTCCTCTTTGCGCTTTGCTCTTGAAAAATCGGTAGCCTTCGGATTCAAAAATCTCTTCATCTGGGTACCTTGTTTCCTGTAGGGCCATTATGGATATCTGATTTTCGTGAAGAGCTTAGGTGAGGGTTTTCAGCTTGCCAGCTTGTGTAAGTGAATTTATGTTGAAAGTTGCTAGAAAGATTTTAGATTTTGGCCTTAGTTTTTGAGTCTTCGCGGTACACCGAGACGCTCCGACTCGTCTCTTGCATGATGTCGAGTCTCCCACAGAATCCGAATGAGACTCGTGCGCCGTGGCGTTCACGACGAGGGATTTATCCGAAGATTTACCCCTGGGGTATGTTTCTTGAAATGTTGTTCAATCATGCTTTTTGACTTGACTTTGCTTTTGACGGGTATCCATTCTTTTACAACTAGTGTTGTTAGCCCTAGAGGTTGCCTCAAGATGTTTTCTGGCTTCTGGTCATTTACCAGTCTTCGCCGTAACCCAGGCAAGGGATCATTTCTTTTTTCACGGTGGTATTTATTTCCCTACTACCCTCTGACTCTGCTGGCAGCAGAGCCAGCGAGCTTCCCCAATTCCAATGGGACGCGCTCGATGGAGGTAACTGGTAAATCCCCACACGGGGATTATTATTATTATTATTATTATTATTATTATTATTATTATTATTATTATTATTATTATTATTATTATTATTATTATTATTTGGCGAGTTGGCCGTGCGATTAGGAGCGCGCGGCTGTCAGCTTGCATCCGTCGTAAAGCCAATAGCAATATTGTTATAAAAACTGTGTTAGTCTATTATTACTAACTATTATGAAAATAAAAGTTAATCGCCCCACTCAAACTTCGTAGCTCGTAATCTGTCAGAAAACACTAAATAAAATAGTGAACTTTTAACAAGTCCGAATTATTATTAATATTATAATTGCAGAAATGTCTCCGAAAGTACCGAAACCTGTACTTACAAGTTGTTTTAGGTGGCACCGACACAAATAGGTCTTACGGCGACGTTGGGAGAGAAAATGTATACAAGTGGGGAGGAAGCGTTCGAGGCCTTAATAAAGATACAGTGCCAGCATTTCCCTGATGTGAAAATGGGAAACTACAGAAAACCATCTTCCCAGCTGACGACAGTGGAGTTCGAACCCACTATAACCAGAATGCAAGCTCACAGCTGCGCGCCCCTAACCGCACGACCAACTTACTCTAAGCTATAATGCCGGTCTGTGTAGCTCGGACGATAGAGCGCTGGTCTTGTGATCCCACCTTGGCAGGTTCGATGGCGGCTCAGTTCGGTGGTATTTGAAGGTGCTCAAATACGCCAGTCTCGTGTCAGTAAATTTACTTGAATTTAAAAAAAAATATTGCGGTACAAAATTCTGGCACTTCAGTGTCTCCGAAAAACGTGAAAGTTAGTTAGTGGAACGTAAAGACATTATTATTATTATTATTATTATTATTATTATTATTATTATTATTATTAGTAGTAGTAGTAGTAGTAGTAGTAGTAGTAGTAACATTATTATTACGGAAGTTTTAATTAAACGGGTCAGTTACAGTCATAATTTTACATATCGGCACTTACTGTCCAGTAATAAGCCTTCTGTTCGCCTCTATGGTGTAGTCGTTAGTGTGATTAGCTGCAACCCCCTGGAGACCCGGGTTCGATTCCCGGCTCTGCCACGAAATTTGAAAATTGCAAGAGGGCTGGAACGGGGTCCACTTAGCCTCGGGAGGTCAACTGAGTAAAGGTGGGTTCGATTCCCACCTCAGCCATCCTGGAAGTGGTTTTCCGTGGTTTCCCACTTCTCCTCCAGGCGAATGCCGGGATGGTACCTAACTTAAGGCCACGGCCGCTTCCTTCCCTCTTCCTTGCCTGTCCCTTCCAATCTTCCCATCCCTCCACAAGGCCCCTGTTCAGCATAGCAGGTGAGGCTGCCTGGGCGAGGTACTGGTCATTCTCCCCAGTTGTATCCCCGACCAAGAGTCTGAAGCTCCGTGACACTGCCCTTGAGGCGGTAGAGGTGGGATCCCTCGCTGAGTCCGAGGGAGACCCAACCCTAGAGGGTAAAGAGAATAGGAAAAAGAACAATAAGCCTTTTATTACAAATGCCGGGTGGCAATGCCACAGTAGCTCTTTTTCCTTCGAGCAATGTTCACGCATGTATGCAACTACGGTTTTTGAAATTTGTCTCATTAATAACAATTTCACTGAATACTTATAGCCTTTTTTTCAGTGTCCACCGTCCTTGAAGTGACCTGAAAACTTTATGAATAAGCATAGACAACTCACATTGTCTATTGTCAGAAATTCATCGTAGACTGTCGCAATAACGGCACAGAAATGCTGCGCCCATTTTTCATTTACTTACTAACTGTATCATTTCATTTTGTCAGCTTGGATCACTGAGTAATGCCATTGACGTCTTATAAATCACACACAACTACACAACACTTGATTCCCATGTATGTGCTGGTACGGATCTTCGACATCACTGTAAGAATTCTGTGTACCCTAGACCGGTTTTCGAGTACAGCAAGTGGCCTGGCACGTGAGTCAACTTCTCCTACTTGCCAAGCCTTTAGGGGAAGTGCACAGCAACATGTGTTGGCCTGCGATAAGGAACAGGTTCAACAAGCCCTATACTCTGCTACTTTACTTCCACTACGCGTGGACAGAATGACGTAAGCGGCGTATCCTCCTACGGCCGTTCAGAACACATTAGGTCATGAAATATTTGTCTCAGTTATGGGCAAACTAATAAGACAAGGTAAAAAGTACATAGCATATATTGTGAGATGTATTTTTCTTTGCCGACTAGCTTAATATCTGCACGTATACCCCTAAAATCCTGTATATTATGCCAGTAACAAAGAGATTTTTATAGTACTTCATAATCTTCTGACCTGCTCGACCCATATTTTAACTGGCTTAAAATATAATACGCATATTTTCTTGTATAGTGCAGCAGTTAACATTCAATACCGATGTGCTGTTGTAGGTGTGATCTGTGGTTTTGATTTAATTCAGGAAAATACATATGCATACGAGTGTGGCTGGTTGTGTTCCAAGATACCCCATTTGGAATGCCGTAATGCGTTGTCAAGCACTGAAGACAATATGGGTCATTCAAAAAATGTACATAATTTGTTGAAACAATATAATGATGCAAATTTGCTTCACCCTAATATAATGGCACTATGGCAAGTATTGCTTATAAGGAAAGTTTGAATGTTTTTGAGGCTAAATTTATAGATTTTTATTCTGTTAGTAAGCTTCAAGTTAAAAGGAAAATTGTCCAGCTCTTAAATGTAAATTCATTGAATCATGTGTGTAAGGAATGTGCCGATATTTTTGTTGACAAGGGTTTTAATATGATGATACAATGCTTTTAAATGAGAAAAAAGAAAAATCTAGAAGTGAACGTTCAGGCAGGAATTCTAAAGCTAAAAAAGTAATATATAAATGAAAGATCAAGCCCTTTCACAGCAGTCAAATTTCACATCTTGATTATATGTCTAATTTCAGTCTTTAAATAATAACCTGTTAAATAATTCTTCATTCATGTATCCAGAATTGCTTTAGCAACTTTGAAATTAATATCTTAGTAACACTTTCTTTCTATACGTAAACTATTTATCCCTTTCCGTATATACATTTCCATTGATATTTGAATTTAGCGCGAATTTTCAGGTCAAGCCACTAGGAGCGCCACTTGCGACTTGTCTCCCATTTTAACAAGGCAAAATCCGGAAGTTGAGCCGTATCCTGCCGGCCCATAATAGTAATTAGAGTATTATTTGACCCAATATGTAAAATGTATTCATACAAGTTACAGCCTAATATGTTAAAGTATCGTATCCCAAGATAGTTGATACCGGATGTTGAGCAAGACAGTAAGTCGCTGGACATTGCTTCATATTTCCATGTGACCGCGAGAAAGGGTGGCGTAACCAAGCGTTGGAAAGGATCGACACGTGTATTAGATGCTGACCAAGCAAGATATTTCAGCCAATGGGAACTTAAGGACTTGGCAAACATGGAGGCCACACCTCGCCAAATCTTAATTCCAGAATGACCAACGTGCTCAGTTGCTAAAGTCAGTTTCTGTCGGTAATCGGTTTTCCACAGTTTCAGAAGTCGGATATATTTGGAAATGTAATATAAAAATTGGTGGAAGAGATTTGCTAGTGTTTGAGCTGTGTTTTGTAAATATAGCACAATAAATATTGTGTCATCATATACGACGAATTTTCTGATTGGTAGTTGGTTCAGACACCCGGGAACCCCAGTATTGAAATGGCGTCACCGAAGCCTCCTCAGTAACCCAAGCTCTGGAGAGCGTCACTCTGTGTTAAATGCTTGGATAGTGCGGAAGCACAAACTCTAATTGGTGATCGTGATTAACGTAGTGTTATTCCAGTAACAGTAACTGGTTCTAAATGATATTTTAAATTGTGCAGTTGGAAGATTTTACTGTTCTTGAGTAAATGGAATAGTATATTTTTACAGAGTTTACTTTCAATATATAAAGACGGTGCTTAGTGACCGCTGTGTAGCAAGTGTAGAGGAGACGTGCTATTGTTTCACTACTTCGCGACGGGCGCATTTCGCGAGGAACTTCCGTAACGAACCGTGTGCTGCTTTTCAAACTGTGTTCTCACCCTTTAAGTGAAGTGTTTATTATAAATGTATCAGTGCGTTTAGCTGATCTTGCAAAGAGAAAGGGTATTACGGCTCGTAGCATTGAGCAGCGAAGATATTGTCAACCAAAGTCTTCTGTGTTCCAGTGAATTATTGTCCAGCAAGATGATGGCTATGCATGCAGAAGAAGGAAGTGCATTCCCATATGTTAATGCTGTGATTAACATGGTGTAAATCCCTAAATAAGCGGGGATGTATGCTGCTATCTTGGTATCTCGAGAGTCGTCGGATGGAATTCAGTTAAGACGCATGTGTGATTTATGGCAGGATATGTAAATTATGTTAAGGTACTAGGGCAGTGTAGATAGGATTTTTAATTTTATGTAAAGTAAGCCTGACGGCACGTGTTTGTTTAGTTTTGTTACTATGATAGATTCGGATACGAGAATAATGCATGTTTATTTTATTTTCATTTTGCTTTATGATTAGATGATTGGGAAAATGAGGGATTGATAGGATTAGTTGTTGTTTATTTATGCATGTTACTTAGTGTGGGATATTCCGAGTTTTCCTTATATATATGCTAGAAGGGCTAGATTGACAGATTCATCTTTATACAACGTTAAATACGTATGATTTCATTTTATTCCGGTTATTCAGAGAGACAGGTATAGCTATTCTGCATGATGCATGATTTTACAGAAGCTGACTGAAGGAGCTGCAGAACGTCGTTGTTAGACTAAGATCTTTGAAGTTAAGTTGGACTCTGTTTGCCTGATGGTCTGCAAAGGACACGAACTGAGTCTCATAATGTGGAAAGCCAATGGATATTATGAGAAATATGAGATAAAGATTGCATGCTGAATTATAATGTATTGGTGCAGGCTGATTGTATGCCTGACAAGAGAAAGAATATTAGCCGGCGAAAGGCGTTATCTCATGGCAAGCTGATTTCTGGCCTGTGTTTATCTGTAGGCGTGTATGAGACGATATTTCCTTGTGGCAGCCTCGGGATACAGAATCCAAACTTTAGCATAGTGTTGAGTTCAACATTTCTTTTCAGCTCGTAATCTACCCGGAAGTACATGACGGATGACCGCGCTGTTGAGCTCTCAAATGCAGCAGAAGGAGGCATTGCTTTCTTCATGATATCAAGGGTTATTTATATGTTTTTCCCTTACAGGATGATGTTTTAAATTGTTATTTGTGATTGTATACCTTGTCTCGTTGTTTTAAAGGGAACAGCCCGAGTGCTGAAGTATTGGTGGTTTATCTAGTTCTGTCTAGATCTTTTGCAGTGAACCGGGTTTCACATTAGAATCTGTGTAGCATTTAAGATTTTACTCGATATCCGATGTATGTGTGTTTAGTTTGATTATTTGAATTGTTGTAAATATAGTATAGAATATGCCCCTAGTATTTTGCATAACTTACATAGCGTCCATTGCATCTTAATTATTTTTCTTTTCGTCGTAACTTTTCTTTATAATGTAACTTTTATTTAACGGTAACATTGCGGCGACTCTCGGATTTAACTTAATTTTGGAAACCGTTCCGTTGTGATGCGATAGTGTGTAACTCCATACGGAAATACCACATGTCAGTGTTTGCGTACACTTGTTGCCATACAATATAGCAATGGACTATAAGAAGAAGCTCAGTCTTGATGTATATAGATGTTCTTTGTTGAACTTGATTTTGATTTCTAATTCTGTATTATCATTGAAGTAACGTTTTAATTTCCATTTATTTTCTATATTTTTGAGCTCATTTTGACATTTTATTATTCCTTGATTTAATTGTTTTCTCGTTATCTGATCGGGGATATTTATCAATAAATCCATCTTACCCCTATGATTGTTTCTCATTCGTGTTATACCTCCATTTCCTGTCATTGATTGATATTTTAGAGTAGAACTTCGACTTTTTATCCTGACCCAACCGACAACCAACCCACTCTCTGCCCAACCCTGAGTTAGTCGGATGTTCATACAGGAATGGAGGCATCGTCCTATAGGGTATTTACCCTTGGGTACGGTACAAAGTGTCGCGTATTGTCTCTACTGTATTTGTTTAGACATCTTCGCTTAACTAAATGCACGCGCACAACAGACTTTCTGGTTCACTGGAGCTCACATAGACACCGTCTCACCTCAGCTCCAAGTGCAGCTGTTTGCAGCCATGGAGCGGTTAGAGTGAACATTTCACAGGGTAATTAAAAGTGCTTAGAGCAATTCAGTTGACGCTGAATGTCCTTGCACTCGAAATCATAAGAAAAGTGTAAGTTTTAAATAATATTACATTTGATGGACAATTAAAAGGTACTCAGAAAAAACCTTTAAACCTATTAGTTTTCTTCAAGAAAATCGATTATCCTTTTTCACAGAATCCAAGGAAGCATAAAAACAAATGTAAATTTTTCAATCAGATTTTTTTTAAAAATAATGGAAAATATGAGAAATTCGTCGCTGTTCGGGGAAAAGGTCATATCTCACAATGCACAATGCTCTCCGTATGCATTATTTTCCTTAAGAGTGGGCGCGCCTCCCAACCGCATATGGATATACAATAAACAGTTTTCATTTTGTTCACTTTCACTGAGCATTAATACATTATACTGTAGGAGTTCATAAATAAGTCATGCAAACATACGTTCCTAGAGTGCTTACATGTAATCGTAGGAAATTAAACACAACGGATATTGTTCTGATGGAATAAATATCCAGAGATGGCTGGGGGGGGGGGGGGCCCGAAGAGCGACGAATTTCTCTGAGAATTTACTGTTAAGTAATTTAACTTCGTAAAAATGTAATGAATAACATTTATCATAAGAAAACGGACCTATTAAGAAAAAGTATCTTTTTGCATTTTTGAGGAATGAGCGTAACGTCCACAGACTGTCATTAAAGGAAAGCAATACAGATGTTCACAACATGTCACGTGTTAGAGCACTGGTGTCAGCCGAGTGTATCCATGAGTATCTGGAGTAGCATATTACAATATACTCGTCGCTGGGCGGGTGGTATCACGTATCTGACAACACTAATCCTAGCCATTATTTTTCTTAAGACTGGTCACGCCCTCCAGCAAAATATTAATGTGCAGTCCATTAAAACAATTTTCGTTGTGTTCGTCTTCCTATGCTAATGTATAAAGGAAAATTAACCTAAAATACATAATACTGTAGGAGTTCGTAAATACGTCATACAAGCATACTTTACATTCCTACAGTGCGCTACGGTAATGCTGATTTTCCTTTGTATCACAGTGTTTCTGTGGTGGTTAGTAGTAACGTGTGCTGTGTATAGACAAAGAAAAGTGTATTAAAACGAAAAAACACCCAGTTCCTTCATCAGAGGAATTAACAATACCCAGTTAAAATCGTCGACCCGGCCGGGGTTGGAACTCGGGGCTCTCTGAACAGAAGAGACCAGTATGCTGAACATTCATCCGAGAACCACAACTATTATTATTATTATTATTATTATTATTATTATTATTATTATCATCATCATTATAGACTGTTATGCCGTTCAGCGTTCAGTCTGCAAGCCTCTGTGAATTTACTAACCGTCGCCACAATCCTCTATTTGCAACTAGTGTTGTGGCCTCATTTAGTTCTATACCTCTTATCTTTAAATCGTTAGAAACTGAGTCTAACCATCGTCACCTTTGTCTACCTCTACTTCTCTTACCCGCCATAGCAGAGTCCGTTATTCTCCTAGGTAACCTATCCTCCTTCATTCGCCTCACATGACCCCACCACCACCGAAGCCGGTTTATGCGTACAGCTTCATCCATCGAGTTCATTCCTAAATTAGCCTTCATTCCCTCATTCCCAGTGCCTCCTGCCATTGTTCCCACCTGTTTTTACCAGCATTCATTCTCGCTACTTTCATGTCTGTTACTTCTAACTTATAAATAAGATATCCGGAGTCCACACAGCTTTCGCTCCCGTAAAGTAAAGTTGGTCTGAAAACAGACCGATGTAAAGATAGTTTCGTCTGGGAGCTGTCTTCCTTCTTACAGAATAATATTGATCGATTATTGTTATTATTATTATTATTATAATTATTAATATTATTATTATTATTATTAACAAAATCAACACTTATTATCCAGCAGTGTATCTTGGAACTCGAAGAGTTATCAACATTCCCAAGACTAATGCAATGCATACCAAGTCGGAGAATTAAGAAATGAAAAGTTGTAGGGCTTATGGCTTTTAGTGGCGGGAGTGTCCGAGGATATGTTCGGCTCGCCAGGTGCAGGTCTTTTGATTTGACGTCCGTAGGCGGCCTGCAGTTCGTGATGAGGATGAAATGATGAAGAAGACAAAACATATACCCACCCCCCGTCGCAGCGAAATTAACCAATGATGGTTGAAATTCCCGACCCCGCCGGTAATCGAACCCCTGTGACCAAATGCCAGCACGCTAACCATTTAGTCATGGAGCCGGACTGCTTAAGAAATTAGAAGCGATGGACTATTTCTAGCAAGTAAGCAGTATATATCTGCAGCATGCCAGGGTAATTAGAAAATCTGAACTGTGATTTCGGAAAGATAATACCGTTAGGTCCACAATTTCGATCTTTAGTAGTCTTTACTTCCTGTTCAACACTTTTGTACTGGAACGACTGCTGAGTGGACTAGGATATCTTAATTTCTAGTTGGGAAATTTGACATGAAAATATCGAAGATGGTTTCTCATACGAACGGTTTCGTGGCAGGGGATGTTCATTATGAAGGGATGACGACTAATGTACGTTGGAAATAAACATATCTGATGAAACAGTACGAATCGGCTTACTGGTAGAGGTAGGCCTACCAAATCAGAGAAGTAGACTTTTAGAGTTGGGTGAATAGTGCTCGAGGTATGCCACGGTTGTGGGATCGTATCACAACAAGGTCTGTTGACATTTGTGACGGCTTACATGTGATATTATGAAAATGTACTTATTAGGAAGTAAGGAAGCCCCTTGCAGACGGATTTGCCCATGTGGCAAGGGTCGTGTAGCTGTAAGCTTGTATTCCGAAGGTGCAGGATTGCAGCTCCGGTCGTAAGTTTTAAATATAATTTTACGTTGTTTCTTACTTTCACACCAGCAAATTAATTGAGGCAATAGCCGCTAATTGACCAATTCAGCGTAGCCAAACACATCCACGTGCCGGTAAGACATAAAGCACGTAGAGAAAATGAACCTTTTTAAATATAATAATTTGATCATGCAATACAGATATTGTTATGATTATGAGTATTATTATTATTATTATTATTATTATTATTATTATTATTATTATTATTATTATTATTATTATTATTATTATTACTCTATCTAAGAAGTTAATAATGGAGGGTAAATATAATTTATGGGAGAAATGGAAGACAAAGACTTAACACTGCATTTGCTTAGAGAATTTCAGAGGTAAAAGCAAGTCGCCGCCGAGGGAGCACTACCGCTTATCTGACAATGCACTTCCTATCCATCATTTTCTTTAAGACTGGTCACGCCTCCCAGCCACATATGGATATGCAGCCCATTAGAACAATTTCGGTAGTGTTCATTTTCCTATGCTGATCTGTAAAGGAAAATGAACATTAAATACATTTTACTGGCGGAGTGCATAAATACGTCTTACAAACATACATTACCGGGTGAGTTAGCCGTGCGGTTAGGAGCGCGCGTCTGTGAGCTTGCATCCGGGAGATCGTGGTTTCGAATCCCAATGTCGGCAGCCGTGAAGATGGTTTTCCGTGGTTTCCCATTTTCACACCAGGCAAATGCTGGGGCTGTACCTTAATTAAGGCCACGGCCGCTTCCTTCCAACTCATAGGCCTTTCCTTTCACATTGTCGCCGTAAGACCTATCTGTGTCGGTGAGACGTAAAGCAACTAGCAAAAAAAAGCAAACATACATTCCTACAATGCGGTACCGTAAAGTTAATTTTCCTGTGAACACAACAAAAATTGTTCTGTCTAACTGCAAATACATAAGTGGCTGGGAGGGGTGACCAGTCTTAAGAAAAATAACGAATAGGAACAGCATTCTCAGATAAGTGCTATAGCTCGAGCAGCAACGATATACAGATTTATTATTATTATTATTATTATTATTATTATTATTATTATTATTATTATTATTATTATTATTGTTATTATTTAGTTTCTCTCAGGTTTCTCCGGTGTTCAGTTGATTAGGTGAAATTACCTTCCTAGCCATTTACCTCATTTACCTTCTGAAGTTCTTCACTTATAGGTCTTATTAGTATTATTATGATTGTTAATATCGTAACGTTACCTTCATACATAATACTCCCTTCATTACTACTATTATTATCGTCCATAACCGGCGGCGTTTGTACTGTTTGTAAGATGTATAATATATCTGTGTAGGTTGTGTAGGTGTATAGTAATTGGTGTTTATTAGATGAAATTCAATACTGAATTTTTCATTTTTAGAATCATTTGGAGGAAATATGGCTATCGATTGAATTATGTAATGCGCAGATGAGCTGAGTGGTCTACCGGTGGCAGGAACAACTTTTAACAACTAAATGCATACAGGCTGCTCACATACCAAAATGTTTCTCCTTAATACAGGAAGGGAACGAAATGAAGAAAAACCATGGGACGTGATGCTATCAATTTTACGCAAGCAAGTCAGTAAACATAGGTAACAATGCATTCATGAAGAAGTAGGATCGCAGCGTTGCGACTCTGCGGTTTTGCGTTCATGTCTTCGTGTTCTTGCGGTTAATCATTGGCGAGTATTACCTAGGCATGCTACAGTAACTTTCAGTTCGTGTCTCTCTCCAGGATCATATTCCTTTCCCAACGTCCTTAACGTCTCCACCATTTGACGGAGAATTTAACTCACTTTTTTCCACGTAGGTTTCCTTTTGTCTCAGAACATCTCCCACTGACGACACTAATGCTCTAGTTAATTGTCTGTGAATATTTATTCTTTGAAATTGGGCATGAGATTGACTGGTGTACAGTATGTATGTTCAGTCCTCAGCCCTAAGGCTGGTTGGAACCTCAACAGCTCCGCCATCAGCTGTCATAGATGGTCTAGGCATTGCTGTAGAGGCGTACTAGGGATATGAGGAGTGAGGTAGTTTCCCGCTGATTTCTTCACCGAGCCAGAAGTTGCTATTAAATTCAGTCTGCCCAGCCCACTGAAATGCATGCATCAACCGACCTTATGAGCAACATTTTCACACTATTCATAGCAGCGACTGGCTGCATAAGGAGTGGCATTACTAGCATCACTCATGCCTCAGTGACATTCATACTGTATTGTCAAAGCCAAGGATAATCAAAGTAACAAAATTGCTCTAGCCTATACCAGAAGACTTTGTGCACTGTAAACATTAGATCCCGCCAGCAAAATTTTACATAAAACAGGAAAGAAATAAAAAAGTACAATACTCAACGTCCGCCTCTGTGGTGTAGTGGTTAGCGTGATTAGCTGCCACCCCCGGAGGCCCGGGTTCGATTCCCGGCTCTGCCACGAAATTTGAAAATTGCAAGAGGGCTGGAACGGGGTCCACTTAGCCTCGAGAGGTCAACTGAGTAGGGGTGGATTCGATTCCCACCTCAGCCATCCTGGAAGTGGTTTTCCGTGGTTTCCCACTTCTCCTCCAGGCGAATGCCGGGATGGTACCTAACATAAGGCCACGGCCACTTCCTTCCCTCTTCCTTGCCTATCCCTTCCAATCTTCCCATCCCTCCACAAGGCCCCTGTTCAGCACAGCAGGTGAGGCCGCCTGGGCGAGGTACTGGTCATTCTCCCCAGTTGTATCCCCGACCAACAGTCTGAAGCTCCGTGACACTGCCCTTGAGGCGGTAGTAGTGGGATCCCTCACTGTGTCCGAGGGAAAAACCGACCCTAGAGGGTAAACAGATGATGATGATGATGACAATACTCAACCCTACGGGGTCATGAGATGTATGGGAATGGCAGGCCTTTATTATTTCTGGGAACGCTCTGCAAAAAGTGGTATTCGAGGAGGGAATGTGACAACGAAAACTAGAGATCTAGGACAATGCCTGTTTTTCGTACAAGTTTTTAACATCGATTTCTCTCAGTGGTTTAGATATGAATCCAGAATACACCACTTGCTATCGTCCGACTCGTTGGCTGAACGGTCAGCGTACTGGCCTTCGGTTCAGAGGGCCCTGGGTTCGATTCCCGGCCGGGATTAATTCCAATGGCACGGGGGCTGGGTGTATGTCTTCTCTTCATCATCATTTGATCCTCATCATGACGCGCAGGTCGCCTACGGGAGTCAAATAGAAAGACCTGCACCTGGCGAGCCGAACCCGTCCTGGGATACCCCGGTACTAAAAGCCATACGCCATTTCATTTCGCCACTTACTATCCACGGTAAATAAAATGCATGATGTTTCCTCGTACTACCTAACCTCGGCACACCAGACGATCGTTTTTAGCTCCTAAGGCCCTATTCTCAATGAACACAAACGCCACGCAAATAAAAAAAATGAAAATACGGTATGAAATGTAATGGAACCGTTCACAAAGGTTCCCGTAAACGTGAACATAGACTTTCCATTCACTTCTAATATAGAAACTTGCAAGGTCCATGATTCAGTGCATAAGATTATGTGGAACATAAAAACCAGTCAGAAAGAACACACTGATATTGGATGTTCCTATTTGTCGGTTTATGAAAGGCTGGTTGCAACATATCTTCGGTGCGCGAGTATTAACGTGTACACAGCAATCTTCTTTTCCATTATTTTCTTTAAGACGGTAGACTGGTAACGCCTCCCAGCCACATTTGGATATGCAGAACACTAGAACAAATTTCGCTGTGTTCATTTTCCTATGCTAAAGTGTAAAGGAAGACGAACCTTAAATACTTGATACTGTAGGAATGCGTAAGTACTTCATGCGAACATACATTCCTTCAGTGCCTTTCGGTAAGGTGCATTTTTCTTTACACGTAAGCATAGGCGAAAATTGTTCTGAAGGACTGCGCATCAGTATGTGGCTGGGAGGCGTGACCAGTCTTAAGGAAAATCATGGAAATGGTGGTGGTGGTGATTTTTGTTTTAATAGGAAGTACTCCTAGGCAACCATCCTATATATAACACTAATCAGAGAGAGAAAATGAAAGGATCCGACACTTCAAAAAATGAACATATCGGCCAAAGAAAGACGAGGGCCACGAAGGGCGTGACAATGAAATACTCCCTAGACCTCGATACCTAATACGGTCGGGGTCGCAAAAGAACAAGAGTTGAAGAAGGGAGGTCGAATAGGTTAGATGAAAGTGAGGATCCTGGCACAAGTAAGTGGAAACAATGCCAGGACTCAGCTAAGGGCCACGTAGTCGTCTTGTGGATATCGTGGATGGGAAGAGCATTGTCGTATACGCGGTATTGCTCACGCAGTGAAAATATCAGACCCATCGCTGTTAGTATGACATGAAAAGACAACCATACAAAGTTCCAGAGTTGAATTTCATGTGAATTAATTTGTGGAGGAGAATGGAGAGTGGTTTATGTTAATGTTAATGTATGTACATATCTCACTTCGCTATCTGTACACAAGCAGCTACTTTAAATTAGATATCAGCTATAGAATATATATCTTTACTTGTTCTTCTTTTGTCATTTTCTCGTAAATTATGAATGCTTACATGTCAATCATTGTATGCGTTTAAGTTTTTGTTCGTATGTTAACGTTCAGTTCTCATCATTATGAATGGGGCCTAAGCCTCTATCAGACAGAAAGGGAATGTTCCGAGGTTAATTAGATGAGCCGAAGTAGCGATTGTGTGTGGACGTGAGTGGGGGTGAAAATGATTAGAATTTAGCGCTGTATCACTTATTGATGAAGCCTTGTTGCAGTGATCAACTTACAACACATAATACGAAATGTAGGAGTTTAGTTGCGCCCAGCTGCGAGCTACAAAAAAAATTGGAAATAGCTTGTGATATAAGCTCACTTCTTACTTTCTGGTAACGACCTAACTGTGCATGGTCAAGGGCCCCAAGCGAGGAGTAAGGAGAAGTCTTCTAACTCTGTCGCACTCCCTGGAGAGAGAGAGAGAGAGGAGAGTGGCGTGATAAGGGAGGGAACTCGAGCACAAAGAAGACAAACCATTACCCCGAGCAAGTTAGCTCACAAAAACATAATGACTGGCCTTACAAAGTGCATTATTCCAAACGTAATTACTAACTTTACATTCAACGCAGTACACCTTTCTTATATCTGGGCTGAAATGAGTTTCTAGTTTACTTTTCAGCAAAGTTCTGCTTTTATGTTTTTCTCTAATTTTCGTCTTAATTTTCTTTTCATGTTCCTCAGAACCCAGCGTGTACATAAAATATGAGATGCTACCACGGTGCTGCCTGACTAGTTGTTGAGTTCATAAATGGTCTATTGGAAGATTGAGAAAAATAAGTTGTATACTTCTACTCCACATCACGAGTCGTAACGTCGGGTTGAGTAGCTCAGACGGTTAAGGCGCTGGTCTTCTGACCCCAACTTGCCAGGTTCGATCCTGGCTCTGTCCGGTGGTATTTGAAGCTGCTGAAATACGTCTGCTTCGTGTCGGTAAATATACTGGCACGTAAAAGAACGCCGTTTCCGAAACCTTGGAAGTAGTTAGTAGGATGTAAAGCCAATAACATTATTATCACTATTCGAGTCTTGACGGCAGTACAGCAATAACGAAGGTAGATGGATTCGTTTCCCACAATAATGAAAGCAGACAGGACTGTCATCTTTCACATTTATTCTTCTTCTACCACTTTTCCAACATCGGTGGAGTCGCGGGTGTGATGTTCATCGCCCTGTTTTACGGCCAGATGTCCTTCCTGACGCCAACTCTACGTGGACGGATGTAATCACTATAGCGTATATCTATGGTGGTTGGTCGTGTAGGGTGTTGTCTGAATGTGAAGAGGAGACTTTTGGGATGAACACAGATACCTAGTCCCTGAGCCAGAAGGATTCATCAGATTCGATTAAGATCCCCTATCTGGTCCGGAACCGAACCCGGGACTCTGAACCGAAGGCCTCAATTCTGCCCATTCTGCCGAGAAGGCGGACTAGTAAGTTTCACATTGAAATTGCAATGATGAGTTTAGCGAAACTCATTCTTAAATCGGTAATATTCTTTGTGTACGTCGACTGATATCGCGATGCAAATAAAAAATCACATTTTGTTTCTGGAATGAAATAACTTTATCTCCTTTTTTTTCTGTTTATGCTCTCATTGTTAAGAAGACCATTACAAGTGGGGCAAGGCTTAGTAGCTCACGTAGTAAAGCACTGGTCTTTTACGACCGACTTGGCAGGTTCGATCCTTGCTCAGTCCAGTGGTATTTGAAGATGCTCAAATACGTCAGCCTCATATTGGTAGGTTTAAGCACTTAACAAAACTCCTGAGGGACAAACTCCGGGCACCTTTGCGTCCCCAAAAACCATAAAAATAAAGTTAGTTAGTCGTATAAGTATTATTATTATTATTATTATTATTATTATTATTATTATTATTATTATTAGTTGTTACCTACTACTACAGTGGTAACACAAACAAGGCACAAACACAGTTAAAAGGGAAGGTAAGAGTACAATACACAATATAAGAAAACACTACACACTCGGAAAAACAGTAGCTAGCATCACGCGGGTCTCCAACAAAACATGTATGTAAACATCAGTAGGGCCAACTAGTGAACAACAAACCGGGAAGATGAAAAGGCTGGGAACCTACCAAAGGCATGGACATGGCTTAGATAGCGGATTCCGAATAAAACACCGTGATCCTTAGATTTAAAAAATATTATTTACAAGATAATTTTACAAATACATTCCAAGTTATGAGCTATAAGTTCAGTGATATACATAGGTTATTTCGTAGCAGTGTAAATTCAAATTTCAAATCGACTATACATCTATTTATCAATGTAGTTGTACAATGCAATATACAGTGATATGAAAAAGGTTATCCAAAACTTAGCCTAGCTAAAGTGATACAGAACTACCAGAGGCAAACCCCAAGGGAAATAATATTAAACTACATTCTACATATTTTAGTGAAACAAGAAATGGGAATGCCTCGGAAACGAACAGGTAAGTCTAGCTGAAAAACTAAGGCGTCATAAGTAACTAATTTGGTGAATCTAGCGAGGTTAGGGCAGACTCCTGTATGAAAAGCAAATCGGAACATTACGGAAATTTTAGCTGGACGGAATTCAAGAGTGCTTACCCGAGGAGAGTGCCATCCCGAAACCGGGGGACGTCAACCAGATAGGCTGCTCGTAGACAGATAGACCAAGACCGACAGAATTCAGGATACAGAATTCATTCGAACACTGCCTCGCTCACTATATATAGGAATTACTGGCCTTGGAGGCAGTCAATCAGCGTGCACGAGTTCCCTATCGCCACCCAGACTCACCAATCACAACCTTACTTTCGATCGCGAACTTGGACTAATATTCTAGAATACGCATGATCGCGAAAGTCGTATTTTTCCAGAATAGACAGAACACATTTTCTAGAACACATACCAACAAAGTAACACACCTTGTAAAAATTTATGTAACTTTCTGGATCTTTCCAGGAACTATAGAACCAAATTCTACTATTTACAAATACCTATGTTACCATATTATACAGTACAGGTTAGGTCATTAAATTATCTTATGCTCTACAAATAACAGTACAGGTTAGGTCATAATAAATAAAACATTATATAGTACTTCGCCAATAAAGTCTTAAAAAAAATTACATTCCACTCATGCTACATAGTTCACTTGTAACATTAGTAATAACAAAGGACGAGGTTTGTGATATGTTAATCTCTTTGTGAGGGTAACAATAAATCAAATAAGTACCTAACATAAGCTAAATGATAATGTGATAATTTTTGTTTTAACGGGTCAAGAAATAATACCTCTTCCTAGCCATTATTTTCCATAAGACTCGTCTCACTTCCCAACCACATATGGACATGCAGTCCATCAGAACAGTGTTCATTGTGTTCATTTTCCCATGCGGAAGTAAAGTAAACTGAACCTTAAATGCAGTTTATTGTAGGAGTGCGTAAATAGGTCATAAGAATATACATTCTTACATCGTGGTACAAAACCTCAATATTGTAGCAAATTAACTGAAATGAACTTCCTAGAAAATTCAACTAATTTACACTGAAATAAACTAAAACTACGGGAAGTTAGCTCGTAGTTTTAGATGACTGTCGATATTACCACAGGATCTTTATTTTTATGGGAAATCCGAACCACAGGAACGTGAATGTCTATTTTTTTAAATCCTGTTATATTTGCAGGGAATCGAACTGCGCCCATCTTGGTGAAAATCCAACAACAATATCACAGCCTTCATAAAAGCACAACTAAGCTACAATAAATTA
The DNA here is from genome assembly GCF_040414725.1 of Anabrus simplex. Lineage (NCBI taxonomy): Eukaryota > Metazoa > Arthropoda > Insecta > Orthoptera > Tettigoniidae > Anabrus > Anabrus simplex. The sequence continues at coordinate 107,415,975 of NC_090266.1, read as the reverse complement.
AATTACTGAAGAAAGTTAAACTTATGTAAACTAAATTACAATACACAACAAAACTAGTTTAAACCTAGTAAGTTGAATGAAACTAATCGAAACTCAACTACACTAATATTTAAGCCGGGCTGAGTGGCTCAGACGGTTGAGGAGCTGGCCTTCTGACCCCAACTTTGCAAGTTCGATCCTGGCTCAGTTCGGTGGTATTTGATGGTGGTCAATTACTTCAGCCTTTTGTCGGTAGATATAGGCATTTAACAAAAATCCTGCGGGAAAAATTCCGGAACCATGTCGTCCGCAAAAACCATGGGACTTAAAAGCAAATATCATTGTTATTATTAACTAATATTTCATTTTTATATATAATTTAAATTTACACTGAACTACTAAACTTAAACTGAACTCTACTGAATCAAAGTAAACTGAACTGAGCTAAACTAAATTAAACGGGACTAAATTAAATGCACTAATGGAATAAATTTGCACTTTTTATTCTTGTTTGCATTTAGGAATACATTTTATATTTTATCAAGGCATTTTTAACTACAGTGAAATGGTTCATTGCCCGCTTCATACACGTTCTAACACCCAGTGAGAGCGATCGAAGTTTGAATGTCCTTCCAGATGGGGAGATGATTGGAACTTTTTGTATGTGTAATTCACATCCACGTTTTCCTTCTGGGACTATTAGACAGCCCTGTGAACATCAATATTTATCCTTCTGAGACCTTTTGAAAACCCTGTGGATTCTACGACTGCTTAGCCTAGTCTAGGTTCCAGAAAGTAAAAGTAAGACACATATTTATGTTCCCAAATATTTAAAAGACACACTACACAAATCCTGAGACATGTATTACAATATTCAATCTCCACATCTTTCAAAAGGTTAAGGTGAGGGAGACTTGGCTAAATCTCTAGTACTGAAGTATAACTTTACTGTGGTGACTAAGTCTGATCGTGTCTGATCGGTTTATTGCGTTCTCTTAACACATTGTGCTCCGATGGTAAAGTTTGTAAATTGTAGAGTGCATTCCTTTGCTAGTCGCATCAAGAAACTTCAGTATTTATCATATTTACGGTGTTTTGAAGCACGCTTCATCAAGGTACTTCAACAATATTTATTACTTCTTTGAGGTAGTATTATTTAGAATGGTATTGACAATTAGCCGTACCATGCCGCAGAATACCGTCTAGCATTGGTTCCTTTAATGTTCTAGAGGACAATGATATAGATTTGAGTTTAAACACCTTCTGTACCTCTAATAACTAAAGTTGATATCTGACATTTCTTAGAGGGAGGTCCGTTTACTGCCTGCCGTGGCAGGATAAAGGGAATGGGGGTATGGTTGCCATAGAAACGAGCGAGGGGCGACTGCGGTTGCCATGGAGATAAATCTTCTGGCCAGCTTGTCTTGCTGGGAGTTTCCAAACTTCTCACTTCACTTCTGAGTTAGATCTTGTCGCAAGCAGTTCAGTATGAGTGGCATTATATTTCTGTTTCAGTTTTGTGGCCGTTAGTAAGTATCTAACTGTACTTTAAATACTATTTGCGTACAGTCAGGCTACAGGTACCATCCCTGTTAAATAATAATAATAATGTTATTGATTTTACGTCCTGTAGCACTTCAAATACCACCGGACTGAGCAAGGATCGAACCTGCTAAGTTGGGATCAGAAGGACAGTGCTCTACTGTCTGAGCTTATCAGGCCGGTCCCTGTTATAAATAACGGAACATGAGACCAAGTCAGTCACAGTCTGGCCGGTTGTGTCCCATTTGCGATCATTCCCATTACAGTGGAAAACAAGAATGTGAAGAAAGACCAGTTCATGTCATATTTGCGATCACTGTAAAATTATCAGCAGCCTGTCAGGGTTTTCAAACGTCAATGCAGCAAGGGGACTGCTAATTAGGGCGTACTCCACACAACTGTGTGATAAGGATTCTCCCAACCTGTCCCCTCTCTCTTGAACGTTTTTTGAGGTAATATTAGTCTATAATTTTTAACATACTGTAATTTTTCCAGCTGTAGACATCCATCGTTGATGGTTGATGTAGCTTTTGTTGTTATGCTATCTGAGTGCTTACTAACGACATGCAGGTCAATGGGACGAAGAAAGGCAAGCCTTATGCCTGTTGCTCACGGTGAAATTTACTGTCAAATTTATTGTACAATAATTAAATTTTATAAAATTTCTGTTGCTCATGGTCAAATTCAAGTTTTATAAAACCTTTTGTAAAACTTTTCAAAAAATAGGACATGTACTATTCCGAAAAATTAATTTTATGAAACGAACCAATCAGCGAAGCTGACATCACGATGATGCTGGCGCTACGTCGTGAGAAGATTTTGAAGCTCGATTGTAAACAAACACTTCTTTCTAAAATGGCAGGTTCCGGGTGGACTAACCTCAACTCATTTTCGACCAACGGCAGCAATCCTCTACCTTCTTCTCTTCATTCGATCCAATCCCAAGTCCAGCATTTCCTGACATTTCTTTTCTTCCTTTTTACCACTCTACAACATATAATTGCAGCTAAATCCGCAAGTTTTGCTTTGTTTGTTGGAGCCATACTCTCAAACACACTGTAATTGAACAGCTGATTCTTGGTTTAAAATTCTATCGATAGATGGCAGCACATACACATCTTAGTTCATAAGTTAGCTCATAGATGGCCATCCTAATGCTTTCCGGATTTTATAAAATAATTTTACCGTGAGCAACACAACTTGTTTACACCAATTTTTTATAAAATTAATTGTACAACAAATTTTACGAACCATTATACCGTGAGCAATACGCTTTATGCTTTATACAGTGGATACTCTTACAGAAATTTATGTATAAGTCAGGGATGTTTGGTGACATGGGTTTGTTTTACCGCTGAATTTACGTCGCAGCGACACAGATAGGTCTTATGGCGACAATGGGATAGGAAAGGGCTTGGAATGGGAAGGAAACGGCCGTGGCCATAATTAAGGTACAACCCCAGGATTTGCTTGCTGTGAAAATTGGAAACCACGGAAAACCATCTTAAGGGCTACCGACAATTGGATTCGAACCCACTATTTTCCGCATGCAATATAATCTTTTCGCGCTATCATTATCGAATTATCATTTTTTCAACTTATTTTAATCTAAACATCTTCTTAATATTAAGTTCTGAAATCTTGTACATCTAATCCGAGAAGACAGACAAAAATTATAATCTTATTTATATAGGTGAAAGTAGGCTGAGTGGCCGCGCGTTTTAACGCGTGCGGCTATGGAGCCAAGCTCTACATTCGGGAAACGCGTGGATTCGGATCTCACTGTCGGCTGTTCTCAGAATAGTTTTCTGTGGTTTAATATTTTCACTTCCAGGCAAATGCCGGTACAGTTCCTATCGATAGGCCAGAGCTGAGTCCTCGCACCCCTTACCCAATTTCATTCACCATAACACATTTCGTCTTCATTAGCTCCTCAACTGAGGTTGGTGCCAGGAAGGTAATCCGGCCGTAGAACATGCTGTACAAATTAATCCTATCTCATCCCGACCCGGTATCAAGAAACGAGACTGAGAGGGAGACATACATACAGACAGGAATGTAGGCTAATTCTATTTTGAGCAGCTGTTTTCTTAACGTCTCAAAGTATTAATTTAATATTAATATTGTCCCCTATTGTATAAGAAAGTGTAAGTTAACAGTTAACTATGAGATACGCTACAATTGCTTCAAAAGGGGTAGCTCTGTCGAAGGAGTTAAGTGTTACAGCAAAATCCTTTGTTTTGAAATCGGAAAGTGTACAATTCAACGGTTTTAATACGCCCATCTTTTGTCCTACTTCTTAAAACTCATTTAACTGCCTTTACACCCACAACCATCTGGTAACTGTAAATAAAAGATTTAATTGAGTCCTGTTTATTCTTTGTCAGTCCCGATATAAACGCATCAGTTTCAAACGGTAAATATAAGTAATTTAATGAGTTTCAACATACGATTCGTAAGAATCCCAGTTTCGCCAGTTGCCCGAGGGATGTCTTCCTGTACCAGTCCTTCAGTAAGGAATTCCCTCACAGCAACCTGACTATAATTTCAATGATAAGAGTGATCACAAATGGGATGACACCGCTTGGCCAGGTAGTCGACAGCAGATCACAGCGGTCAGAATGAACGAGGAAACAATTGAGCCGGAAGTGAGGGGTAAGAGAAAGGAATGCTTGAATGTGGCAAAATGGTGAAATGGCACGTACAATTCTCCTCCCTCCAACCCTAGCAGTCAGACATCAACTTTAGTTATTACAGGTATAGAACCACCGATCTTGCCCTAGAATGGAACCCCTATCTTGAAAATTAAATTACAACGACTGCTTTCGTCTCGCATACAACAGTAGCACTGATCTTTGATTTCCTAGACAGGAAAAATAGTGAGACTTCAGAAGCTATGTCGGGAATGTACCTGGTTTATATTTACTGCGTGGCTCAAATAAATTGATAAGGTTAACCTTGAATTGGCAGTCAAGGAATGAACGGTAGTGTTACATTTTATCAATGGACTGCAGTTGCAAAAGAGGAGGGTGTTCGTATTACGTATGCGTGTTTGGTTGCCTAGTAAGCAGGAAGATAAGATGATCGCCCGTGGCATGACGCTGTGCTGGAGATAAACTGAAGGTGCTCTACACGCAAACAGTGGCCATGGGTACTCTCAGTGTTCTTCGTTTTACAGTCCCATCTCTTTTGATGTACAAGAATCAACTAATTTCATATCATCATCATCATCATCTGTTTACCCTCCAGGTTCGGCTTTTCCCTCGGACTCAGCGAGGGATCCCACCTCTACCGCCTCAAGGGCAGTGTCCTGGAGCTTCAGACTCGTGGTCGGGGGATGACCAGTACCTCGCCCAGGCGGCCTCACCTGCTATGGTGAACAGGGGCCTTGTAGGGGGATGGGAAGATTGGAAGGGATAGGCAGGGATGAGGGAAGGAAGCGGCCGTGGCCTTAAGTTAGGTACCATCCCGGTATTCGCCTGGAGGTGAAGTGGGAAACCACGGAAAACCACTTCGAGGATGGCTGAGGTGGGAGTCGAACCCACCTCTACTCAGTTGACCTCCCGAGGCTGAGTGGACCCCGTTCCAGCCCTCTTGCAATTTTCAAATTTCGTGGCAGAGCCGGGAATCGAACCCGGACCTCCGGGGGTGGCAGCTAATCACGCTCACCACTACACCACAGAGGCGGCTAATTTCATATCACTCAGTTATAATTGGAAACAGAGCAGTAAGTGGATTGGGAATTTATGTGAGCTGCATATAAGACAGCTTGTGTGGTCTCTCTCTCTCTCTCTCTCTCTCTCTCTCTCTCTCTCTCTCTCTCTCTGAGTGTGTGGGGTGGGAGAGGAGAAGAGAGTGATTGAAAGGGAGTTAAATACTCTCTGAATGCAGTCTTCTTCTAACGAATTTTGAATAACTTGTGCCATGTAAATTCAACCAAATTTAGAAATGCGTATTTAGTGAATACTAACAGCGTTATCAATAATATAGTCGGCGAGGAAACAGTACCTCGTATGTCACAATGCTCTTCCTATCAAATATTTTTCTTAAGACTTTTCACGCATCCCAACCACATATAGATTAGCAATCAATGAGAACAATGTCTTCCATATGCGAAGGTGTAAAGGAAAATGATCCTTAAATACAGTATACTCTAGGATTGCGTAAATACACCCTACGGTAAAGAACGGTAAGGTTCATTTACCTTTATGCGCATGCATATGAAAATGAAAACAATGAAAGTTATTCTGATGGACTGTATATCCATACGTGGCTTGGGAGGTGTGACCAGTCTCAAGGTAAATAACGGATAGTATGAGCGTTGTCACATAGGAAGTTTTGTTTCTTCAAAATCGATATGCTGTTCGACGAATGATTCTTCATATTGAGGAGGATATACTATTGTATATATCACACAAACGATTTCCACCAGATAGAACATCGCCCACACTATTCAAAACGCATATAGCAACGCGACAAAGGGGTGATACTCTAAAGCAGGGCCTGTTAGGGTGCATGCACCAGTGCATTGCACGGCGCAAGGTGAAACAGACGACTTCGCTAGGTTGACCAGAATGCCGACCCCCACTCCTCGATTTTGAGTAATAGCGCTGTCTCTTTCCCTACGACTCTCTCACCCTTCCTCACTTGCTCTGCAACGCTCCACCGTCCGAGCCGAGTTGAGCTGACCTCAGCCGAGTCGCCCCGAGACAAAACGCTGGTCCGAGCCGAAACGAGTCAGTCAGATGCACGGTGCACAGAACCTCTGCGCCTCGGTTTGCGCGCGTGATATTTTGGGCGTTTGAGAGGTCCTGCTACAATGAAGTGTAAAGAACAGGGTTGGGTAATGTCGCGGTTATAGCCTTAAGGATTTCCGGTTCTTTTGTGCTAACATCTGGACCAAAATAAGTACAGTACATGGTGTGGCCAGCTCAAGCTGCAGTTCATTGCTGAATTCCTCGAGGCATCGAATCATAAGAGTCCTGGATCAATACCCATGCTTGGTGTACCGCTAGGATAAGCTGTTCCACAGTTCGGAATTACTGGATGCTTAGTAGCATCAGGTCGTTCGTATATTTTATGTGGTTGAAGTCCGGATAACTGGTGTCCGACTCGTTGGCTGAATGGTCAGCGAACTGACCTTCGGTTCAGAGGGTCCCGGGTTCGATTCCCGGCCGGGTCGGGGATTTTAATCGCTTCTGATTAATTCTTCTGGCTTGGGGACTGGGTGTTTGTGTCCGTCCCAACACTCTCCTCCTCATATTCACACAACACATTACACTACCAACCACCACAGAAACACGCAATAGTGATTACATCCCTCCATATAGGGTTGGCGTCAGGAAGGGCATCCGGCCGTAAAACAGGGCCAAATCCACATGTGCGACACAGATCGCACCCGCGACCCCACAGGTGTGGGAAAAGCGGTAGGAAAAGAAGAAGAAGAAGTCCGGGTAACTGGTAGGATATTGTAAAGTTGTGATATCATGGAGGAATGAACGCGGGCTTTGTCCTGCTGAAATATGCCAAATCCTATGATTATCACCAGAGAGACTATGACTGGGTTTGGGTACCCCGTCAACATGTTGCCCTGATTCATTACAAAGTTAACCACTCCTCAGTCCTTAATGCCTCTCGAGAAATAATGTTGGCTCGAACCCCTCACTGTTACATCCTAAGACACGATTGTAGCTATCTCTGCGGCGATGGCGGAAGCACGTTTCATCACTAAAGACGTCCGGCTCCTTGGCTGTATAGTCAACGCAGTCATCTTCGTTTCAGAGAACCCCGGGTTTAATTTCCGATCGGTTCGGAGAATTTGACATTAAATGCGTGTTTCACCTGGTTCGAGGGACGGGTATTTTTATGCCCCAACATTCCTGCAACTCACACATCGCACCTAACACTATCATCCATTACAATAATTTGCAGTTTCCCCATACACCGCAGATTCCGCCCACTCTCGTCGGAGGGTCTGTCTTACAAGCAATAGCCTTACGAAATTATTATTTTCACTAAATATGACAATATGCCGTTCATAAACCCATAAAAAACTTTCCTTACACCAGATCAACCATTCACAAAACCACCAGCGCCTTCACTCACATCAGTGTTGTGAGATTAATGAATAATTATTGCAGGGACACGAGCGCGCCGGTAGGCCTACGATTACAATTGTCTGTCGAATGGTGTGAGGTTCACAGTTTCTGAAATTTGCACTGATGTTGCTAGAGTGTTCCTTGTCTGTTACTTTGGCTGAATGGTCAGTTCAATGGCCCTCGGTTCAGATGGCTCCGGGATCGATTTCAACCGGGCAATATTAATTCCGTCTCGTTAATTCCTGTAGTTCAGTGGCTGGATACATTTGTTCTCTTATTACCCAACTCTACATACATACAACATAACACACGACAAAACCACCACAGAAACACACAATAGTGAACACATTTATACATGTAGGGGGTGGAGTCGGGAAGGGTATCCGACCATACAACTAGGCTAAATCCATACGAATTTCTAACCGTTTATCAGATAGGTCCCGTGCCAGGTTTACGAACATGTGTGCCTTTAATTAAACTACTGTTACATATTACTGTACATGTAGTACCATAGATAAATATCGGCTAACACAGGCAGCTACACTCCTTAGAGATAACCCACTCTCTGTTAGGGTCCTTGGCTGAGTGGCCATCGTCTTGGCTTTCGGCCTTCGAGTTCAATTCCTCGGGCGGTTAGTATGATATTAATCTTTAACATTTAATTCCCTTGGCTCTGGGTGTTTGTGATATCCGCATCATTCCTGCAACTCAGAAATTCCGTAAAACACTGCAGGATCTACCACCCAAACGCGGTAGAGGGAACCCACGATCACTATGGGTTTGTTGCACCAGGGTAACAATAGACACATGGAATTGTTCATTAAATATAGACAAAGCAGTTGTTGATATTCTGTGCTATTCTGTCCTAGGGTATGTTTAACTAGGAATTACTTCACTTCACAGGCTTTCGGTCAGCTAAACTGCACTGTATTCCACAATCATGTACCAACCTCGTTATCATTTACGTATAGCATCATTCCATACAGCCAAGATCAATACACATGGTCATAATCTGATTTTTGAGTTTCTATTTTGAGGATGTTCCATTTTTACATTCGTATTTTTAACACAAAGAGCCCTCGGCTTCCATTTACACCCCTTAGGACGTAGGCCAACAAGAATTCACCAATGCCAGCGCACTGACAGTGGGTTATGTTTAGGAAAATAAAAAGGAAATTCATTCGTAAAATGTTTTGTACGAGAATAGGTTGTTTCAAAATTATGAGTTCAAACTGCACGGGTGTGTTCAGGGCTATGAAGCAAGGAAAACAGTCCTAATAAACACAGATCTAGACGCGAGCCATTTTCGAGATATGAAGTAATCATATTTGCATCTGCTATATGTGGTTCATGCTAGATGCCAGACTCCACAGCGGATGTCAACAGCATCTTCTATTTGTAGCGGGTTTTGTAGCGGTTGTCATGGCACCTTCCGCGTTCTCTAAATAAGAGATGGTCGATTTCAGTTCCATATAAGATAACGCCACCGTGTGACGTGCCATGACAATGGTTTCAAATGCCGTTACAAGTACATGGCGTTGTTGACATACAATATGGACCATGGTGCCTATAAATTAAAGTACAAACAGTGTTAGGTTGTAGATTTGATTACGTCATAACATGTCTGAAACGGTTGCTTTCCTTACCTGTGTATGTTAAGACGTTTCATTGCCCGCTATGCAGCTTTATAGGCTGCGCACTCAACGGCACAAAAATTGCTGTCACCGAAGATGAATTTCTTCCAAAACCCTCTTGTCTGAAATAGGATTAACATATTGTGCAGGTGGTAGGATTCCGGCCACTGGATATCCACACTTTATGAATATCCTCGCATTTCGAGAATGCATATAATTAAATATATATTTGCCGGCCAAATTTGTGCTGCTGAGAGTACCCATCATTTTGAAACACCCTTTGCGTGTGTGTGTGTGTGTGTGAGAGAGAGAGAGAGAGGGGGATATAGACCCCATCATTCCATTCTGCAACGAATTCAATGAATAAAATGAGAAAGCATACGTCGACGTTTCATCTCGAAATACCGCTAAGTAACATTGTTGAGGGGAGAAGTACTGCCCCGTAGCACATGTATCACTTAGAGCGAAAATTTGTTGATATACTGTAGGCCTAGTTCATGCAGTACTGAACTTTGTCGGACTGAACGTTTCTGGTCAAAATTCTAACCTGAAATATTATCACATAGCGGTTTTTCTAGGTGCAACGGCATGTGTGGCTCCCCGGCGTCGAGCACTTCGATTCACACGGTCCTGGGTTCGTTTCTCTGTCGGGTAGGGGGATTTTAGCTGCGTCAAGTTAATTCCTCTAACTCTCTTCATATATATATATATCCCTCTTTAGAGAGAAAGTGTCAGGAAGGACATCCGGCCGTAAAACATGTGTGACACAGTTCGCAGCCGCGACCCCACCAGAGTGTGAGAAAAGGCATGAGAAGAGAAGAAGCGAGAAACAGAGTTTTTTGTAAATACTCATTAACAAAGGAAATGATTAAGCAAACGGACACAAAGGTTCACACTAATAATAAATCCATCGTCAGCACTTCAAGATGAAGGGATTCCTCATTCACATCCTTCTGTCTTATGGTAGCGAGGTAGAATTCAGTACCAAATGTGATGTAGTCCCATGTCCTCCAAAATGCAGTAGAGATTACTCTTCTAATTCTTCTAATTCCACCAGCCAATAACATTCGGACAGTATATGATCCTTACCTTTCACTATGTGAAGTCTAGGGTCGCAATGAATTCAATATGAGTGCCTAGCACCGCAATACCTTGCTCCACATACATTCTAGTTCATTATTACTTTAACGTTTCCGTTTGGTTGTCGTTTTTGAGGATCCAGTAACCTTCTACTTCATGGCAGTTGCCCAAGGTTATTAGCCACCTTTGTCGATGGGAAGAAACTTTTAAGTCTACGTCAGAACCAACCATGAACCTAGAGTAAATCGAGGGTTATGAGGCAATATGACGTAATTTACCAGGGGAGATGTTCAATGAATTTCCAATGTCATTGAAATCATTTAAGAGAAGGCTTGGGCCACTTGGGCGACTGCCCTAAATGCTGATCAGTACTCATTGATTGATTGATTGATTGATTGATTGATTGATTGATTGATTGATTGATTGATTGATTGATCTGACAATGCTCTTCCTATCCACTATTTTCCTTAAGGCTGGTCACACCTCCCAGACACACATCGATATGCAGCCAATCAGAACAATTTTCGTAGCGTTCATTTTTCTATACTTATGTGTAAAGGGAAAAGAATCGTACCGTAGTGTAGGAATGTATATTTACATGGCATATTTATGTACTCCTACAGTATAATATATTTCATCATCATCATCATCATCATCTGTTTACCCTCCAGGGTTGGCTTTCCCTCGGACACAGCGAGGGATCCCACATCTACCGCCTCAAGGGCAGTATCCCGGAGCTTCAGACGCTTGGTCGGGGATACAACTGGGGAGAATGACCAGTACCTCGCCCAGGCGGCCTCACCTGCTATGCTGAACAGGGGCCTTGTGGAGGGATGGGAAGATTGGAAGGGATAGGTAGGGAAGAGGGAAGGAAGCGGTCGTGGCCTTATTTTAGGTACCATCCCGGCATTCGCCTGGAAGAGAAGTGGGAAACCATGGAAAACCACTTCCAGGATGGCTGAGGTGGGAATCGAACCCACCTCTACTCATTTGACCTCCCGAGGCTGAGTGGACCCCGTTCCAGCCCTCATACCACTTTTTTCAAATTTCGTGGCAGAGCCGGGAATCGAACCCGGGCCTCCGGGGGTGGCAGCTAATCACGCTAACCACTACACCACAGAGGCTGACATAATATATTTAAGGTTCATTTTCCTTTACAACATAAACATAGGAAACTGAACACAACGAAAGTTGTTCTATGAACTGCATACTCACAAGTGGCTGGGAGGCGTGACCAGTCTTCAGGAAAATATAGGATAGGAAGAGCATTGACCGATACGTGGTATTGTTTCTTATAACCCACGATATTCCTTTCACTATCAGTATCCTCTAGCGAGATTACAACTTAAACATGGGGTTATACTTTTAAAAATGCACAATCCTATAAGGAATGTGTTTCAGTGAGCTATCTACGAAGAGGTTGTCGGACTAGTAAAGAATTTTATTAAAGTATCAGAGTGGAAGATTGAAGAAAGAGCAGCCTGCCGGGTACCGCTTATTGAATGAGTGACGTCATAGGTCTGCAGAATGCATGCTTAAGTAGGCCAGTCTAGCCGGCATCGTACTCCTCTCGATATTGATTCTGGTCGCCATCCACGGGTGAAGTGTCTGGAGACTTCATTAAGAGAAAGTGGAGTTTATTCCTGGAGTTATAGAGCGTGGGCAAGCCACTTCCCAGAAGATGATGCTAAGGAGATGCGCTCCAGGTCGTAAGAACACGTCCGATGAATTCAGGAAGACGTACTTGTACTTAGAATTTAGATTTTACTGCTTTAAATAACCTTTCATCGTCCGCCTCTGTAGTGTAGTGGTTAGCGTGATTACCTGCCACCCCCGGAGGTCCGGGTTCGATTCCCGGCTCTGCCACGAAATTTGAAAAGTGGTATGAGGGCTGGAACGGGGTCCACTCAGCCTCGGGAGGTCAACTGAGTAGAGGTGGGTTCGATTCCCACCTCAGCCATCCTGCAAGTGGTTTTCCGTGGTTTCCCACTTCTCCTCCAGGCGAATGCCGGGATGGTACCTAACTTAAGGCCACGGCCGCTTCCTTCCCTCTTCCTTGACTATCCCTTCCAATCTTCCCATCCCTCCACAAGGCCCCTGTTCAGCATAGCATGTGAGGCCGCCTGGGAGAGGTGCTGGTCATTATCCCCAGTTGTATCCCCGACCAAGAGTCTGAAGCTCCAGGACACTGCCCTTGAGGCGGCAGAGGTGGGATCCCTCGCTGTGTCCGAGGGAAAAGCCGACCCTGGAGGGTAAACAGATGATGATGATGATGATGATGAATTAACCTTTCATCAACATTTTCTCAGGCCACGCAAGTAGCAGAGTTAATTGATACGTAAGCAGGGAAGAGTTCGAAATTTCGGCTGGAAGAATAGCGTACCTAGTTGATCAGGTGCTTGCCTCTGTAGTTCAAGGTTGCCGGCTCGAAACCTCGCACAGTCGTATTGTTATTTAGAAGAAGTTCATATGACATAGGACACATAAAGTATCCTGTTTTCAGTCCTAACTTTCAGCACTGCGATATACAGGTTGAAGCGAAATTCCCGCACGTGGGCGTCGCAGCACGACTCCTCACATGCCAGAAATAAAAAAATGTATCTCACAAAAGTTCGTCCTGCGAGTACAACATCATCATCATCATCATCATCATCATCTGTTTACCTTCCAGGTTCGGTTTTTCGCTCGGACTTAGCGAGGGATCCCACCTCTACCGCCTCAAGGGCAGTGTCCTGGAGCTTCAGACTCTTGGTCGGGGGATACAACTGGGGAGTATGACCAGTACTTCGCGCAGGCGGCCTCACCTGCTATGCTGAACAGGGACCTAGTGGAGGGATGGGAAGATTGGAAGGGATAGGCAAGGAAGAGGGAAGGAAGCGGCCGTGGCCTTAAGTTAGGTACCATCCCGGCATTCGCCTGGAGGAGAAGTGGGAAACCACGGAAAAACACTTCCAGGATGGCTGAGGTGGGAATCGAACCCACCTCTACTCAGTTGACCTCCCGAGGCTGAGTGGACCCCGTTCCAGCCCTCGTACCACTTTTCAAATTTCGTGGCAGAGCCGGGAATCGAACCCGGACCTCCGGGGGTGGCAGCTAATCACGCTAACCACTACACCACAGAGGCGGACCCTGCGAGTACATCCGGCAGAAAAAGAACGTTGAAGAGCAACAACCTGGCAACACTGTAACCACATGTAGGGTAAAGTTTTGGATTAGCATGCAGGAGCTCAGGAGCTGGAGGGTTCGATCCTGGGTTGAGGCGCACTTTTTTATTTGCTAATTTCCATCGGACACTACATACTGTAATACAGTAAGACAACGTTTCTTAGGTTACATGTATCCTACATTTACAAAATTTAGTAAAGCTGAACACTTTGTAACGCATCTAGTAGATGAAGAGATGCGAACAAATTCACGCCCACGACGTGGAAAGGGCGTCTTTCAAAGCTGACCAATGAAAACGAATGTTCGTTCATTTCTAGGATCGTAGTATGTAAGTGCAAATGGTTTCTAGAGGACGCGCTGCAATCGCTGTTGACGATTAAGATGGCAGATACCATACCACCTGGACTACATTTACGAAATAAAAAACATACACCTCACACCAGGCTTGACCCCCTCCACCTCCTGCACGCTAACTCAGAACCCCTATCCACTGCACCAACCGTACAGCGCGACTACGGCGTGCTGACAGAGGTAGTTACCCTACATGTGGTTACAGTGTTGCTAGATTGCCACTCTTCAACGTCCTTTTTCTCCCGGATATACTCGCAGGACGAACTTTTGTGAGAAACATTTTTTAATTGCTTGCATGTGAGGAGTCGTGCCGCGACGCCCGAGTGCACGAATTTCGCTTCATCCTGTATACAGCATTACGAACATCGATAGCCCAAGTATTATACATTACTGTTGAGAGCACATGATTGAAAACCCACAGCCTGTTTCCAGTCATTCGACCGGGTCAGGAATGGAATGAATGAAGTCCCCAGATAACAGTGGGGATAGGAATTAATAATAATTTTATTTGCTTTTCGTCCCAGTGACTACTTCTACGGTTTCCGGAGACACCGAGGTGCCAGAATTAAGTCCCACAGGAGTTATTTTACGTGCCAGTAAATCTACCGACGCGAGGCTGACGTATTTGAGCACCTTCAAGTACCACCGGACTGAGCCAAGATAGAACCTGACAAGTTGGGGTCAGAAGGCCAGCGCCTCAACCGTCTGAGCCCGGCAGGATAGGAATTGTGCCGGCTGCTGAAGCCTGTCGCATTTCTCTGGGGCAATGATTAATGACTGACAGATTATATGAAATGATATTGGAGAGAGTTGCTGGAATGAAAGGTGACAGGGAAAACTGGATTACCCGGAGAAACACTTGTCCCACATTGCGCTTTATCCAGCACAAATCTCACATGGAGTGACCGGGATTTGAGCCACGGAAACCTGCGGTGAGAGACCGCGTGCTACCGCCACAGCCAATTAGGTTAAAACACCTTAATTCCTTTTCATAACTAAACATTCCATTCAATTATTGCCCACTAAGTATTCAAGGTGTCCGCCTCTGTGGTGTAGTGGTTAGCGTGATTAGCTGCCACCCCCGGAGGCCCGGGTTCGATTCCCGGCTCTGCCACGAAATTTGAAAAGTGGTACGAGGGCTGGAACGGGGTCCACTCAGCCTCGGGAGGTCAACTGAGTAGAGGTGGGTTCGATTCCCACTTCAGCCATCCCGGAAGTGTTTTTCCGTGGTTTCCCACTTCTCCTCCAGGCGAATGCTGGGATGGTACCTAACTTAAGGCCACGGCCGCTTCCTTCCCTCTTCCTTGCCTAACCCTTCCAATCTTCCCATCCCTCCACAAGGCCCCTGTTCAGCATAGCAGGTGAGGCCGCCTGGGCGAGGTACTGGTCATTCTCCCCAGTTGTATCCCCCGACCAAGAGTCTGAAGCTCCAGGACGCTGCCCTTGAGGCGGTAGAGGTGGGATCCCTCGCTGAGTCCGAGGGAAAAACCGAACCTGGAGGGTAAACAGATGATGATGATGATGATGAAGTATTCAAGGTTGGAATGTTAAAATCGGATCGCTTCTACCATAGTCTATGGCCGTAGTGGCCAGAACTTGCGCTGTCTAAACTAACGGACGTTCCATCTCAAGCCACATATTTTACTCTGCTGAAGAGAGTGAATATATGTGCCTGTATGAAAAGTGTAACTACCATAATGCACATAACATCAGCTCACGTACCCTCACTGCTATGTTATTCAGCGAAGGGTTGTGGGAGAGACAGATGTATCCTGCCAGTCGTGGAGGGCGAGAGGTAGACAGAAGATGTGTCTGTGGAGAAATCGGAGCGATGAAGCAAAATCTGCGTTCACAGCCTTTGCAATAAGACATATCGTCACTGGGGAAACAATACCGCGTATCTGACAATTCTCTTCCTATCCATTAATTTCCTCAAGATTGGTCACCTCATATGCGGATATCAATTCCATCAGAACTATTTTCGTTGTGTTCATTCTTCTATTATAATGTGAAGGGGAAGGCTAACCTTAAATATATTATACTGCAGGAGTGCGCAGATACGTCACGCAGATATATATTCATACAGCACGGTACGGTAAGGTTCATTTTTCTTTACACACAGTGTAGGAAAATCAACACAACCCAATTTGTTCTGACGGACCGCAAAAGCAAATGTGGCTGCGAGGAGTGACTAGTCTTAAGGAAAATAATAGATACCAAGAGTATTGTCAGATACGCGGTATTGTCGCTGCTGTGCCAAAACCGCGAATGTGACCATGCTTTTCCTACCCGTTATCTCCTTTAAAGACTGGTCTCACCTCCTGACCACATATTGATATGTAAAGGAAAATGAACTTTACTGCACCTCACTGTAGGAATGTATGTTTTGCATGACTCATTTACCCACTCCTATTAGTACGAAGTATTCAAGGTTCATATTCGTTTACACATGCCCATAGGAAAATGAACTCACCGAAAATTGTTCTGATGGACTGTATATCAATGTGGCTGGGAGGCGTGACCAGTCTTATGGGAAATAATGGATAGGAAGAACGTTGTTAAATTCACAGTTCTGGCACAGCAGCGAAGATATGATACTATATCCCTCACTAGTACCCTTTCAGAATGATTTCGGTGAAGTCAAAGAACTCAGCAAACTGTTAGTGCGATTATTCTAACCAAGTTCGTAAGACCTCTATTACCTGATATACTTCTTCTATCGCTTTTCCCACGCGGGAGAAAACTGTGTATCACATGTGTATTTGGCCCTGCTTTGCAGCGAGATAACCTTCCTGACACCAACACAATGTTGAGGGATGTAAACACTACTTTCCTAAAGACTGGTCGAGCGTCCCAGTCACGTATGGATATGCAGTCCCTTAGAAAAAAAAATAGTTGTGTTCATTTTTCTGTGCCAATGTATAAAGGTAAATTAACCTAAAATACATAATACTGTAGGAGTTTGTAAATACGTCATGTAAACATACATTTCTATTGTGCGGTACGGTAAGGTTCAGTTTCCTTTATACGTGAGCATAGGAAAATGAACACAACGAAAATTGTTCTGATGGACTGCATATCCATGTGTGGCTTGGAGGCGTGACAACTCTTAAGACAAAAAATGGATAGAGAAAGCATTGTCAGATACGCGGTATCGCTTGCGCGGCGATGATAATAGTTCACTTAAAGGTATTGTACCTTTCCAAGGCATCAGTACATGAACCAGTTACCATTGTTCATAAATATGACGTTAGAATGGAGCACCATCGATGAGCCTCGAACTCAGCCCGGTTGTCGAAGCTTCACCCTCCCCTACTAGAATAATTCGCTAGCCGAGTCGGTATCGCATTATCGGGTCTGTGGACTGTCCGATGGGGCGGTAAGTCCTTTAGTAATAGTCTCTATAGTAGGGGGAAAAGTTAATTATGAGAGGAATACCATTTCATTACTAATGAGGAGAGAGACAGTATCTTGTATAACAAATTTTTACTTATACTAGTGAAACACCTTATTTACATGAGTATGCCATACAAACACCTTACATACAGTAACTTGGGTGATCTTGACGTTTAAATGTTCGGTAGTCCGTTTCTACACTTCATTATACGTTTAAATATTCAAACTTAAGAAGGCGTTCCCTCTTGGGTTATTTACACTATCTCAGATTTAGAGAGGCGTTTTCTCTCTAATTATTTCACTATACACTTACATTAAATCACACACATATTTAATCAGTATGGACACACCCCGCTGTAAATCTGTTTACCTGCCAAGAATTAATATATTCAATTTGCATCAAATTATGATATAAGTTTGCTAGTATCGTATGAACTGAAATAGGCAATTTACACTCCCAATCCTTTGAAAGTCGCGTTACAACCCTTCCTTAAGTTAAACGTTGCCAAATATGCAGTATAATAAACACGCTCATTTCATCAGGATTTTATCAACACATATATCAGAACGTTATTTACTCAACGATGTTACCTATGGACAAGCATTTAGCGACTTCAATACCAGACATCATAAACAAAGTATTATAGCACTACCTGCAACAAATGGACAAGTATATATACATTTCACATACACACAATGGATTACAGGTGGCCTTAGTCACCTGCCGCTTGTGACAGTAAGCTTTACTGTCTCCTGCAATGAACTCAGGACCTTCTGAGACAGGGTATATCTGACCTGGAATTCCCTACACGCTGTGAATAATTAAAGAAATAAATTGGAGGGATCCTTCCTTTAATGCTCATTTGGAGTCTCTGCGACTTTGGCTCTATTTAAATTAACACACGTAATCTCTGTGCCGAAAGGAAAGAAACTCGCCACTCGTATCTGTTCTATTTCACTGAAGAAAACGCCTTCACTCCCCCGTTTAAAGGGGCTCATAAAACTCCAGCTGTTAGCTGCCCGTGACACACTTTCAAGGGGCGGCCTGCCAAGCACTTCCCAGGCAGTTATTTCACGGCAAATCTATTCACTTCTTCCAATACTGCCCACAATGGCATCACAACAAATCCCGGCTTTATATTCAGCCATACTCGGCACATTCATATCGCGATATCCATATCGCGTATCTTAACAACAGATTCCACGGCTACTTCACATTTTCATTACATAATATATATTATGGCTACAGCCTGTCCAGCCGTCTCGTTTCCTCTCGGTACATTGACCACGATGCAGATTTAATGATGATCTCCTGCCACCAGGGTCCAAATTAACTTGCGCATTCGCGAACTAATTAATTAACGATGTAAGATACCCACTGTCTCGATGCCTTGTTCCAGGTGCCTTAGTTACTAATTAGGAGGGATCTCTACCAGGTGAAGCGCACCAAAAAAAATGAATTACTGAAAAACCTTGATGACTCGTATATGCTATGGAAAGACGATAACTGGAGTCATTTTTACAGAATATTTAAGCCTTCTCTACTTGACAGCGCTTCACACTTAATTAAGCCAAGGTCCTTATAATTACGTCATGCATTATCGAACCATTATACAAGGATGGAAGTAAAATATGGTCGTCCCAAAACCTTGATGAAAGTATTCTATAAAAGACTCAAATAAAAATGAAATTATAATTATTATCCCTCTGAAATGGCGTGCTTGCAGTCTACGTTACATCTAAGTGAAAAATCTACATATTTACAATGGGACACGACCTTCAAATATATAAATACTTGGAAATGTACTCAGCCTTCTGGATACCACGTTCACAGCTTTACAGGAGGGCACACCATTGGCTTAAGCTGCTTGCATCACGTCATCGGCGATGTGAAGACCTTTGATGACCTCCCGGCAAATCACGAACATGACGGCTTGATCTGGTATGACGTTCTCGACGTTCTCTGCTACACCAGGCGCAGACAGCTAGGCGTCTGGTTCTCTCTAATATACAGGCGAAATTCTGGCATTCAGCTGGACGTCGGCGTTCACTCCGGCGTTCTCGTAGACATGTAAATGAGGGGAAATTATCTCAAGTGAATGCGTTAGTTTAATACACACGACGATTTAAATATATGGTTGGATATACTCATTAGCACGAGCATTCCAACACAATGTCGGCACTGTCCCAGCCCGACATTAATCCCTTCTCATTTATCTATTCTTCTTGTAGGCAGCGATTATAGGCCCAGAAATTTCACTAGTTTCCCGAGAAACGACAGTGGTTAGGCCAGTAATGTACACTGACTGACAGAGCAAATGCAACACCAAGAAGGAGTGGTCAGAACTTTATGCCAATTGCAGGGTAGACTGACGTCACTGAGGTATGCTCATGATGTGAAATGCGCCGCTGTGCTACGCACGTAGCGAACGATAAATGGGACACGGCGTTGGCGAATTGCCCACTTCGTACCGTGATTTCTCAGCCGACAGTCATTGTAGAACGTGTTGTCGTGTGCCACAGGACACGTGTATAGCTAAGAATGCCAGGCCGCCGTCAACGGAGGCATTTCCAGCAGACAGACGACTTTACGAGGGGTATGGTGATCGGGCTAAGAAGGGCAGGTTGGTCGCTTCGTCAAATCGCAGCCGATACCCATAGGGATGTGTCCACGGTGCAGTGCCTGTGGCGAAGATGGTTGGCGCAGGGACATGTGGCACGTGCGAGGGGTCCAGGTGCAGCCCGAGTGACGTCAGCACGCGAGGATCGGCGCATCCGCCGCCAAGCGCTGGCAGCCCCGCACGCCACGTCAACCGCCATTCTTCAGCATGTGCAAGACACCCTGGCTGTTCCAATATCGACCAGAACAATTTCCCGTCGATTGGTTGAAGGAGGCCTGCACTCCCGGCGTCCGCTCAGAAGACTACCATTGACTCCACAGCATAGACGTGCACGCCTGGCATGGTGCCGGGCTAGAGCGACTTGGATGAGGGAATGGCGGAACGTCGTGTTCTCCGATGAGTCACGCTTCTGTTCTGTCAGTGATAGTCACCGCAGACGAGTGTGGCGTCGGCGTGGAGAAAGGTCAAATCCGGCAGTAAATGTCGAGCACCCTACCGCTAGACAACGCGGCATCATGGTTTGGGGCGCTATTGCGTATGATTCCACGTCACCTCTAGTGCGTATTCAAGGCACGTTAAATGCCCACCGCTACGTGCAGCATGTGCTGCGGCCGGTGGCACTCCCGTACCTTCAGGGGCTGCCCAATGCTCTGTTTGAGCAGGATAATGCCCGCTCACACACTGCTCGCATCTCCCAACAGGCTCTACGAGGTGTACAGATGCTTCCGTGGCCAGCGTACTCTCCGGATCTCTCACCAATCGAACACGTGTGCGATCTCATTGGACGCCGTTTGCAAACTCTGCCCCAGCCTCGTACGGACGACCAACTGTGGCAAATGGTTCACAGAGAATGGAGAACCATCCCTCAGGACACCATCCGCACTCTTATTGACTCTGTACCTCGACGTGTTTCTGCGTGCATCGCCGCTCGCGGTGGTCCTACATCCTACTGAGTCGATGCCGTGCGCATTGTGTAACCTGCATATCGGTTTGAAATAAACATCAATTATTCGTCCGTGCCGTCTCTGTTTTTTCCCCAACTTTCATCCCTTTCGAACCACTCCTTCTTGGTGTTGCATTTGCTCTGTCAGTCAGTGTATATGTCAAAACCATGTTTCGAATACCTGAAGAATATAATAAAGTTCAAGAACTACAAGAACGTGAAGAGAGCACCAGAGGGGAGACGAGAATGGTTGCCTTTAGTTCAGCATGATGATGATGATGATGATGATGATGATGATGTCACATCCACGCTCAAATTTTAAGTTAATAAATTTACTGGTTTGATGTACAGTATTGTACGCTGATGCTATTCAGCAGCAGTTGTTGCTGGGCGCGAAGACGAGATGATATCACTGTATTTTGCTGTACTTTATATGGCGGACAGTTCAATATGAGATGGTTTACGTATTGGCTGGATTGTCCATCGAATGTGCAGCACTGCGTGTTCACAACGATGATTCGGTACACATGGCTTCTGAAGCTTCCACGGTCGAACCTCATTCGGATTATGGATGTGATGAACTGTCTTTGAGAATTCCATGCCTGCCATACTGCTCTCAACTCAAGTTATTTAAATCTCAGTCCAGTATTGCTCTTATGGACCTACAAAGAGTGAACACACCCCTTCTTAGACACCCATTCCTCATCATTAAGGAATATTACGAAGAACATTATGTTGTATTATGAAAGAAAGAAAAAGGATGAGGCATTTTTGTCAGTAAGTTATTAAAATAACTATTTTATTTTCCATTTCATAAATACAACTGCAGGGTGGAAGCACAGTGGCGGGAACAGCCATAGCGTTGTTGCCTAACTTCCTTTTCATTATGAGTTGAGTTGCTCTGGTACGTGTAACGCGTAATCCGTTACTGTGCTGTGAATCGCCAGAACGTGTGCGATTTCTTTCTTTAATATGAATACAGTGATTTACACTGACTGACAGAGCAAATGCAACACCAAGAAGGAGTGGTTCGAAAGGGATGGGAAAAACAGAGACGGCACGGACGAATAATTGATGTTTATTTCAAACCGATATGCAGGTTACACAATGCGCACGGCATCGACTCAGTAGGATGTAGGACCACCGCGAGCGGCGATGCACGCAGAAACACGTCGAGGTACAGAGTCAATAAGAGTGCGGATGGTGTCCTGAGGGATAGTTCTCCATTCTCTGTCAACCATTTGCCACAGTTGGTCGTCCGTACGAGGCTGGGGCAGAGTTTGCAAACGGCGTCCAATGAGATCCCACACGTGTTCGATTGGTGAGAGATCCGGAGAGTACGCTGGCCACGGAAGCATCTGTACACCTCGTAGAGCCTGTTGGGAGATGCGAGCAGTGTGTGGGCGTGCATTATCCTGCTGAAACAGAGCATTGGGCAGCCCCTGAAGGTACGGGAGTGCCACCGGCCGCAGCACATGCTGCACGTAGCGGTGGGCATTTAACGTGCCTTGAATACGCACTAGAGGTGACGTGGAATCATACGCAATAGCGCCCCAAACCATGATGCCGCGTTGTCTAGCGGTAGGGCGCTCCACAGTTACTGCCGGATTTGACCTTTCTCCACGCCGACGCCACACTCGTCTGCGGTGACTATCACTGACAGAACAGAAGCGTGACTCATCGGAGAACACGACGTTCCGCCATTCCCTCATCCAAGTCGCTCTAGCCCGGCACCATGCCAGGCGTGCACGTCTATGCTGTGGAGTCAATGGTAGTCTTCTGCGCGGACGCCGGGAGTGCAGGCCTCCTTCAACCAATCGACGGGAAATTGTTCTGGTCGATATTGGAACAACCAGGGTGTCTTGCACATGCTGAAGAATGGCGGTTGACGTGGCGTGCGGGGCTGCCACCGCTTGGCGGCGGATGCGCCGATCCTCGCGTGCTGACGTCACTCGGGCTGCGCCTGGACCCCTCGCACGTGCCACATGTCCCTGCGCCAACCATCTTCGCCACAGGCGCTGCACCGTGGACACATCCCTATGGGTATCGGCTGCGATTTGACGAAGCGACCAACCTGCCCTTCTCAGCCCGATCACCATACCCCTCGTAAAGTCGTCTGTCTGCTGGAAATGCCTCCGTTGACGGCGGCCTGGCATTCTTAGCTATACACGTGTCCTGTGGCACACGACAACACGTTCTACAATGACTGTCGGCTGAGAAATCACGGTACGAAGTGTGCCATTCGCCAACGCCGTGTCCCATTTATCGTTCGCTACGTGCGCAGCACAGCGGCGCATTTCACATCATGAGCATACCTCAGTGACGTCAGTCTACCCTGCAATTGGCATAAAGTTCTGACCACTCCTTCTTGGTGTTGCATTTGCTCTGTCAGTCAGTGTATTAGCATTCTCGTATTCATGATACTAGTTCAGGCCTGTTCTAATGCACTTAGCCGTGAGTCGAGCTCTCAACTGCACTACGGATTACTTTAACGTGGCGCTGTCCTCAATCAGGTCTACAGTGAGCCGTTCACTGACTTTCTTGGTAATTCATATTGATATCAAGCACGTTCGCTCCACCCACTTCGCTAAGTACGCCCCTGTATATGTTAACTGAGCCGTATTAACTTAGACACATAGGAGGCTCGATGTATGACCTCTTCTACACACGGACATTGGTTGTTACGGTTTCGTACCGTTCCTATTTTATTAATTTGCGGCACACTGTACACGCTAACATCTCACTCAGAGGGTGATTATTTCCACATATATTCACAGACATTAATGAATCACTGCATTACACTGCTCAAATTACAAGATTATTTGTTCACAAACGACTCACACACAAACCAAGACGAAATACTACCGTACTGGCGTTACACTGAAAATGCACTGGGTAGTGTCTCCCCCTCAGCTCTTGAATATATAGGCGAGCTACGCTAGAGACCCGAATGCTGAAGGTGGGGGGAAAAATGCAACCCTTTCTCACACGTTGATCCGTTAATACGCAACTTATAGTGACGAACAGGATATCAAATTGTAGCTCTTGCATTCTCATTTCCACGGAGTGAATGTTTTTGAAATAGCTTCGTAGATTCTCAAGCAATCTCAAAAGCGTCCTTTTGTCTCTGGCGGTGAATGATGACGAGCACAGGGGATGTAAACAATTTCCGCTCAGTCGAATACCTTTTATAAATATTAATGGTGGCAGAGGAACTCAAACATCAAAAGCATTGTTAATCATGGAATGATATGTTCCATCCAATCAAAAGGCCATCCTAATTTTCCTGAAAATAAAGTCAATGTCATTAAAATTCCCTTGAGAATACATCAAATATCATGTACGAATGTGTTTACGAATTTTTTTAACGTGTCGGCGAACAGAAAATGATCAGTAGGTTAACTATTTCAAAGTTCAAATCAGAGCATGTCCTATCATGGTCGACCTCAGGGGCGCAGTGTTGAATAAGAAAAGCGAAGGTCATGTTGAAAGTGGTAGTGAACTTCGTATTTCACACTTTCACGGTAGGTGGCACAGGAACAGAACAGACCACGAATAAAATATTAATGGAGGTGTTCAGTCCAATGATAATTTTTTATTTTTTTGTAGAAATCTTGGCTGTTCCTGTCAAAATATTTGGGATATTAAAGAACACTGGAGATAAACTGTTTTGTTTTTCTAGTGGCTTAACGTCGCATGAGCACCTAGAAGTTTTCCGCCCATGCAAGAATGAGAAAGGGACAGCGTTGGAAAAGTAGCGACCATGATTTTAATTAAGGTACAGTCACAGTATTTGCCTGGTGTGAATATGCGGAACCACGAAAAAACTTCTTCAGGGCTGCCAACATTCCAAAGCAATCTTACACCTACGTGACTCAAACCACGTTGCCAACTCACTCTCTAAGAAACGATTTAGACACTGAAGGTTTGTACGAACGTTCTCTCTTGAATACACCTGCAAAAATATAAAAATAATTTAAATGGTCAAATAATTCGGAAACATCGCAACTTACCTTAGTGTAATTTCAGGAATAGGCCTATTAAGTGATTTTCCGAGTGATTTGGTTGCGCAATTAGGTCAATTAGCCGTAGACTTGCATTCGAGAGCTGATGGTTTCGAATCCCACCGTCAGCGGCCCCGAAGGCAGTTTTCCGTGATTTCCCATTGTCGCACCAGGCAAAATGCTGGGGCCGTAGCCTAATTAAGGCTACGGCCTCTACCTTCTCAAACCTAGCTCTTCTCCATCTTTGCGTCGCTGAAAACCTTGGATGTGTTAGTCCGGCGTTAAACCAGTAGATTTATTTTAAAAGACTTGAAGAAGTAAATTAACTGTTTTGTGAACGAATAAAATAATTAAATAATTGCCAACCTGTGTTATACATTCAAAAATCAACATAATAACAAAAATCTACACTGAGCAAAACACAAAAGTCAATGCTAATGATGCAAAATAAGAATCAATCGAAGTCGCTTGACCACAAGAAATACTTACAAATTATGAAAAGGGAATACAAAATCTTCTTCTTAATATGTTGACCCTCCAGGGTTAGTTTTCCCCGGAATCAGTGAGGGATCCCACCTCTATCGCCTCAAGGCGCTTCAGTCTTTGGGTCGGGGGATACAACTGGGGAAAGGACCAGTACCTAGCCCAGGTGGCCTCACCTGCTATGCTGAACAGGGGCCTTGTGGTGGGATAGGGCGATTGGAAGGGGTAGACAATTAAGAGGGAAGGAAGCGGCCGTGGCCTTAAGTTAGGTACCATCCCGGGATTTGTCTGGAGGAGAAGTGGGAAAGCAACGAAAAACCACTTCGAGGATGGCTGAGGTGGGAGTTGAACACTCCTCTACTCAGCTGACCTCCCGAGGCTGAGTGGACCCCGTTCCAGCCCTCGTACCACTGTTCAAATTTTGTGGCAGAGCCGGGAATCGAACTCGGGCCTCTGGGGGTGGCAGCTAATCACGCTAACCACTACACCTCAGAGGCGGACGAATACAAAATCAGTCCACAAATATCCATCAAAATGCCACTTCTTCTTCTGCTTCTTCCTCCTCCTCCTACTTTCCCTTCTTATCTGGGATAGCCGGTGATGGAGAATGAGCCTAGTTTTACGAATAGATGCCCTTCCTTGTGCCAACACTACGTCGAGGGATGTATTCAGTATCGCATGCGTGTGTGGTTGTTAGTAGAGTGATACCGCCGCTGGGAGAGCAATATCGCATATCATCCTATCCATTCTTTCCCTTAAAGCTGGTTACTCCTCTCAGCCACATATGGATAGGCCTATGCAGCCCATCAGAACAATATTCGTCCGGCTCAATGGCTAAACGGTTAGCGTGCTAGCCTTTGGTCCAGAGAGTCCCGGGTTCGATTCCCAGCTGGATCCGGGATTTTAACGATCATTGGTTACTTCCGATGACTCGGGGGCTGGGTGTGTGTGCCGCCTTCAGCATTAGAATTCATCATATGTAGGGCCCCGTCCTCACAGACGCGCAGTTCGCCTATGCGGCGTCAACTCGAAAGACCTGTATCGAGCCTCTCCGGAGGCAACACGCCATTATTATTACTAGAACAATATTCGTTGTGTTCATTTTCCTGTGCAAATGTGGACACGAAATTGCACCTTACCGTATCGTACTGTAGGACTGTGTGCTTGCATCATGTATTTGTGCACTCCTACAGTAGGCCTATACTGTACTTAAGATTCAGTTTCCTTTACACGCACGTATGGGAAAATGAACACAACGAAACATTTTTCTGATGGACGGCATATCCATATGTGGATGGGAGGCGTGACCAGTCTTTGCCAGATACGCGGTATTGATCCCGCAACGAAGATATGTTGTTTGTCAAGATGTGTGTTAAGACAAACTCAAACATCCAGCCCCCGAGATATTACCCAAACGTTAGAGTCTGCTCATCCAGGAGCAGATTTTGATATGAATATCATTTAAAAATCTCTGAACAGACTAGGGATTTATAGGTAGACCAGAAGTGTTTTCTTCAATTTATTCTGACACTATTGAGTATATCTCTACCAAATTTTATGTTTAGAGTCTTCTCATCCAGGGTCCGATTTAACAATTAAGGAGTTTTTTAAGTTTTTTGTCAACTTTTGTTGCACTATAGATTATATCTAGAGCAAACTTCATATTTATAGTCTACTCGTCCAGTAGCATATTTAAGTATGCATATCATTTAAGAAATCATTGAATGGACAGGGAGTTTGTAGGAAGACAAGGAGTGTTCTTGTCAAGTTTCATTTACACTAGTGATTATATATAAAATGTGTAGAC
Organism: Anabrus simplex; assembly: GCF_040414725.1. Classification (NCBI taxonomy): domain Eukaryota; kingdom Metazoa; phylum Arthropoda; class Insecta; order Orthoptera; family Tettigoniidae; genus Anabrus; species Anabrus simplex. The sequence continues at coordinate 107,388,872 of NC_090266.1, read as the reverse complement.
TATATGAGAAACGTCCTTTCGTTTTATTTTTCTGTTAGATACATAATTTCGCTTACTGTTCAAATGATGGAGATAATTACACTTTCTACAGGATTCACGCTCTGCAGCCAGTGATGGACACCCAGAACTACAGTTAATTGAAGGGTCCCTAACTAGAGAAAGCAGTGTATGCATAATTTTTCGCTCATCTCGTAAATGAACTCCTTCGGGGAAACATGAGGTAGAAATTTCCCCTTAGGTGTCTGTCTGTCTGTCTGGGTGGTTATCTATAGGTTTGTATATTCCTAAAAGTGAAAAACTGCTGAGCTTTCTTGAACCAGATTACGTATTTGGAATCTACTCGCTCAGGATTGTGTTATCAGGTACATATGATGTCATGGCAATCACATGGAGTTAGTAGGCCTATTTATAGGAAGATTATTCTCTAATTCTTTCGTTACCATGTACCTGTATGTAACAAGGATAAGTTATTTTTTTCCGTTCTTTATGCCATGTAGGTTTAGGCTACGTGTATATCGTACGAGGGATAATAACGCCAATGATTACAAAAATTTGGATTTTTTGTCTAAGTGCGTGGGGCATGTCGTTCATGTCACTTCATTGTGGGTTACGGGAAAAACGTCTGAGCGCCACACAAGTGGTCAGACATACAAAATGCAACCTGAGAACCACGGAGAATTTCGCAAACTCCGGACCAGGAACTGTACTATAACCTTCCAATGCATGTCAGGATGAGATTGGTGAACACATTGGAAGTTTATGTTGAGAAATAATGTCAATGAAATCTTATATTCGGTTATCACACTTCCAGGTGAATTTGAGTTCAGTTGACTTGTCTAATTACGTGAACGGCATCGCTGAATTGAAGATATCGGCGGATTGATAACAAGCTCTAAACCCCTTGGTGCCTTGGAAATATTGGTAGACAATTAAACATCGTGGAACATAGGGCAGGATTAAATGAATAATACACATTCCTCAAGTAAAGTTTCTGAAATGCATGAACGGCAGAATATCAATGACAGAATGTTACTGAGGGCCGTGAAATGTGTGAATAATAAGTTTATATGAGAGGGCCATACCTTGTACATCTAGTCTCGCACGATTCGACGATCGAGATGAAGAATGAAACTGTCGATTACTAACCTAAATACGAGGCGGCAATTATTAAATAAGTTCCTTTGCTAGTACAGCTGATTTATACGAGATCGTTACGCATTATGTGTCAAATGTTTCCAATTGTCAAGAACATATGGGAGCTAGAAGCATAGAGGAATTCTAAAAAGCAAACCGTCTGCGATTATTATGTTGTAGAATTTTTTTTTGTCTCTGAGGAAGTTGACTCTCAATCTGTATCTTAAAAGGATCGGAAGCGAAAATTCGTGGGAGAAAGGTTGTGTTGGAGAGATATATTAGCGTGATATTGGCATATTATAAACATATATTATATTGTAAAACAAGATATCTTGTTATCGAAAGTGCAAAGGCAAGTGTATTAATTGAACTGTAAAATTGTATCAAGGTGTATTACCCTGTCCTAATTGATATCTCTGAGTTTCAGGTAACATGGAACCGTCAGTTATTGGTTATACATATGAGATGACTGCACTTATTGACATGAACAACTAAAATAGAGGGACCTCGAAGGATCTGGCCAGGAATGTGATGGATACTAATGGATAATGTTAATAAGTGAGAGCTGAACACGGAAGGTGACACCGTCGTGGAGCAACAACCCAGGATGAGTACTCGAATGTCGTCTATATATTCCGCCATGTAGTTGCTTATTTTAGATGTAGAGTAGTATTTATTTTAATGTAGATTTGACATGTATAATTTTCAACTTGAAGGCGACCGTTATTTGTTAATCATTGCGTTGTATTACTTATGATCGTTGCGTCTAGTGCGGTGAGTCAATCTACGTTGTGATAATATGCGATGGGTCGTGTAAGATTTCTTTTAATGTTTGCTAGCAAGGTTTTACGGAATAATTTTCGGCATCGATGATATTGGTACCGTAATGGTGTTATGGTGATGAGCGTTAACCTAACTCATGGCTCAAAATACCCCGGAGGAGCTCGGTATTTGCGACGTGCGATTCTATGGTCTTCAAATATTATGTGCTTGTGCAGAAATACGGTGTTTGATAATGGAAGTGTGATATTATTGTGGTGATATGGTGTTAATGCGGCCACATATTTAGTAGTTTTTGACGTAATTGCCTGAATAGATTATTCCTAGGTATTGTGAATTCGCTGTGCATGACGATTTGTGCGACGTGATAAGGTGTTTGATACGGTAGGATCTTTGAAAATATGTACGTGGATAGAGAAATGTAGATGGTTATAGACGTGTCATTAGGATTGCGTATTTTATGATGATGTAATGTGAAGGTCCTGATGATGGCATTGGCGTTAGGAATTGTGTTGGTCAGGCGTGAATTTTGATGTTATTGTGATGAATGATTTTTTTAGGCACGGGGCCGTATTTTAGAATAATGTTATAGGATTTTGCACTCACGAACACTAATAGATGGTCGTCACATTTATCCTATTTAAATACAAGATTGACCAGAGCGCACGGTATTAAAGGGATGTTTAGGATCTTCGCAAAATAATCGGTAACGTAAGATATTGGGTCATGCCGTAAAGGGAATATGATCTCCTATGGTAAGTAAATTATTTCTTTGCTAGTTGGATATTTCGTAGATCATTTGAGTTGATGCCTAGTGCTGATGTAGTTATTTCAGGCCAAACGTCGCAGTGGAATCCGGAGGCGCAGAATCAACGTAGTTAGAGAAGGTTATTGTAGATGCTGCAATGTCTATTGATGTCCTTTATCTAGGTGCAGTCTTCGATGAATGTTCGAGAGGATCCAGTCTGTCTTTTAAATTCATGATTTTGATGGATGACATATTATGTTACGATCCTGTGTCTTTCATACATTTCTCTTGCATTTATGATGATTTATGAATGTGGAATAACGGTGTTTTCAAGTTGCTAGGTAGACAGTTTACCGATAAATAATGCGATGATTTAAATTAGAATGACGGAATATTATGGGATATTTGAGTAGGAACAGCATTCTGAAGTGGACGATTCTATAATTCCCAGTTATTTATTTCGAAATGCGTGATGGATAATAGATCTTTCACTGTAAGCCTTCAGCAGTGGGACACTTTGTCTCTTTTGTTTTTCCGATTTTCTCTTGATTGACGATGTTATAATTTCTTTGTAACAAGAGCAAGAAGTCAGGTGTTTATTTTGATTTTAACGTAACATTTATTTTTTTTCCTTTCTATATCCGTTTGTGTTGCTAATAATTTGCTCATTATGTAATTGACATTCGAAGTTATTTTGAGTCATTAAACGGAAAATCCTTCCATAAATGAAACATTTTACAGAGTTCTCATTTGATGTAGCGTAGGAATACTAGGATAGTTATTTAATTTAGGATAAAATGAAATGATGGTCAATGTATCTTGATGAATATGCCAATATCCTAGATCTCTTAACATTCTGTTGTGGAATATTCACGTAATTTTTAGGCAGAAAATGACGATTATTTTCTACGTTTTAAACCACGATGATAACAGTCCACTATATAAACCTGTGACCCGACTCGTCGGACTTGCACGTCCCTAGAGTGGAGGCTTCATGGATCTCCGACTGCTTTGCTTTGCCGCGGCATAACCCAACACTGAGATACAGAATTAAGATGTGCAAAATGGTCACAGGGATTGCTGTCAGGGCTCATATAGGGTTTAATTTTATTTGTCACCCAACTGTGGGGCTAGAGTTGAATTATTTTATCACCCAACTGCTAGAGTCGAATTATTTATCGCCTGGCAGTGGACTTGAGCTGTATACATCATCGTTTAATGCCTATTAGTGGAATTCAAGATGAAGAGAACAGAGTAGAGATTATTTCATTAAAAAAAAAGAAAACTCGAGACGACATTGGTAATCAGAGAGAACATTGAATTTATAACGTCGTTGGTGAAGGATGTTTGAAATATTTATTTAATCGTATATTTTATGAATAATATTGGAAGGATTTGGCCGTTAATCAGTACTACGATTTTATTTAATTTTATTTTATGACATTATGGAAGGATATTCCGTAAAACTTCAGCTCTTGTTAATCGGGATAGTGAGTCATTTAACTTGGATAGCACGATATGTTGTTCCGTGTCACTTACTGTTAGATGTCCGTAATATTTCGGGTCAGATCCGGAGAGACCCATACGTTCAATTTATTGAATTTAATTCGTGAGGTGTTAGGCAAGTATAAGTGTTGTGGGAACACTGGCTAAGGACTGTATAGAGAGATTGAGAGTTATATATTCTTAATAAGGAACGATATAGGAAGTTAGGATGGCGTCTCTTGCACAAGTAAAGTTAGGAGGAGCTCGCTGGGAAAATGAATAAAATGCAAGAATCGCAAGAAAGTACAGAAAAGAGAATTCAAGAAGTACGAGAATCGCAAGAAAGTACAGAAAAGAGAATTCAGGAAGCACAAGAAAGTACAGAAAAGAGAATTCAGGAGGCACAAGAAAGTACTGAGAAAAAGATTCAGGAAGTACGTGGGTCGCAAGAAAATACTGAGAGAAAGATTCAGGAGGCACAAGAAAATACGGAAAAGAGAATTCGAGAATCACAGGAAAATACGGAGAAGAAAATCCAGGAATCACAGGATACTACTAGAGCAGAAATCCACGAATCACAGGAGAAAATGCAAGGAACTTTTGACAGAATCACTGATATGGTGCAAGAAAACATGAAGGTAATGCAAGAAGAAATTGTATCGTTAGGATCGAAAGTTGCTGAAGTACAAGGAGAAGTATTAAATTTAAAAGAAGAAGTGAATGCGGCAATGAATGAGAATAAGAGAAATTTTCAAGAAAAATTCGAAGAATTGAAGGTTGATTTTAAGTCGAGCATTCAGGAGTTGCGAGTTCAAGTTGACCATGACCTTAAAGAGCTCAAAGAAGAAGTAGATGTGATGCAGGAGAAGATGAAAGAGTCTGATAATAATTGGGACGGAAAATTCAAGAAGGTAACGGATGAAGTCAATATCACCAATGAGAATATACGGAAGGAGATAGCCCAAGCAAGAGAACAGATCAATGACAGATTCAATTTGATAATGGAGGAATCCGACGAGAATAATGCTTCGATGAATCAGCAAATAAAGGGATTAAAAGACGATTTGAATGCTATCCAAAAGGACGTACAGAACTTGAGGATTGAAAGTGAAACAAACAGAAATTTGGTATCATCTTTGACCGACCGACAGACAATAATTGAGGATGGAAGGAAGACTGAAGTAAACAGTCAATTTGAGATACCGCAGCTTAGCGTTGATATTAACGACAACGGGACAGTTCATACAGGAAGTGGAACCCAGATTGTTAACATTATACGTACTTATGAGGATAGACCTAAGAAATTTAACGGGAATATAGGATCCAGTATGACTCCTCGTGGTTTCCTCAGAGAGATAGAAGAGTACTTTAGGGAAGCGAAGGTATCTACGGAGCGTCAGTTAAAGACAGTGGAGAAACACCTAGAAGGTGCACCACTCATTTGGTTTAAGGCTTTCCGCTACGTTTTTGAAGATTATGCAGGCTTCAAACAAGCTTTCTTGGACAAATTCTGGGGAGTCGACGTTCAACAAGGAATCAGACTCGAACTATACTCAAAGAAATATTCTCTATCGGGACCGAGTAGATTTGCAGAGTACTTCACGATGCAATTTCATCGGTTGAAAGAGCTTGATTCTCCACCTACAGAGACAGAAATGGTACGGGCAATAGTCAAACAATTTCCTGCGGATATACAGAGATTACTGACGGCGGCGAACATTCAATCAGCCGTGCAAGCGGAGTCAATACTTCGACAAATTGACAGCACGACAACGCATACTAATAGCCGCATAGTAAGGCACGTCGATCCGACGGTAAATGTTGTAACACCAGCAGGAGATGAAGGTGTAGAAAGGAACGAGAGATATAACAGTCATGGTCAAGGAGACAGACCTGTGGCGAATGAAGGCTACAGAAGAATGGAGCATAGGGATGAGAAGAGTGATAAGACGCGCCAGAAGTGGATACCGTTTCGAAACGAAGAGCGAAGATATCCTAGGTACTACAGAAATACAAAGTGGAATCGGAACAGAGACAAATGGCCGTATCGCAGAAACAGGTATCGAGAAAATTCGAGACAGTCAGATATTCGACAGGACGAGGAGATAAACAAAGAAAGGGAAAGGTACCTTAGCGAATTAAGAAAACAGCAGGAAGGCAAACAATGGGAACGAGCAATATTAAATCAAGATATGAACGCTGATTGCGTAGGCGCGACTAGTCTGTTGTATCAGCAGGAGCAAAGAAAAGAAAGCGCCGATAAAACGTTAAATCCCGCAGCCACACCATTTGACAAGAGTAATCAAGGCAATGACGGGGTGAAAAAAACTTCATTTTGGAATCAGTAATAGATGATAGAATTAGTAAATTAAATCCAAATTATAAGCAACACGAATGGGTTATAGCTGGAATCGAATCGTGGGAATTTGAACCCGAGGAATTGCTGCACGAAGACGGTCAACCTGAAGGAACGAAATTAAAGAGAGGACTGCCCGTTATTTATGTCACAATATTGGGTATTCGAGTGTTGTCATTATTGGACACTGGAGCGAGTATTAGTATCATCTCCAAGCTATTATTCTCAGAGTTACAAGACAAAACACACTTACCTGTAATTCCGATAGCCAATATGAAAATCAAGGGCATAATCCCAGACAAGGTTACGAAATGCAAGATACAAACTTATTTGCCAATAGAGATTGGAGGAAATTTAATGGAACACCCATTTGTAGTCATGGATAAAATCCAATACAACTTAATTATTGGATCCGACTTCATCAGGGAAAACAACATAATAATTGATTTAAATAGAGAAGAAATAAGGATCAGATGTGACGGTGAAGGAGGACAGGATATTACAGCGAGAATAGAGAACAAGGAAACGAGTGAGCTACAGAAAACCATGAACATTTCAATAAATGAAGCTGCACACATTGCCGAGAAGATAATGGAAAGATATGACACAGAAGATGCTGTATGTGGACACACAGTCGACAGTGGAATAGGAGGAAGTCCTAAGCAGCAAGGGATAATTGAGAATCTGCTGAAAAGGTATAGCAATGCTTTTAAGAACCAGCCTGGAGCAATAAAGAACTTTGAGTACAAGTTATTGGTGAAGGATTGGAGGCCGTTTAAGATCAAACCGTACCCGATACCGGATAAATTCATGCCCGAGGCTAGGAAGGTAATACAGGAAATGATTGATAATGGCATAATATCTAAAGCACATTCACCATTCGTTAGCCCTCTGGTAGTGGTAAGAAAAAGTAACGGATCGATTCGTGTGTGTATTGATGCGAGACAGGTCAACGCCAAGTTAATTCCTGAGTATGACAAAGCTCCGGTAATAAAGGAGATAATAAGGAGATTTCGGAACAAGAGATTTTTCACGATATTAGATTTGACTTCCTCATACTTCCACATAGTCTTGGAGAGTAAATCCAGATTATTTACTGGTTTCATGTTTGATAATCAAACGTATATCTTTGAAAGACTCCCATTTGGCATTTCTAACTCCGCGGCCGCGCTTATACGAGCTCTAGACAGGAACTTGAAGCCAGAAGTAAAAGAATTTATAACCATTTATGTTGATGACATCGTACTGGCGACAGCAACTTTCGAGGAGCATGTAGTCAAGTTGGAACAGTTGCTAAGTAATTTGGATGAGGCTGGATTCAAAATCAATCGGTCCAAGTCGAAATTCTGCCAATCCGAAATCTTGTTTGTTGGACATGTAATTGACGGAACTGGTATAAGACCAAACCCAGTTAAGATCCAGGCCATATGTAACTTTCCGAAGCCCAGAAGGATTAAGCATATCCGACAGTTCTTGGGAATGACGAGATTTTTCGCTAGCCACTGTCCAAGATATACAGAGATATTAGCTCCCCTGCAAGATTTACTGAAGACCAATAATCGCTGGCGGCGGAATGAGAGTCATGATCGAGATTTTGTTAACGCGAAGGAATTACTAGCTAACAGTATAAAACTTGGATATCCGGACTTTGATCGTGAGTTTATTATTCAATCCGATGCTTCAGCAGTTGGAGTTGGAGCTGTACTGTATCAGGAGAATAATGGGGAGAATAATATAAACTATTTGGCCTTCGTTAGTAGAAAATTGAGGAACCATGAGCTTAAGTACACGACTACTGAGCTTGAGATGTTGGCCATTGTTTACGCATTACAACAGTGGAGGAAAATAGTGTATGGGTATCCGGTAGTCATTAGGACGGACCATAAGGCACTAACGTTTGTGTTAAAAACCACATTATCCAGCGAGAGAGTATCACGATGGGCACTTTATGCGCAGCAGTTTAATTTAAGAATTGAGTTTTGCCCGGGTAAAAATAATGTGTTGGCAGACAGTCTAAGCCGAAATCCAACAGAAGAGCCTCTAGAAGTCAATATGATCGAAGTAACTCAAGAGGATGAGGAATGTTTGGAGAGCCTAAAACGATTGCCGGAGTTGCAACTTGAGGATTCATCTCTGAAAGAGATTATTGTGTATTGTCAGAGAAGATCAGCTAATGATGGGCCCGAAGGTCAAATAAATGATTATGTGCTGGCGAATAACATCTTGTATAAATACATAGATAAAGATAGGAAGAAATTAAGAGTGGTGGTACCACGCAAATTAAGATGTAAGCTCATATGGTACATCCATAGGATGATTGGTCATGGTGGACTAGATAAATTAGCGGCTACAATAGGAGAGACGTTCACATGGACTGGGTTCCGGAGAACCATAGGTAGAATAGTAAAAACCTGTGATATATGTCAGAGGGTGAAATACAACTCCGTATTATTGTATCAACCACCGATAGCTGTAATACCAGACCGTCCTAGGGAAGTATACGCCATGGACTTGTATGGGAGTTTACCCGTAGGTAAACGTGGAAACCGTTTTGTATTGGTAGTCCTCGATGTGATGTCAAAATTCGTATCGCTTCAGCCCATTAGGAAGGCCAACTCTAAGTCCAGTATTAGGAGTTTAGAAAGAGTAACGATACCAAAAATGGGTAAGCCGAAATGCATAATAACGGACCATGGAACGCAGTTTACGTCAAACGAATTTGCGGAAGCTTTAAGGAAAATGAACATTCAACACCGGTTTAGTTCCATAAGACACCCTGAATCCAATGCGGCTGAGAGGGTCATGAAAGAAATTGCGAAATATTGTAGAATTTTCTGCCATGAACGTCATTGGACATGGACTTCATGTTTACCGACAATAGCCGATTGTATAAATTTTACATGGCACGAGTCTATCGGCAATATTCCAAGCATTCTTCACATGAATGAACAACCAAAACGCCCCTGGAACGAGATCATTGCTAGACCAGTCGAAGAAAGTCCTAGCATCGAAGAGAACATAAAGCAAGCTCAGGCGTGTATGAAAAGGCAGGCCGAAAAACGTCTCAAGAAGTTAAGGCATAAGAAATTTCGAGAACCTTTAGAGGTTGGAACCTATGTTCTCGTAAGAAAACCAGCCGTATCCTGTCCTACGGAAAAATTCTATTCCAAATTTGCACATTTGTACATCGGGCCATTCAAGGTTATTGAAGCCTTGGGCAATAATGCATATAAAATACAGAGTTTGGATTCCAACAACATTTCTATTTTCAATGCTTCGAGTCTTAAGCAGTACAGTTTCCCTATCGTTAACGAGGAGGAAGTTAATGTCATTGTGGAAGACGAAGGAAAGTGAGATGCTTGGGATGTCTATTTGCTGACCTACGGATCAGATGACGAATGATGAAGTTCAAAAAAGACTGGAAGGCAGGATATTATATAACAATATCTCAAGAACAGAGTTATTTTCGATCATTTCAGACGTGATAAAAGACGATTTCATTGAAGAAGAGAATTATGATTAGATCATGCATAAACATGAAATTTCTCCTTTCATACGAAATTTCATTTTTGAGTAGAGGGGGAATATAACCTTCCAATGCATGTCAGGATGAGATTGGTGAACACATTGGAAGTTTATGTTGAGAAATAATGTCAATGAAATCTTATATTCGGTTATCACACCTCCAGGTGAATTTGAGTTCAGTTGACTTGTCTAATTACGTGAACGGCATCGCTGAATTGAAGATATCGGCGGATTGATAACAAGCTCTAAACCCCGTGGTGCCTTGGAAATATTGGTAGACAATTAAACATCGTTGAACATAGGGCAGGATTAAATGAATAATACACATTCCTCAAGTAAAGTTTCTGAAATGCATGAACGGCAGAATATCAATGACAGAATGTTACTGAGGGCCGTGAAATGTGTGAATAATAAGTTTATATGAGAGGGCCATACCTTGTACATCTAGTCTCGCACGATTCGACGATCGAGATGAAGAATGAAACTGTCGATTACTAACCTAAATACGAGGCGGCAATTATTAAATAAGTTCCTTTGCTAGTACAGCTGATTTATACGAGATCGTTACGCATTATGTGTCAAATGTTTCCAATTGTCAAGAACATATGGGAGCTAGAAGCATAGAGGAATTCTAAAAAGCAAACCGTCTGCGATTATTATGTTGTCGTAGAATTTTTTTTGTCTCTGAGGAAGTTGACTCTCAATCTGTATCTTAAAAGGATCGGAAGCGAAAATTCGTGGGAGAAAGATTGTGTTGGAGAGATATATTAGCGTGATATTGGCATATTATAAACATATATTATATTGTAAAACAAGATATCTTGTTATCGAAAGTGCAAAGGCAAGTGTATTAATTGAACTGTAAAATTGTATCAAGGTGTATTACCCTGTCCTAATTGATATCTCTGAGTTTCAGGTAACATGGAACCGTCAGTTATTGGTTATACATATGAGATGACTGCACGTATTAACATGAACAACTAAAATAGAGGGACCTCGAAGGATCTGGCCAGGAATGTGATGGATACTAATGGATAATGTTAATAAGTGAGAGCTGAACACGGAAGGTGACACCGTCGTGGAGCAACAACCCAGGATGAGTACTCGAATATCGTCTATATATTCCGCCATGTAGTTGCTTATTTTAGATGTAGAGTAGTATTTATTTTAACCCCTCAGCGCCGACCTCTATACGTGGTATAGACCCCCTTTTCTTCCGTAGCCGCCGACCTCTATACGTGGTATAGACCCATACATGGTTTCGCATTTACGGCTATAGCGCGAAGAGTTTTGGTGTTATGGATATGCAAATTGTTTTGTTTCCAAGAAGACATTTTCGGGTTTATCAGTGTTCTAAATAAGTATTGAAAATCGTTAAAGTGTAGCTGCTTTTGCAAGGATAAATATATGTCAATTATGTCTGAGCACCAATCCCTGCTTTTTTAATAGTCCGTTTGCTTCATTCTTTCCCACAGAATAAAATAAAGAAATGATGATCTGAGAAGTTTGTCTTTTCGTGTGATGCTCTAATTTTGTATTAAGAGTGCGGTTTATTTATTATATTTGTCTTTATTTCTCAGTTTGTAGTCTTTTCGTATCTCCCTACGAGTACTCTGTATAGGCATCAGTTAGTGCTGATTTCTGTCATACGACACGAGAAGCAGTTGTGCATGTTATATATCTCGTTTGAAAGACGATGTATCGAACTTTTAGTCTGAATTATGTATCGAGTTGTTTTGATTCGTCATAAATGTTATTCCCCTCATTCAGTTTCGTCCTGCCGCTTTGGTCCCGCTGCAGCTTCATCAATTTGTGTGACGCACCGCGCTCAATGGCTAGCTCCTGCTGAGTGTAGCGTGCTTGAAATATTGTATAATTCAAATGAAAGTTTAGTCGGAAGTAGTAGTGGCAGTATTAGCAGTAGTGATAATGAAATAGATGATGTAGCAGTGGTAAATGATGAGAGTGACGATGAGGAGGAACCAGTACTTGGAAATTTCGTGTAGGAGGCTATAGATACGCATACAGGTCAAACGGAAGCTTTCAACAGTGAATTATGATTCCTAGATTCTCCAATAATATTTAGACAAGTCACAGGGACAAACATTAAGCAGTTATCTTATCAGTTTCAGCTGATGGAAGGTTTGTTTACGTAGTACAAATTACGCTTCTCGGGCGGGAAACGAAATATTCAAGGCCGGCGCGCATCAGATAATACAGTTCCAAGGTTGCAGAAAATACGTTTTATCAGGAAATTAGCACCCAAGAGTGAGAAATCCAAACCTCAGAGACGTTGTATCGCGTGTTCAAAACACGGTGCAAAGAAGACATCGGTGTACTGCTGCCAGGAGTGTGGCTTGGGTCTCTGTCTCGAAGAGTGCTTCGAACTCTATCACACGGAACTAAATTACTAAGGAAATGTGAAACAATTATGTAATTATCTTCATGTACATAGTTCTACCATAAGGAATTCCAAATTTCGTGAATATCGGGCCACTCTTATACTAGTAGTAACGCTTTAAGTGAATCAATGTATTTCTGTCGCGCGTAGTTGAAATCTCATCCGGCCGCGGGATAGGAAGCTCTTTAAACGGCTGCGACGTTGAGGGGTTAATGTAGATTTGACATGTATAATTTTCAACTTGAAGGCGACCGTTATTTGTTAATCATTGTGTTGTATTACTTATGATCGTTGCGTCTAGTGCGGTGAGTCAATCTACGTTGTGATAATATGCGATGGGTCGTGTAAGATTTCTTTTAATGTTTGCTAGCAAGGTTTTACGGAATGATGTTCGGCATCGATGATATTGGTACCGTAATGGTGTTATGGTGATGAGCGTTAACCTAACTCATGGCTCAAAATACCCCCGAGGAGCTCGGTATTTGCGACGTGCGATTCTATGGTCTTCAAATATTATGTGCTTGTGCAGAAATACGGTGTTTGATAATGGAAGTGTGATATTATTGTGGTGATATGGTGTTAATGCGGCCACATATTTAGTAGTTTTTGACGTAATTGCCTGAATAGATTATTCCTAGGTATTGTGAATTCGCTGTGCATGACGATTTGTGCGACGTGATAAGGTGTTTGATACGGTAGGATCTTTGAAAATATGTACGTGGATAGAGAAATGTAGATTTTTATAGACGTGTCATTAGGATTGCGTATTTTATGATGATGTAATGTGAAGGTCCTGATGATGGCATTGGCGTTAGGAATTGTGTTGGTCAGGCGTGAATTTTGATGTTATTGTGATGAATGATTTTTTTAGGCACGGGGCCGTATTTTAGAATAATGTTATAGGATTTTGCACTCACGAACACTAATAGATGGTCGTCACATTTATCCTATTTAAATACAAGATTGACCAGAGCGCACGGTATTAAAGGGATGTTTAGGATCTTCGCAAAATAATCGGTAACGTAAGATATTGGGTCATGCCGTAAAGGGAATATGATCTCCTATGGTAAGTAAATTATTTCTTTGCTAGTTGGATATTTCGTAGATCATTTGAGTTGATGCCTAGTGCTGATGTAGTTATTTCAGGCCAAACGTCGCAGTGGAATCCGGAGGCGCAGAATCAACGTAGTTAGAGAAGGTTATTGTAGATGCTGCAATGTCTATTGATGTCCTTTATCTAGGTGCAGTCTTCGATGAATGTTCGAGAGGATCGAGTCTGTCTTTTAAATGCATGATTTTGATGGATGACATATTATGTTACGATCCTGTGTCTTTCATACATTTCTCTTGCATTTATGATGATTTATGAATGTGGAATAACGGTGTTTTCAAGTTGCTAGGTAGACAGTTTACCGATAAATAATGCGATGATTTAAATTAGAATGACGGAATATTATGGGATATTTGAGTAGGAACAGCATTCTGAAGTGGACGATTCTATAATTCCCAGTTATTTATTTCGAAATGCGTGATGGATAATAGATCTTTCACTGTAAGCCTTCAGCAGTGGGACACTTTGTCTCTTTTGTTTTTCCGATTTTCTCTTGATTGACGATGTTATAATTTCTTTGTAACAAGAGCAAGAAGTCAGGTGTTTATTTTGATTTTAACGTAACATTTATTTTTTTTCCTTTCTATATCCGTTTGTGTTGCTAATAATTTGCTCATTATGTAATTGACATTCGAAGTTATTTTGAGTCATTAAACGGAAAATCCTTCCATAAATGAAACATTTTACAGAGTTCTCATTTGATGTAGCGTAGGAATACTAGGATAGTTATTTAATTTAGGATAAAATGAAATGATGGTCAATGTATCTTGATGAATATGCCAATATCCTAGATCTCTTAACATTCTGTTGTGGAATATTCACGTAATTTTTAGGCAGAAAATGACGATTATTTTCTACGTTTTAAACCACGATGATAACAGTCCACTATATAAACCTGTGACCCGACTCGTCGGACTTGCACGTCCCTAGAGTGGAGGCTTCATGGATCTCCGACTGCTTTGCTTTGCCGCGGCATAACCCAACACTGAGATACAGAATTAAGATGTGCAAAATGGTCACAGGGATTGCTGTCAGGGCTCATATAGGGTTTAATTTTATTTGTCACCCAACTGTGGGGCTAGAGTTGAATTATTTTATCACCCAACTGCTAGAGTCGAATTATTTATCGCCTGGCAGTGGACTTGAGCTGTATACATCATCGTTTAATGCCTATTAGTGGAATTCAAGATGAAGAGAACAGAGTAGAGATTATTTCATTAAAAAAAAAGAAAACTCGAGACGACATTGGTAATCAGAGAGAACATTGAATTTATAACGTCGTTGGTGAAGGATGTTTGAAATATTTATTTAATCGTATATTTTATGAATAATATTGGAAGGATTTGGCCGTTAATCAGTACTACGATTTTATTTAATTTTATTTTATGACATTATGGAAGGATATTCCGTAAAACTTCAGCTCTTGTTAATCGGGATAGTGAGTCATTTAACTTGGATAGCACGATATGTTGTTCCGTGTCACTTACTGTTAGATGTCCGTAATATTTCGGGTCAGATCCGGAGAGACCCATACGTTCAATTTATTGAATTTAATTCGTGAGGTGTTAGGCAAGTATAAGTGTTGTGGGAACACTGGCTAAGGACTGTATAGAGAGATTGAGAGTTATATATTCTTAATAAGGAACGATATAGGAAGTTAGGATGGCGTCTCTTGCACAAGTAAAGTTAGGAGGAGCTCGCTGGGAAAATGAATAAAATGCAAGAATCGCAAGAAAGTACAGAAAAGAGAATTCAAGAAGTACGAGAATCGCAAGAAAGTACAGAAAAGAGAATTCAGGAAGCACAAGAAAGTACAGAAAAGAGAATTCAGGAGGCACAAGAAAGTACTGAGAAAAAGATTCAGGAAGTACGTGGGTCGCAAGAAAATACTGAGAGAAAGATTCAGGAGGCACAAGAAAATACGGAAAAGAGAATTCGAGAATCACAGGAAAATACGGAGAAGAAAATCCAGGAATCACAGGATACTACTAGAGCAGAAATCCACGAATCACAGGAGAAAATGCAAGGAACTTTTGACAGAATCACTGATATGGTGCAAGAAAACATGAAGGTAATGCAAGAAGAAATTGTATCGTTAGGATCGAAAGTTGCTGAAGTACAAGGAGAAGTATTAAATTTAAAAGAAGAAGTGAATGCGGCAATGAATGAGAATAAGAGAAATTTTCAAGAAAAATTCGAAGAATTGAAGGTTGATTTTAAGTCGAGCATTCAGGAGTTGCGAGTTCAAGTTGACCATGACCTTAAAGAGCTCAAAGAAGAAGTAGATGTGATGCAGGAGAAGATGAAAGAGTCTGATAATAATTGGGACGGAAAATTCAAGAAGGTAACGGATGAAGTCAATATCACCAATGAGAATATACGGAAGGAGATAGCCCAAGCAAGAGAACAGATCAATGACAGATTCAATTTGATAATGGAAGAATCCGACGAGAATAAAGCTTCGATGAATCAGCAAATAAAGGGATTAAAAGACGATTTGAATGCTATTCAAAAGGACGTACAGAACTTGAGGATTGAAAGTGAAACAAACAGAAATTTGGTATCATCTTTGACCGACCGACAGACAATAATTGAGGATGGAAGGAAGACTGAAGTAAACAGTCAATTTGAGATACCGCAGCTTAGCGTTGATATTAACGACAACGGGACAGTTCATACAGGAAGTGGAACCCAGATTGTTAACATTATACGTACTTATGAGGATAGACCTAAGAAATTTAACGGGAATATAGGATCCAGTATGACTCCTCGTGGTTTCCTCAGAGAGATAGAAGAGTACTTTAGGGAAGCGAAGGTATCTACGGAGCGTCAGTTAAAGACAGTGGAGAAACACCTAGAAGGTGCACCACTCATTTGGTTTAAGGCTTTCCGCTACGTTTTTGAAGATTATGCAGGCTTCAAACAAGCTTTCTTGGACAAATTCTGGGGAGTCGACGTTCAACAAGGAATCAGACTCGAACTATACTCAAAGAAATATTCTCTATCGGGACCGAGTAGATTTGCAGAGTACTTCACGATGCAATTTCATCGGTTGAAAGAGCTTGATTCTCCACCTACAGAGACAGAAATGGTACGGGCAATAGTCAAACAATTTCCCGCGGATATACAGAGATTACTGACGGCGGCGAACATTCAATCAGCCGTGCAAGCGGAGTCAATACTTCGACAAATTGACAGCACGACAACGCATACTAATAGCCGCATAGTAAGGCACGTCGATCCGACGGTAAATGTTGTAACACCAGCAGGAGATGAAGGTGTAGAAAGGAATGAGAGATATAACAGTCATGGTCAAGGAGATAGACCTGTGGCGAATGAAGGCTACAGAAGAATGGAGCATAGGGATGAGAAGAGTGATAAGACGCGCCAGAAGTGGATACCGTTTCGAAACGAAGAGCGAAGATATCCTAGGTACTACAGAAATACAAAGTGGAATCGGAACAGAGACAAATGGCCGTATCGCAGAAACAGGTATCGAGAAAATTCGAGACAGTCAGATATTCGACAGGACGAGGAGATAAACAAAGAAAGGGAAAGGTACCTTAGCGAATTAAGAAAACAGCAGGAAGGCAAACAATGGGAACGAGCAATATTAAATCAAGATATGAACGCTGATTGCGTAGGCGCGACTAGTCTGTTGTATCAGCAGGAGCAAAGAAAAGAAAGCGCCGATAAAACGTTAAATCCCGCAGCCACACCATTTGACAAGAGTAATCAAGGCAATGACGGGGTGAAAAAAACTTCATTTTGGAATCAGTAATAGATGATAGAATTAGTAAATTAAATCCAAATTATAAGCAACACGAATGGGTTATAGCTGGAATCGAATCGTGGGAATTTGAACCCGAGGAATTGCTGCACGAAGACGGTCAACCTGAAGGAACGAAATTAAAGAGAGGACTGCCCGTTATTTATGTCACAATATTGGGTATTCGAGTGTTGTCATTATTGGACACTGGAGCGAGTATTAGTATCATCTCCAAGCTATTATTCTCAGAGTTACAAGACAAAACACACTTACCTGTAATTCCGATAGCCAATATGAAAATCAAGGGCATAATCCCAGACAAGGTTACGAAATGCAAGATACAAACTTATTTACCAATAGAGATTGGAGGAAATTTAATGGAACACCCATTTGTAGTCATGGATAAAATCCAATACAACTTAATTATTGGATCCGACTTCATCAGGGAAAACAATATAATAATTGATTTAAATAGAGAAGAAATAAGGATGAGATGTGACGGTGAAGGAGGACAGGATATTACAGCGAGAATAGAGAACAAGGAAACGAGTGAGCTACAGAAAACCATGAACATTTCAATAAATGAAGCTGCACACATTGCCGAGAAGATAATGGAAAGATATGACACAGAAGATGCTGTATGTGGACACACAGTCGACAGTGGAATAGGAGGAAGTCCTAAGCAGCAAGGGATAATTGAGAATCTGCTGAAAAGGTATAGCAATGCTTTTAAGAACCAGCCTGGAGCAATAAAGAACTTTGAGTACAAGTTATTGGTGAAGGATTGGAGGCCGTTTAAGATCAAACCGTACCCGATACCGGATAAATTCATGCCCGAGGCTAGGAAGGTAATACAGGAAATGATTGATAATGGCATAATATCTAAAGCACATTCACCATTCGTTAGCCCTCTGGTAGTGGTAAGAAAAAGTAACGGATCGATTCGTGTGTGTATTGATGCGAGACAGGTCAACGCCAAGTTAATTCCTGAGTATGACAAAGCTCCGGTAATAAAGGAGATAATAAGGAGATTTCGGAACAAGAGATTTTTCACGATATTAGATTTGACTTCCTCATACTTCCACATAGTCTTGGAGAGTAAATCCAGATTATTTACTGGTTTCATGTTTGATAATCAAACGTATATCTTTGAAAGACTCCCATTTGGCATTTCTAACTCCGCGGCCGCGCTTATACGAGCTCTAGACAGGAACTTGAAGCCAGAAGTAAAAGAATTTATAACCATTTATGTTGATGACATCGTACTGGCGACAGCAACTTTCGAGGAGCATGTAGTCAAGTTGGAACAGTTGCTAAGTAATTTGGATGAGGCTGGATTCAAAATCAATCGGTCCAAGTCGAAATTCTGCCAATCCGAAATCTTGTTTGTTGGACATGTAATTGACGGAACTGGTATAAGACCAAACCCAGTTAAGATCCAGGCCATATGTAACTTTCCGAAGCCCAGAAGGATTAAGCATATCCGACAGTTCTTGGGAATGACGAGATTTTTCGCTAGCCACTGTCCAAGATATACAGAGATATTAGCTCCCCTGCAAGATTTACTGAAGACCAATAATCGCTGGCGGTGGAATGAGAGTCATGATCGAGATTTTGTTAACGCGAAGGAATTACTAGCTAACAGTATAAAACTTGGATATCCGGACTTTGATCGTGAGTTTATTATTCAATCCGATGCTTCAGCAGTTGGAGTTGGAGCTGTACTGTATCAGGAGAATAATGGGGAGAATAATATAAACTATTTGGCCTTCGTTAGTAGAAAATTGAGGAACCATGAGCTTAAGTACACGACTACTGAGCTTGAGATGTTGGCCATTGTTTACGCATTACAACAGTGGAGGAAAATAGTGTATGGGTATCCGGTAGTCATTAGGACGGACCATAAGGCACTAACGTTTGTGTTAAAAACCACATTATCCAGCGAGAGAGTATCACGATGGGCACTTTATGCGCAGCAGTTTAATTTAAGAATTGAGTTTTGCCCGGGTAAAAATAATGTGTTGGCAGACAGTCTAAGCCGAAATCCAACAGAAGAGCCTCTAGAAGTCAATATGATCGAAGTAACTCAAGAGGATGAGGAATGTTTGGAGAGCCTAAAACGATTGCCGGAGTTGCAACTTGAGGATTCATCTCTGAAAGAGATTATTGTGTATTGTCAGAGAAGATCAGCTAATGATGGGCCCGAAGGTCAAATAAATGATTATGTGCTGGCGAATAACATCTTGTATAAATACATAGATAAAGATAGGAAGAAATTAAGAGTGGTGGTACCACGCAAATTAAGATGTAAGCTCATATGGTACATCCATAGGATGATTGGTCATGGTGGACTAGATAAATTAGCGGCTACAATAGGAGAGACGTTCACATGGACTGGGTTCCGGAGAACCATAGGTAGAATAGTAAAAACCTGTGATATATGTCAGAGGGTGAAATACAACTCCGTATTAATGTATCAACCACCGATAGCTGTAATACCAGACCGTCCTAGGGAAGTATACGCCATGGACTTGTATGGGAGTTTACCCGTAGGTAAACGTGGAAACCGTTTTGTATTGGTAGTCCTCGATGTGATGTCAAAATTCGTATCGCTTCAGCCCATTAGGAAGGCCAACTCTAAGTCCAGTATTAGGAGTTTAGAAAGAGTAACGATACCAAAAATGGGTAAGCCGAAATGCATAATAACGGACCATGGAACGCAGTTTACGTCAAACGAATTTGCGGAAGCTTTAAGGAAAATGAACATTCAACACCGGTTTAGTTCCATAAGACACCCTGAATCCAATGCGGCTGAGAGGGTCATGAAAGAAATTGCGAAATATTGTAGAATTTTCTGCCATGAACGTCATTGGACATGGACTTCATGTTTACCGACAATAGCCGATTGTATAAATTTTACATGGCACGAGTCTATCGGCAATATTCCAAGCATTCTTCACATGAATGAACAACCAAAACGCCCCTGGAACGAGATCATTGCTAGACCAGTCGAAGAAAGTCCTAGCATCGAAGAGAACATAAAGCAAGCTCAGGCGTGTATGAAAAGGCAGGCCGAAAAACGTCTCAAGAAGTTAAGGCATAAGAAATTTCGAGAACCTTTAGAGGTTGGAACCTATGTTCTCGTAAGAAAACCAGCCGTATCCTGTCCTACGGAAAAATTCTATTCCAAATTTGCACATTTGTACATCGGGCCATTCAAGGTTATTGAAGCCTTGGGCAATAATGCATATAAAATACAGAGTTTGGATTCCAACAACATTTCTATTTTCAATGCTTCGAGTCTTAAGCAGTACAGTTTCCCTATCGTTAACGAGGAGGAAGTTAATGTCATTGTGGAAGACGAAGGAAAGTGAGATGCTTGGGATGTCTATTTGCTGACCGACGGATCAGATGACGAATGATGAAGTTCAAATAAGACTGGAAGGCAGGATATTATATAACAATATCTCAAGAACAGAGTTATTTTCGATCATTTCAGACGTGATAAAAGACGATTTCATTGAAGAAGAGGATTATGATTAGATCATGCATAAACATGAAATTTCTCCTTTCATACGAAATTTCATTTTTGAGTAGAGGGGGAATATAACCTTCCAATGCATGTCAGGATGAGATTGGTGAACACATTGGAAGTTTATGTTGAGAAATAATGTCAATGAAATCTTATATTCGGTTATCACACCTCCAGGTGAATTTGAGTTCAGTTGACTTGTCTAATTACGTGAACGGCATCGCTGAATTGAAGATATCGGCGGATTGATAACAAGCTCTAAACCCCGTGGTGCCTTGGAAATATTGGTAGACAATTAAACATCGCTGAACATAGGGCAGGATTAAATGAATAATACACATTCCTCAAGTAAAGTTTCTGAAATGCATGAACGGCAGAATATCAATGACAGAATGTTACTGAGGGCCGTGAAATGTGTGAATAATAAGTTTATATGAGAGGGCCATACCTTGTACATCTAGTCTCGCACGATTCGACGATCGAGATGAAGAATGAAACTGTCGATTACTAACCTAAATACGAGGCGGCAATTATTAAAATAAGTTCCTTTGCTAGTACAGCTGATTTATACGAGATTGTTACGCATTATGTGTCAAATGTTTCCAATTGTCAAGAACATATGGGAGCTAGAAGCATAGCGGAATTCTAAAAAGCAAACCGTCTGCGATTATTATGTTGTCGTAGAATTTTTTTTTGTCTCTGAGGAAGTTGACTCTCAATCTGTATCTTAAAAGGATCGGAAGCGAAAATTCGTGGGAGAAAGATTGTGTTGGAGAGATATATTAGCGTGATATTGGCATATTATAAACATATATTATATTGTGAAACAAGATATCTTGTTATCGAAAGTGCAAAGGCAAGTGTATTAATTGAACTGTAAAATTGTATCAAGGTGTATTACCCTGTCCTAATTGATATCTCTGAGTTTCAGGTAACATGGAACCGTCAGTTATTGGTTATACATGTGAGATGACTGCACGTATTAACATGAACAACTAAAATAGAGGGACCTCGAAGGATCTGGCCAGGAATGTGATGGATACTAATGGATAATGTTAATAAGTGAGAGCTGAACACGGAAGGTGACACCGTCGTGGAGCAACAACCCAGGATGTGTACTCGAATATCGTCTATATATTCCGCCATGTAGTTGCTTATTTTAGATGTAGAGTAGTATTTATTTTAATGTAGATTTGACATGTATAATTTTCAACTTGAAGGCGACCGTTATTTGTTAATCATTGCGTTGTATTACTTATGATCGTTGCGTCTAGTGCGGTGAGTCAATCTACGTTGTGATAATATGCGATGGGTCGTGTAAGATTTCTTTTAATGTTTGCTAGCAAGGTTTTACGGAATGATTTTCGGCATCGATGATATTGGTACCGTAATGGTGTTATGGTGATGAGCGTTAACCTAACTCATGGCTCAAAATACCCCGGAGGAGCTCGGTATTTGCGACGTGCGATTCTATGGTCTTCAAATATTATGTGCTTGTGCAGAAATACGGTGTTTGATAATGGAAGTGTGATATTATTGTGGTGATATGGTGTTAATGCGGCCACATATTTAGTAGTTTTTGACGTAATTGCCTGAATAGATTATTCCTAGGTATTGTGAATTCGCTGTGCATGACGATTTGTGCGACGTGATAAGGTGTTTGATACGGTAGGATCTTTGAAAATATGTACGTGGATAGAGAAATGTAGATGGTTATAGACGTTTCATTAGGATTGCGTATTTTATGATGATGTAATGTGAAGGTCCTGATGATGGCATTGGCGTTAGGAATTGTGTTGGTCAGGCGTGAATTTTGATGTTATTGTGATGAATAATTTATTTAGGCACGGGGCCGTATTTTAGAATAATGTTATAGGATTTTGCACTCACGAACACTAATAGATGGTCGTCACATTTATCCTATTTAAATACAAGATTGACCAGAGCGCACGGTATTAAAGGGATGTTTAGGATCTTCGCAAAATAATCGGTAACGTAAGATATTGGGTCATGCCGTAAAGGGAATATGATCTCCTATGGTAAGTAAATTATTTCTTTGCTAGTTGGATATTTCGTAGATCATTTGAGTTGATGCCTAGTGCTGATGTAGTTATTTCAGGCCAAACGTCGCAGTGGAATCCGGAGGCGCAGAATCAACGTAGTTAGAGAAGGTTATTGTAGATGCTGCAATGTCTATTGATGTCCTTTATCTAGGTGCAGTCTTCGATGAATGTTCGAGAGGATCGAGTCTGTCTTTTAAATGCATGATTTTGATGGATGACATATTATGTTACGATCCTGTGTCTTTCATACATTTCTCTTGCATTTATGATGATTTATGAATGTGGAATAACGGTGTTTTCAAGTTGCTAGGTAGACAGTTTACCGATAAATAATGCGATGATTTAAATTAGAATGACGGAATATTATGGGATATTTGAGTAGGAACAGCATTCTGAAGTGGACGATTCTATAATTCCCAGTTATTTATTTCGAAATGCGTGATGGATAATAGATCTTTCACTGTAAGCCTTCAGCAGTGGGACACTTTGTCTCTTTTGTTTTTCCGATTTTCTCTTGATTGACGATGTTATAATTTCTTTGTAACAAGAGCAAGAAGTCAGGTGTTTATTTTGATTTTAACGTAACATTTTTTTTTTTTCCTTTCTATATCCGTTTGTGTTGCTAATAATTTGCTCATTATGTAATTGACATTCGAAGTTATTTTGAGTCATTAAACGGAAAATCCTTCCATAAATGAAACATTTTACAGAGTTCTCATTTGATGTAGCGTAGGAATACTAGGATAGTTATTTAATTTAGGATAAAATGAAATGATGGTCAATGTATCTTGATGAATATGCCAATATCCTAGATCTCTTAACATTCTGTTGCGGAATATTCACGTAATTTTTAGGCAGAAAATGACGATTATTTTCTACGTTTTAAACCACGATGATAACAGTCCACTATATAAACCTGTGACCCGACTCGTCGGACTTGCACGTCCCTAGAGTGGAGGCTTCATGGATCTCCGACTGCTTTGCTTTGCCGCGGCATAACCCAACACTGAGATACAGAATTAAGATGTGCAAAATGGTCACAGGGATTGCTGTCAGGGCTCAGTACCGAACAATAAATTCGGAAATCGTCCTCATTCTCTCTCGACTTTGCTCAGCCTCATCACTTTGCACGTTACTGCCACGCGCTATCGCAAGAAAATATCATTTTAACACGTCGCATTAAACATGTGGAGACGTAAACACGTTAATTGGCAAAAATTCCTGAAGGAACATGTAGGCCTAATACACTGCAAATTCTCGTATGAAGAACAGGTACAAATGCCATTAACAATTAAGATTCACAGTGCCCAAAAAAATCCTATCAAAATAATATCAATGTCCTCACATCATCGTAATTAAATCGTCGAATCAACAATAACTGTTTATACTGCCTTACTTCACACAGGGAAAATGTCTTCAAAATTATTATTATTATTATTATTATTATTATTATTATTATTATTATTATTATTATTATTATTATTATTATTATTATTATTATTAACAAAACTGTAGAATTAAAGAGGAATTATTTGAGATGACCCGTTCTATAGGTTTGTAACATGATATTGTGTGACCCTATCATTAGCCTTCGCAAAAGTAACAGCAGAAGTCCCAAGAAACATGAAATTGGTTTGATTGCTAATTTAAACGTTGGGAAGCTGAATTTTATATTTATGTCTTTAGGTTATCATTAATCACTTGCCACCGAATTAATTAGATGAATCAGCCTAGCCATAATGAGGCGCATGACTTCATACTAATTAAAATAGTAGTCAATTAAATGGCAACGTCCAAGATATCAAACTCCTGTGAGAAATATGCTAAAGAAGATAGATCAAACTACTCAGCTATCTACTCAATTAGTAGACCACATGCCACAATGAGAGGTCAACGTCGGAGAGGTCTACGCTTTAAAAATAATAAAATACCAAGTTGAACGATTTGTGGCCGAGTCAGCCACTCTCTTTGAGAACGTACTCCATGGTCATTCATTTCATATTTGCAATCTGCTCATAAAAATGGGGTGGTCGGAAACAACGTGAACCGGATATACGAGCGTTAGAGCGTTGGTCATACTGATGGATAATTTGTAGAAAATACGTCTAACTCATATCTCGAGCCATTGTCATTTTATATGCTGGTGAAGTTAGCCAATCAGATCGCATCGTGAGCAATTTATGAGGCGGTCTTGCTAAATCTGTTCATAGCTTCTGACTGGCTGGAGAGCACCAATAGAAGAAGTAAACTTCTCCAGGGGAGAGACTTAGATTGCAATGCTCGGTTCACAGCAAGCACGCTACGGTGGCATTGGCCGAAACCCGTGATGTGTTAGTGTTTGATGGTCATTTCTCGGCATGGCTCTCAAACCCGACCAAGCCACGTGCAGATTTAGCAACACTGCCATGTAAAACCCATTTGAATTCGCCTGCAAAGCTATCTGATTGGCTAACTTCAGCATGTGACACTATGACAATGGCGCGAGATATCGACGTAATTTTTTCAAAGTATTTATCAGTATGACCAACGCTCTAACGCACATATACGCAGTTCACGTTGTTCCCACCACCCTGTATTCTTGTCTGATATATCCATCTTAAGTATAATATATCCTGAGCTTTTTCATGTTCACTTTTATCACGTTTTAGATGTATCAATTAGTATTGTTTGCTGTGTTGAAGGAGAGCATATTTTTCATATAAACACGATGGAATTTTAATAATATAAATTTCGTATAGAATAGTGTTCAAATAAAAATGTGCAAGAAGTGAATGAACTCTAAAAGGAACGTTACAGAACTGTATCCAGCAAAATTGAGTTGTAAGCAAGATCAATTTTTTTTCTTCAACAGTCAATATGAATATACTATATATATCTATGCCTGTCCTTGGATGTCCATTGACCGCATAATTTGCAACGAAACATTGCACTGCAGCTCACAAAAATATTCGTATTTATAAGTCCTCACTCGTTATTCCACGAAATTCCTAGTTCTCAAAATCTTCGAGCACGACACTTCCTGTCTTCTTGATGCAAACAAAGAGAATCAAAATGGAAATCATCACTAGTAATAGGATCTTTGATTGAACTGATCTATGCTCGTAGCTGGTTCTTGAGTTGGTAATTGCAAATTGAAGGAATTTTGTAGTAGAAATACTGTAGGAATCACGAGATTTTATGGCATTTGAAGGCAAATATTTTTAGGAATTCAGTCTTGGTATTCACTCAAACTTGATATAGTTTTGCTTGAAATATCTCGATATGACATCAGATTGGAGCACGGTACTAATTTCGTACTTTGAGTAGATTTAGCAGTGTGGATAAATATTTTCTTGGGACAGCAACGAAAATTCCGATTTCGATGTATTGTGACACCTCAGGCAACGCTACAACCAGGTTCACACCATAATAATGTGTGTTGCAAACTCCTGTGTCCCCACGAGGTGCTTCCCAATAAATTTTTAACCTCGACATTGACGGTTTAGAAGAAAAAACACGGATAGAAACGAAATAACATAAAGCCGTCTTTACTGAAATATTTGGCTCGTCTTCCGTCACAATTATACCTGAAAATGATTAATGATCAGAGCATTATTAGACCATTCGGGTTCTTATTTATGATTATTAAAGCCACTTTAATTTAATAACTTTGAAATCATTCTAATGTGTTGTATTTCATCCTAACCTGAAAGTAATCGATTATGTTCTGAAGAGACGATGTATATCGTCACATGATATTTGAAATCTGTAATTGCCTGTAGGCGAAGCAGACTGAACAATTCCTCATGAAAGCATTTAATATTTGGCACCAAACCCACTGACTAACTTGAAGTATCGTATTGTACTTCGCAGCAACTATTCTTTGGAATATTGTGTCCATGCAAAACCGCTACCTTACAAGAGTTAGGCACCGAGAAGAAAAACTTCCAATTGAACTCAAATTCAAAAAGTAAAATAAAATGTATTGACGATTAAAGTTAAAATATCAAACTTGACTTGTCAAGACACATGTTGCAGTACAAGTCAAGATCGATATCGTCGTTGACGGAACAAAGCCTCGTATGTCACAATGCTCTTCCTAGCCATTAGTTTTCTGAAGACCGGTCACGCCTCCCAGCCACATATGCATATGCAATCCATCAGAACACCGTATTAAGGAAAATGAACGTTACCGTATCGTATTGTAGGAATGTAGGTTTGAGTGGCGTTTTTACGCACCCTTACAATATAATGTATTTAGGGAAGTCGTGGAAGACATGGCCAGTCTTAAGGAAAATAATGGATAAGAAGAGTTTTGTCAGTTACGCGGTATTGTTCGCCCAACGACGATTTACATCCTATTTTAAATTTCCCAGCCTGAATGGGTCAGGCGTTAGAGTGCTGGCTGGCCTTCTGTGACCGTGAAGGTGCTTAGATACGCAGTTTCGTATCGGTAGGTTTATCAGTTAAAAGTCCGACTCGTTGGCTGAACGGTCAGCGTACCGGCCTTCGGTTCAGAGGGTCCCGGGTTCGATTACCGGCCGGGTCGGGGAATTTAACCTTAATTGGTTAATTCCAATGGCACGGGGGCTGGGTGTATGTGTTGTCTTCACCATCATTTCATCCTCATCACGACGCGCAGGTCACCTACGGGTGTCAAATAGAAAGACCTGCACTTGGCGAGTCGAACCCGTCCTGGGATATCCCGGCACTAAAAGCCATACGACATTTCATTTTTTTCATATCAGTTAAAAGAATCCCTACAGGACTAAATTCCTGCTCTTCTGCGTCTCCGAAAATCGTGAAAGTAGTTAATGAAACATAGCCAAGCCCCGTGACATAAGAGCTCCTACCAAGCGACCACTGTTCAGCCCGAAGGCCTGCAGATTACGAGGTGTCGTGTGTTCAGAACGATGAATCCCTTCGACCGTTATTTTTGGCTTTCAAGATTGGGTTCCCTATCTCACTGTCAAAAGGATTCTCAATAATATAATTACGTAGGTTGAGTGTACCTCGAACCAGGTCTCAGATCCAGAGAAATATCCCTGACCTGGCAGGTAATGGAACCCGGGACTGCGGGTAAGAGGCAAGCACGCTAACCCTACATCGCGGGGTCGCCACAATGAATCGTAATTGTATTGTAATTGTAATTATAATTGTAATTTTATAATTTGTTTGAAATTCTAATATTTTATACTATTTAAAACTATGCAACACTAAAAATTACTGTGTTAGGCCTAAACAAACTCGAATCGATTCCCGCTTAGTCACAAGGTTAGGACTTTCAGCCCCAGGAAGACAACCGAGAAGCAAAAGCGGTTCAAATCCTACTCCTGATCACGCTAGAAATTATTTTATGTGTGATTTCCCTCTTCAAAATACAGGCAAATACCTGGAGAGTAATTAAGAGGTTAGTCATGGTTTTTCCTTGTAATTCATAACACTAGTTCATGAATTACAAATAAACTGAACAGTTTTTATACCACAAATGAACTTGTTTGTTACTGCTCTTGTTCTTTTATTGTTTTTGATATTAGTCCCCAGATTAGTATGTTGCAAACTTTCGTGCCACCCTATCTTTGTAAACCTGTTCATTCCGACATAATTACTGCAAATTGCATCTACGTTAAGCTTTTTCTCTTATTCATGGCTTGGCCAACTGGATATCGTGTGCTTTTCCCAATTATTTGGATTCGACTCTATATGTAGATTTGGCGCAGTTTACGGTCGGATGCCCTTCCTGGCTCCAAGTGTCTGTGTTGTTTGGTAGCTGAATATAGAGCGGTGTGTTTAAAGATGAACACAAATATCCAGTTCCCGAGACAGAGGAATTTCCCCATCCAATCCGGAATAAAACCCAAGACCCCCTGAACTGGAGGCTGCTACCAGGACCAATCACCTAAGTAGTCAAACTATACTTAGATGTAAATTGTTGGTGAATATAGAAAAACGTTTTCCGGGCTTGTAGGCCATAGTCGAATTGGCTTAGAAGCTCCCAACTTTTCAGCGGAAACTGCAGCCGTTGGTTTCGAAGGTCCGTCGCCTCCGACGGTCAGTAGGGGATTATCTAATCCTGTATATTCAACGAGACGCCAGCTGGGAAAGCCTAAGCTATTATGCACTTTTGTGATTGAGCCTGGCTTGATCTTATGAAAGCACAATCCGTTCATTGTGTTGGTTGTTGCAAATTAGTGGTTGCCCAGTTTTCATACTCGTGGTTAAATCATCTCCTGAACGTCCTATACTTGATTTTGTGTTGATAATTTCGTAGTCGTTGGACCAAAAATTATATTCTTTATGCTGACGCACTCACATAATACAACTGCATCTAAGTTCAGTCTATCCATTCCCCTTATCAGATTTTATAAACTACAATTACATGACTAACATGTCGTGCTACGACTCACAAAATTGTATTCGTCATTCCAATGATTGTTCCCTCTCGAGTAGTTCCCACCCTGAGATCTGAATCGGAAACCAAACCTTTTCAATTTCAAATTGATGAAAACAATACCGCGTATCTGACAATGCTCTTTCTATCCATTATTTTTCTTAAGCCTTTCTTTTAAAACCTCGTATTTCCCAATGCCCCTTATACCAATTATATTTCATAAAATGTCACGCCTCCCAGTCACATATTTATATGCAGTCCATCAGAATCATTTTCGTTGGGTTCGTTTTCCTATGCGTAACTCTAAAGGAAAAAGAACATGAAATATATCATACTGTAGTAATGAGTGAATTCACC
The DNA here is from genome assembly GCF_040414725.1 of Anabrus simplex. NCBI lineage: Eukaryota > Metazoa > Arthropoda > Insecta > Orthoptera > Tettigoniidae > Anabrus > Anabrus simplex. The sequence continues at coordinate 107,359,241 of NC_090266.1, read as the reverse complement.
ATGCAAGTAACATTCCTACAATAAAGTATTGCGAGGTCCAATTTTCTTCCCACATCAGCATAAGAAAATTATTCTGATTGACTGCATATAAATATGTGGTTGGGGACGTGACTGGTTTTAAGAAATACAGTGGGTAGAAACAGTGTTGGGACTTACAAAGTTTTAAAAGAAAGCCTTGAAATGGATATGCAGTTCTTCAGAACAATCTTCGTTGTGTTCATTTTCCTACCTTAACGTGTAAAGGAAAATGAAACCTATCGTACTTTACTGGAATATGTGTTTGCACGACGTTGTTATGCACTCCTACAGCATTTAAGGTTCATTCTCCTTTATACATAAGCATAGGAAAATGAACAAATGAACACTGTTCTGATGGACTGCATACCGATATGCAGGTGGAAGGCGTGACCAGACTTAAGAAAAATAATGGTTAGAAATAGAATCGTCAGATACGTGGTATTGTGTCTTAAATAGCGACACGCGAATTCAGACCTAATCGTCGCTACACGAGCAACATCGCGTATCTGATATTGCTCTTCCTATCCATTATTTCCCTTCAGGCTGGTCACCTTCCAGCCATATGACATGCAGTCCATCAGAACAATTTTCGTTGTGTTCATTTTGCTATGCTGACGTGTAAAGGAAAATGAACCTTTTCGTACCATACTGTAGGAATATGTATTTGCATGATCTATTTACGCACTCCTACAGAATAATGTATTTAATTTTAATTTTCCTCTGTATATTGAACTATAAGTACCCGATGTTCCTTCGTAATCTTCACAGTCCTCCTTCCATTACTTTGGTTTTCAGCTTGATTTTGATTCTCCACTTCTTGATACGCGGTTGTGTTCTCAACTCCGAGTGCACTGGCCTGTCAAACATAGGTCTATAAAAATTTCGAAATGAAGAGTCGCGTTCTTACGATTTGGATTCAACGAAAATTAGAGGTTCTGCAGCTATGAACACGATTTGAGTAGCCACATAAATCAGCAAGCTTGCTTCTTTGTTTATTCTTTATGTTATAGATCCCAAAGACACATGGTCTAGTTTATTGTCGACTGGTCCAGTTTCGTATGCCTATTCGACCGGCAATTTAAAACTTCTTTGAAGGGGTTGAATCCTCATGGAATCTTCTTTAAAACCATTTCTACAATCAACTATGTAAGCCAGGTTTAAAGTAGAGTTGGGTGTTTACAGTAGGTGAATGTAGTTTTGATTGGAGTTTCAAATATTAAGATTCATCTTTGATTGATATCAGTGACTTAATTTTTACAAAGAATATAGAGGAATAGTTAAAAATTATTTAAAATAAGTTTTACTAAACATTGTATAAAAGTTCAGTTCGTTGGCAGAATGGTCAGTGTACTGCACTTCGGTTCAGAGGGTCCCGGGTTCGATTCCCGGCCGGTTCGGGGATTTTTATCGCTCCTGATTAACGCTTATGGCTCGGGTACTGGGTGTTTGTGTCTGTCCCAATACTCTCCTCTTTATATTCAGACACCACACCACACTGCCAACCACCACAGGAACTCGCAATAATGATTACATCCCTCAATGTACGGTTGGCATCAGGAAGGGCATCCGGTCGTATAACAGTGCCAAATCCGCATGTGCGACACAGTTCGCACCCGAGACCCCGTAAGTATGGGAAAAGCGGTAGTAGTAGTAGTAGTAGTAGTAGTAGTAGTAGAATAAGAATAAGAAGATTGTATAAAAATCAAGAAAAATCATTTCAAAATTAGAAGTAATTTATTTCTGAGGTCAGGTGGATGTGTCCGGTCTTCAAATGTAGTTTCGTTTAAAGTACGTCGAGTCTAAGGCACATACATTACAATTCATGCTGCGACTGCCTTGATGAAAATGCTATCAGTTTTACGTGACAGTTCATATCGTGACCATAACTGCGTGGCATACAGTTTTAAGCGGAATTCGAACTACAGGGAAATGATCTTCCATTTCGAAAAATCCCCTTGTATTGGACGGGATTCTAATAGCAGTAAATCCTAGGTAAGGGGCCATTGAAGATGTCACTCAGCAATAACACATCTTCAGGTCATTCGTACTCGGCTTCTGGATAGCTTCAATGCCTTTACGTCGTATAAATCTTGGCGTTCCTCTCAGCTAGCAAATGTGAAAAAAATCGCACGGATTAAATATGGAGTACGTGATGTTGCTATTACTTTGTATTCAGCCAGAAATTCTTGAACCTAACCAGCAGTGTACAATCGTAATGAGCGCATAGCATTGTATGTTCCCCGCTTTAAGGATTTTATCAACTTATGATTATTACTATCAAAATATGATTCACCTCCCACGTAGACACAAACGTCGTGGATACTAAAAACGAACATTGTACAGGGTGTTCAAAATCAACGTGAACTGAGTATATGAGCATTAGAGTGTAGGTCATACCGATAAGTAGTTTGAATTAAGTACGTCGATATCTCGCGTCATTGTCATTTTATCAGCCACTAAAGATAGCCAATCAGATCGCTTCGCGGGCGAATTCAAATGGGCTTGACGAGGTGGTGCTGCTAAATCTGCACGTGGCTCGGTCGGGCTTGGGAGCCGTGCCGAGAAATGAGCATGAAAACTAACACACCGTGGCTTTCAGCTGATGTCACCGTAATGTGCCTGCTAGGGGCCGAGCCTATCAGCAGGGAGTTCCTTATGCATGTCCCTCCCTTGGAGATGTTTATTTCTTCTATTAGTGCTCTCAAGCCGTTCATAAGCCACGTGCAGATTTAGCAACACCGCCTCGCATTCCCCATCTGAAATCGCCCGCGAAGCTATCTGATTGGCTAATTTTAGCAGCTGATAAAATGACAAGGGAGCGAGATACACATTTTTTCCAGTTATTTATCAGTATGAATAACGCTCTAAGGCCCATATACCCTGTTCACGTTGTTTCCGACCACTCTGTATATGTGTGTTCCATTATTTCTGAGAAAAGTATACACTGACTGAGCAAATGTCATGGGATAGCAGAGCACTGATGCGCAGGTGTGTTGTCTGCGCACCACCCGTCCCCTGTGCCAGCGGCAGTTGTATAGGAGACCTTCTGAGCAGTGGCTGTGCATGTGACAGGTGTAACATGGAAAGCCGTCGTGAGCTGACACCGTTCGAACGGGGTATGGTGGTCGGTGCCCGACGGATGGGAAGTGCGATTTCGGAAGTGGTGCGGGAATTCTGCTTCACACGATCAACCGTGTCCATGGTGTATCGTGAATGGTTGAATGCGGGTGTCACCGTCCACTACAGACGAACGACCGGCCGTCCAGCCACCCTCGATGACCGTGACCGGTGACATCTGAGACGGATTGTCAACAGTGACAGACGGGGAACCGTGGAACAAATCACGGCTCAATTCCACACAGGCCGTGCTAGACACGTCTCCCGGTGGACAATACGTAGGAACATGGGTTCTATGGGGTATGGGAGCCGGGGCCACACACGGGTGCCACTGTTAACCCAACTCATCGGGCACAACGGCGCGCATTTGTCGCCAGTCACCAGGGATGGACATTGGAACAATGGCGTAACGTGATATGGTAGGACGAATCACGATTTCAACTGCACCATGCCGATGGGAGGCACCGTGTATGGCGCAGACAACATGAAGCGATGGATCCCGCCTGCCTCGAAGGTGTGGTCCAGGGCGCTGGTGTTTCTGTTATGGTCTAGGGTGCATTTTCCTGGTATGGAATGGGCCCCCTAATTGTTCTGGCAGATACTTTGAATGGTACGCGGTATGTTGAGCTGCTCGGAGACCATCTTCACCCACTTTTGGCCTTCCAGCGCCCAGACGGTTCTGCGGTGTTTCAAGATGATAACGCGCCTCCACATCGCTCCCACGTCGCCCGAGAATGGTTCCAGGAACATGCAGCGGAGATCCAACGACTGCCATGGCCAACCAGGAGCCCCGATATGAACCCTATTGAGCATATCTGGGATGTCCTGGAACGCAGGCTCCGTGCCATGGATCCTGCACCCACGAACAGACCAGCATTGGCGGCCGCTCTGCAAACGATTTGGTGTCAGCTGCGACCAGAGGACTACCAGGGACTTGTGGACTCACTTCCACGACGTCTCACTGCAGTTCGCAGGGCCAGAGGAGGCCCCACACGCTATTAGGTGACTATCCCATGACATTTGCTAAGTCAGTGTACTTGCGGGGAATATACACAGTATCATGCGTTCATTTTCCTTGAGCGGCTATACATTTTACATATCGTATATTGTCGCTTAAAAATACAATTATCGTATCCCACGGTGGTCTTCATATCCATTATTATCCTTAAGTCTGGTCACGCTTCTCAGCCACATATGGATATTTGGTCCAGCAGAACAATTTTCGCCGTGATCATTTTTCTATGCGAACGTGTAAAGGAAAATGATCCTCACCGCACTGTACTGTGGGTATGTATGTTTGTATGCAGTATTTATGAACTCCTACAGTACAGTCAAGATGTATTTAAGTTTGAGATACGAGGTTTTATTCCTTAAGCGACGAAGTATGTACCAACGTCCAGCTGTCTAAAAATGAATTAAGTGTTGCCACTTTTGAGGCCATGTAACTGTTAAACATATTATACATTGTGAGTGACAAAATACACCCTATATTAACAATTGTTATGTAATTGTTTCTTAATCAAGCACGCCTCAAAGCACTGACAGGAAAGTGTACCTCGCTCGATGTACGAACTAAATATGAGCCTGCAGTTTCCTGAGGACATCCACATCGATGGCCTATTTCTAATACCACTTATCTGACAATGCTTTTCCTATACATTATTTTCCTCAAGACTAGTCACGCTTCCCAGTCATATATGGATATGCAGCCCATCAGAGCAATTTCCGTTGTGTTCATTTTCCTTTGCTAATTTGTAAAAGAAAATGAAATTTACCGCACCCTGCTCTAGGAATGTACAAGTTGCATGACGTATTTACACACTCCAACAGTATAATGTACTTAAGGTTCATTTTCCTTTACACACCTAAATAGGAAAATGAACACAACGAAAATTGTTCTGATGGACTGCATACCCGTATGTGGCTGGGAGGCATGACCAGTCCTAAGGACAAATAATGGATAGAAAGAGCATTGTCAGATACGTGGTACTGAAACTAGGCCATTGACATGCCATAACTCTGCAGCTATTGCTTCTATTTAACTTTCTCGGAAAGGTAAACCTTGTTATTGACTTCTCGATGCATGACTCTTCCACTTTAACTGCATTGCTGCTCCATTCCAAGAAAGCGAAGCGCATATTTCTGCATACAAAAGGAATGGAAGATTATTTGTAAATGACCGCGTGCATTCATAGTGCTCATCTTAGAATACCATTTCAGATGATTGAATTACCTTCTTAGTATCTGTATCCCATCAGACTATTCCAGCACAGAATAACAAATATCGATTCCTATTCTACAAAGAAAAATTGAGTGTATTCCTGTGGCAACAATGTAGAGCAGTTAAATATAAATTATTAAAGCCAGTGGCACGGTGAATTTTATGACGTACAAGCGAGGGAATAATTACTCGCACTGCTAAAAAGTGGGAGTTTCCATGGAATTTCTATTTAAATTATTAATTTTTACTAAAATTCCTACTTTATTTGTGCTGTTGTTTGAGATTTCAGTCGATAGACTGGCTTGATGCACCTCCCCATGCTATCCTATTCTGTGCTAACCTTTTATTCCTATGTAACTATTACATCCTACATATGCTATAATCTACCCCTGCCATTCTTACCACCTACACTTCCCTAAAAAACCAAATAAATGGGTTTTGGGTGTCTTATGATGTGCCCTATCCTCCTATCTCTTCTTCTTGTCAGATTTAGCCAAATCTATCTCCTCTCACCATTTCAATTCGGTATTTCTTGATTTGTTATTCGACACACCCATGTCACCTTCAGCATTCTTCTGTAACCCCATATTTCAAAAGTCTCTAAGCTCTTTCTTTCTGAGCTAGTTATCATCCACGTTTCACTTTCATACAATGCCACGTCCCAAACTAAAGTCTTCAAAAGCATCTTTCGAATTCCTATATCAATGTTCGAACTGAGAGAATTTATTTTCTTTAGAAAGGCCTTCTTGCTTGTACTAGTCTGTATTGTATGTCGTCTTTACTTCTGCCAACGTTAGCTATTTTACTAATTACTACTTAGTGTTAGACTTCATTTCCTTATCTAATATTTCGTCCATCATCTGACATGGTTCGACTACAATCCATTATTTTTGTCCCGGAATTACTTATTTTAATCTTGTACTTTTTATCCAAGTTTCTGTCCATACCATTCAGCAATTTCTCCAAATCTTTCCAAGGCTCATATAAAATAACGATATCATCGGAAAATCTTAGGGCTTTGATTTCTTCTCTTTTGGATTTTGACTCCTTTTCCAAATTCCTCCTTTATTTCCTTTATTGCCTGTTCTACATAAACATTGAAAAAGAGGGTGGGGGGGGGATAGCAGCCTTGCCTCAGTCCTTTCTGAATTGCTGCTTCTTTATCAAAGACCTCGATTCTCATCACTGCGGACTGATTATTATACAGCTTATAGGTAATTCGCCTTTCAGGATATCTGATCCCGATCACCTTCAGAATCTCAAATAGCTTGGTCCAATCAACATGATTGAATGCCTAGTCTAGATCTACGAAGGCCATGTACGTGGGCTTATCCTTCTTGATGCGGTCTATAAGATCAGACATAAAGTCAGGATTGCCTCACGTGTTCCTACATTTCTTCTGAAGCCAAATTGATCTTCTCGTAGCTCAGTTTCAAATTGTCTTTCCATTCTTCTGTAAATAATACGTCTTAACATTTTGCGTGCATAAGGTACTAAACTAATGGTGCGGTAGTTTTCACACTTGTCAGCACCGACTTTCTTGGGAATAGGAATAACGTCATTCTGCCCAAAAACAGATGGTACTTCTCGTATTTTATATATCTTCCATACTGAACGGAATAAACTTGTCATGCTGGTTTCTCCTGAGGTAGTCAGTAAATCTGAGGGTATTTCATCAATTCTCGGTGCCTTGTTCTGAATTAGGTCTCTCAAAGCTCTGTCGAAATCTGACCATAAAATCGGGCCTCCCATTTCATCAGCATCAACAGCCTCTCCTTGTTCCAGAGCCATGGCATCTACTTCTTTACCTTGATACAACTGCTAGATATGTTCTTGCCGTACTTCTGCCTTGTATTCTTCCCCTAGAAGTGGTTTCCCATCCGGGCTCTTAATATTCATACACCCAGTTTTCCTTTCTCCAAAGGTTTCCTTGATTTTCCTGTATGCAGTGTCTATCTTTCCTAGCCATAAAACCTTCAACCTCCTTGCACTTTTCTTTCAACTATACTTCCTTAATTGTCCTGCACATTATTTATTTATTTACATATATATATATATATTACTGAACCCTTTGATCACCTCTCGATGGTCGGTCATCTGGCACAACTATTCTTATTGTAACATTCAAATCTGGGTTCTACGGGTTGTTAAGTGTCTTTTCTTATTACTTTACCGACCTGTAGGGAGGGATCGGGGGAAGGCATAACTACTTAAAATGACAGGCAAAATAGTCTTATTGAAATTAATTGAACTCAAATTGATATATTAAAATCTGACATTGAAAATATGACATAACAGTCATTTGAAGAAATGGTGCTGTGAAATAGCTGAAAAACAAATATCTTAATTTGTTACATTTTAATCTACAGTATATATATAAAGTAACTTGTCCTGACTGACTGACTGACTGATTCATCATCGCCGAGCCAAAACTACTAGACAAAAAGAGATGAAATTTTGGGGATATATTCATATTAACTTGTAAGTTCTCGCTAAGAGAGGATTTTTGGATATTCCATCGCTAAGGGGGTGAAAAGGGGGGTGAAATTTTAAAAAGAGTGTATCTATATCTCAAAACTTTAAAAGTTTACAGATGTGAAAATTGGTATTTAGAATCTTCTTTAAAAATCAGGAAAGACGATTTTTTTTGTTTTCGGAAAATCCCAATAGCAGGGGTGAAAAAGGGTGAAAAAGGGTGAAAAATGGGTTGAATATCTTTAATGAGGATACTTATATCTCAGAAACTGAAGATATTACAGACCTGAAAATTGGTATTTGGGATCTCCTTTAAAAATAAAGAAACACGTATTTTTTTGTTTTTGAAAATACGATTAATGGGAGGGTGAAAAGGGGGGTGAATTTTTAAAATGCGTGTATCAATATCTCAAAACTTTGAAAGTTTATAGATGTAAAAATTGGTATTTAAAATCTCCTTCATAAATAGACACGCATTTTTTATTTTCGGAAATTCCCAATATGAGGGGTGAAAAAGGGTGAAAAGGTGGTTGAATGCCTTTAATGAGGATACTTATATCTCAGAAACTGAAGATATTACAGACCTGAAAATTGGTGTTTGGGATCTCCCTTAAAAACATAAAGAGACATGTTTTTTTTTGTTTTTTGAAATTCCAAATAGTGGTTGGGGGTGAAAAGGGGTGAATTTTTATAATGAGTTAATCTATATCTCTAACCTTTAAAAGTTTACAGATGTAAAAATTGATATTTAGAATCTCCTTTAAAAATAAAGAAACACGTATTCTTTTGTTTTTGAAAAATCCAAATAATGGGGCGTGATAAGGGGGATGAATTCTTAAAATGAGTGTATCTATATTTCAAAACTTTAAAAGTTTACAGATGTAAAAATTAGTTTTTAGAATCTCCTTTAAAAATAAAGAAACCCGATTTTTTTTGTTTTCGGAAAATCCCAATAGGACGAGTGAAAAGGGGTGAAAAATTGGTTTAATGCCTTTAATGAGGATACTTATATCTCAGAAACAGAAGATATTACAGACCTGAAAATTGGAATATGGGATCTCCTTTAAAAATAAAGAAACACGTATTTTTTGTTTTTGAAAAATCCAATTAATGGGGGTTAAACGGGAGTGACCAATCGGGGTTAAGTTTTAGAAAGACTTACAGTATATCTCAGAAACGTAAAATGTTACAGACGTAAAATTTGGTGTTTGGAATCTCCTGTAAAAGTAAAGAAACATAGGTCATTCATTTTGGAAAATAAGGGGGGGGGGTGAAATTTTAAAATGAGAATTTCTACTGTATATCTAAAAAAAACTTAACATGATACAGAAGTGAAAAATTGTATATTGTATCTCTACTACATATAATAAAACGTGTATTTTTGGTTTTCGGAAGAACCACTTGGGTGGAGGGTGGTGGGTAAAAGTGACTGAAAATTGGGTTGAATTCTTTTAATTAGGATACTCATATCTCAAAACTGAAGATGTTACGGATGTGAAATTTGGTATTTGGAATCTACTTTAAAAGTAAGGAAAAATGTACTCTAGGAAAATCCAATGAAGGGGGTGGGGGATTTGAAAGAATTGAAAAATTAAATGAATTAATTGTATGAGGATACTTACATCTAATAGAAACTAAAATTGTCACAGACCTGAAAATTGGTATTTGGATCTCCTTTAAAAACAAAGAAACACGCTTTTGGGGGGGGGGGGGGGAATTAATCGTCTTGGGGGGCGGGAGTGAAAAAATTTTGAATTCATTTCATGAGGACACATATCTCAAAAATTTAAGATTTCAGAGTCGTGATAATGAGTATTTAGAAGATCCTTTACTATTAAAGAAGTATTTTTTGCCGGAAAATTCACTTAAGGGGAGGGGGCGTGTGAATGGAAGTGAGAAAGGTGAATTATGTTTATGTGGATACTTATATCTCAAAACTGAAGGTAACAGACGTGAACATTGGTATTTGGAATCTCCTTTAAAAATAAAGAAACACACCCTCTTCCTTTTTTTGGGGGGGGGGTAAATCAACTTAACGGCGGTGGGGTGAAAAAGTAGGTGAGACCAATTGATTTTACTGTTCATAATGTACTTATAAGAAGCCTCCGTGGCTCAGGCGGAAGTTCGCCGGCCTCTCACCGCTGGGTTCCGTGGTTCAAAGCCCGGTCAATCCATGTGAGATTTGTGCTGGACAAAGCGGAGGCGGAGCAGTTTTTTCTCCGGGTACTCCGGTTTTCCCTGTCATCATTCATTCCAGCAACACTCTCCAATATCATTTCATTTCATTTGCCATTCATTAATCATTGCCCCAGAGGAGTGCGACAGGCTTCGGCAGCCGGCACGATTCCTATCCTCGCCGCTAGATGGGTGCTTTATTCATTCCATTCCTGACCCGGTCGAATGACTGGAAGCAGGCTGTGGATTTTCAGTGTACTTATTCTTATCATAAACCGATCATTTTTAATCTTTCCTGGGTTCGTTTTCAACAGCCACTTTTCCTTTGGAGAACGTTCTTAGATTACAGTTGATTCTCCTGGCATATAAATACAAATTTAAACACATTTGAAATAAACGATAGGAATAAGATTTAAATAATAATAATAATAATAATAATAATAATAATAATAATAATAATAATAATAATAATAATAATAATAATAATAATAATAGGCCTAATAATGTTTTGGACCGTCATCAAAATATGTGGACCGCGCTGGAAACGTGTTCTGGACGGGTAATGGCTACGAATGCAGTCCGGCCGCTGATTCAGTACCGCCAAGGCACCCAAGAAGACACCACACCGGATATCCTGAAGGATTTGATCCATATTAAAAATGCTTATAGGAAAAGATGGCAAAGATTTAGGGATCCAACTAACTGGGTGGAGTACCTGGACTTAGCCCGGAAGTACGATATCGATTGCTGGAAAGAATGATTGAAAAATGGGAGGAACTTTGCCGCAATGTCTTAGAAAACGAGTCAGATCGCGAATTTTGGTGGATTCTCTCAGAAAACGAGTCAGATCACGAATTTCGTTGGATTACATATGAAACGTTAAGCATTCAGTTATAAATTTTAGTATAATGCCGTAGCGAAGCACGGGTATCTTGCTAGTTATATATAAGATTGAAATGTGAGGATGGCAAAGCCGTAAAATATGTGAAAAACCTGTAAGTTGGGAACTTAGGTTCCAAATCAAGACTGTGAGTTAATCTACATGATCCGCGAAAAATCTAGCTTTCACAGCTGAACTCCAAATATATATTTATGTTTGTCCATCGACTATAAATACCAACGCAGCGTAACATACAGCCATCGAATGAACACTTAATTGATCCTAACTAACCTTCAGTTACTTTGGACTAGTTATAAAATTGTTTACTGCAAAACATGGTGTTTTAAAACTTAAGTTGCATCGATTAGTTTAAAAAAAATGGAAATCGCATCATACAATGTCACTAGAGGACATTCGTAAGTTAGCTTTAGACCAATAATCGAATCTGCATTCTCATTAAACATGTTCTGAAGGACCAACAAATGACGAAGAGTTTAATTTATATAATATGTTCAGAAAGAAATAACAACTGCTCAATAAAATACAGTAAGTAACATGTCCAGAAGGAACCAATAAATGTACAAGTAATTACATCAATAGAGATATATTCTCAGATGGAACAAAATACAGTTGAAGAAAAGAAAACTCGTCAAGAAAATTAATTAATCAAATTTCAGATTATTTTCTGTGAAGAATCCACACATCTTATGCCGCATTGTTATAACTACTCATTAGTTCCCTTAAGACTGGCCACGCCTCCCAGCTACATATGGATATGTTGTCCATCAGAACAAAGTGCGTTGTGTTCATTTTCCTACGTAGAGGTTTAACGGAAAATAAACCTTAAATACAGTACACTGTAGGAGTGCGTAAGTACGTCATGCAAACATACATTCCCACAGTGCGGTACGGTAAGGTTCATTTTCCTCTACACATCGGCATTAGATAATGAACGCGGCAAAAATTGTCCTAGTGGAATGCATAACCGTATGTGACTGGGAGGCGTGACCAGTCTTAAGGAAAATATTGGATTGTTAGATGCGCGGTACATCTCGTGCAGCGACGATTACCTGCTGCAGCCTTACAAGTTAGAGCCTTTTTTCCAAAAATGTAGACTCCTTCAAGGAGAGCCTGCAATGTCCTGTAAATTTTGCACCTATAGTGAAGATTTCTATGTGACGGTGTTGTACCAGGTGTAGGCCTATGCATAATCTTTTTCGGTTTCACTAAGGGATGGCGCCCGCCAACAGTACGCAGCCTATGAATTTGGCACATACGTCAGTTTCTTCGTCCGCCAAACACTAGCGTCTGTATTGTATTGTTCAGTGATCATGTCGAAGGCTGTGCCTGAAAAAGGAACATTTGAGGCACGCATTGCTTTTCACATTTAATCGAAAGAAAAAGGCTGTGAAAAGTCATCGTTTGCTGGTAGAAACATATGGTGAACACGCTCCATCGATTAGAACATGTGCGACATGGTTTGGACAAATCTCTTCCGCAAGCAGACCATGCTTGGTGTCTGCTGGGACGAGAGCGGTATTGTGTATTATGTATTGTGTATTGTGTATTATGAAATCTTGAAGCCCGGCGAAACCGTAAATGCACAACGCTATCAGCCACAAATTATTAATTTAAAATATTCATTGATCGAAAGACGACTGGAATGGGCCAGAAGACATGGCAAAGTGATTTTGTTACACGACAATGCACCGTCTCACACAACAAAACCAAGGAAAGACACATTTAAAAGATTGGATGGGACATCCTTTCTCACCCGCCTTACTGCCCCGACTTGGCGTCATCTGGTTAACACCTCTTCGCATCAATGGGGCACGCACTCGCAGAGCAGCACTTCAGCAATTTCGAGGAAGTTTGAAAATGGCTCGACGAATGTTTTGGAGCAAAAGACCGGCAGTTTTTCTGGCGTGGTATTCGTAACTTACCTGAAGGATAGGCGAAGTGTGTAGAAGCCGATGGCCAATATTTTGAATAAACAAAAAAAATCCCTTGAAAATTACGTGTTTTCTTTACCACAAAAACCGGCAAAAACGTATGCATACACCTGGTAAATGCCAACCGTGTAAAGAACGAGTGGTTTGCCTGCCTCTTACTCGGACGCCTCGGGCTCAATTCTTAGCCAAACCAATGTTTTAAATGCTGGGCTGAACGCTGGATCATGATTCACACAGTCTCATGAGACCAATTCAGGAGCTGCATGATTTGAGAGGTAGCGTACCTCGTCGCGAAGGGCAAGCAAGGAGACAGAGGACGTCATCGCTCTGTCCACGTGACATTCGAATATCAGCAGACCATCTGGCTGACTGAACAGCAGCCGTCCTGGTAGGCAGGACCCTTAACAGGCCGTTACGTAGCAGTTTGTTCCGTTTTATTAGATGGTGTCGATAATATAATGTCGAGCTAATATTAAGTCATTGTACTGCTCAATTTACTGTACTCAATAATATATTGGAAATATTTGCTATCCATGAATTTGTGTGAATCCTTGGGTGATGGTGTTACAATTTATTCTTTTAAGATATCTGTAAGGGAATATTTTGAAGTTATTTTCTGTAAGTTTCGTTTCGTTTTAATTCCTCTGTGATTACTCCTAATTTTTATTTCATTACTCGTAAGCAATTTTTAATTTAATGTACTCTTTTTCTTTCTTGTCTGCATGTAGACTTATTCTTATTTTATTCTTCGTCATTCGTTAACATGCAATTTCTTGTTTTGATATAACTATTGGTAGTATCTTGTTTTCACATAAATTTTCGTTGTCGAAGTATTTATGTTTTCATTTAATTTTCATGCTACGATATTTTAAGCAGAAATTGCCACTGAGATATCTCCTAACTGTAATGCATTTGTTAGTAATGATAATATTGCTATCCCACTCAGCAGGTCAGCAGCATATAGCCATTCCTTTGTTGCGAACGGAGCTAGAATGTGGAACTCTATCCCCCATAACATTAGAGCCATGAAAAACTTAAATTCCTTTAAGTCATCTTGCCGTGAGAATCTCCTCGATGTGTGTCGCCAGACCGAATGAATCTTGTGGAGTGAATGAGTGTGTGAATGTACGTTTACTGTACTTATGTTATTTTGTGTCACGCTACTTCTAGTTTGTAAGATAAGATATGAATACTTTTCTTAGACATACATTTTTAAAGAAGTGTGGTTAAGTATAAAAGAGGACCATGAGACCTAACTTCGCCAATACTAGTAAGGAATAAATAAATAAATAAATAAATAAATAAATAAATAAATAAATAAATAAATAAATAAATAAATAAATAAATAAATAATCTATACATTTAAAACACTACTACTACTACCCCGCAGTAAATTTCATCCCCCTGCGTAATTCCTGTATGCACGGTTGGTACCTAATGTTTAGCCGCGCGAACACGTGTGGCGTAATCTCCTAGTCTTGTGAGAGTTGGGTGTGTGCACCACTTTTAGTTCCCGTGTGAAAGGATGATTCACTTTTTATGCTGAGCTGAGTTAGTGCAACATTCAAATTAAGAGCCTGTTATTCTTACAGTGAGCACTGATATGTGTATGGCATACTGGACTGCATTTCAAGAATTAATAATTAATGTTATTTGTTTTATATCCCAGGTGCCGGATATTAGTCCTGCAGGAGTTCTTTTATGTGCCAGTAAATCTACCGACACGAGGCTGACGTGTTTGAGCACCTTCAAATACCACCGGACTGAGCCGGGATCGAAGCCTGCCAAGTTGGGGTCAGAAGGCCAGCGCCTCAACCGTCTGAGCCACTCAGCCCGGTGGACTGCATTTCAGTCGTGTGGTGTAGTTCCTGGCGCGTAACCGCTACAGTGAGGTGGTTGGCGTGAGTTACTGTATCGGCCATTGTAATAAATCAAGGAATGTTCGTAATTTCGTCCCCCTTCATTTAATTTCTTATTTATTAAATTTATTATTATTTTCAAGTGGGAAAGCGAAAGCAGTGGGTTAAGGAGGCTATGAGAAAGGCTATTAAGGGAGTGAGAGATAAGATAAAGGGTTACAAACGTGTAAGTAAAGCGTTCAATATCCCACGATTAACGCTGAAAGTCTATGTTAGAAAGAATACCAAGAAAACCTTTTTAATAAATGGCCTTCATGTAATTCATTATGGGGAAGTGTTTGGCAAGATTAGAAAGGAATGATTTATTAAAATTAATTGTACTTTTCATAAATTTGGTGGGGGACGAAATTACGAACACATTTTTGGTAGTTTAGTTTTTGTAGTGTTTATGTCGAATATTGACTACCTAACGTTATAACAGTTTCATTGTAACTTGCCCGTAAGTGGTTAATATATCGTCATTCCTATGCCAAAACCGTGAACATGACAATGCTCTTCCTAACCATTATTTTCCTTAAGACTGGTCACGCCTCCCTGCCACATATTTGTATACAGCAATCCGAACAATTTTCGTTGCGTTAATTTTCCTATGCGCTTGTGTAAAAGAAAATTAACCTTAGATACATCATACTCTAGGAGTGGGTAAATATGTCATGCAAACATACATTTCTACAGCACGGTACAGTATGGTTCATTTCCCTTTACACACTAGCATAGGAAAATGAACTCAACGAATTTTTTTTTGATGGACTGCATATCAATATGCGGCTGGGAGGCGTGAACAGTCTTAAGGGAAATAATGGATAGGAATAGCATTGTCACATTCGCGGTTTTGACATAGGTGCGACAATATTCAGTTATTCAGTTATTTGTGAAGGCTAGAAATTTGTATATACTGTAAAATAATATATATACCAATTTCTAGCCTTGTCCATAATATTCCTGAATTTCTACAAGTCCAAATAGGCTAAGGGGACGAAATACAGTCCCGCAATTTTACTGCTACTAAATTGTTTTTATTCCTCCCCTGAAGGGGGAGGGCCTCTTAGACGGTGAAGCTGTCTCTCAGGCCAGGTGATTTGTGAAATAGGTGAGGGGATTGGCGGCCTTGGAATTCTCCCGACATTAGTCTCAGTGCAGGAAAACCATTCTTATGACTGTTGACGGTGGGAACCAGCCCCTCTCGTCCCGAATGCAGAGATGTAAAGCCACGGTAGAACCGCTCGGTTAGTCGGTCGGAGTGCAGAGCTATCGGACTGTGGACCAGCCGTGGCCACTTGTAGGCAGATGCATAATCTTCAGTCGCCAACGTTAAGTCACTTGACTGATTTTAGTAACCCTGAGTTTGAGAGTACGGCTAAATGGATTGACCTGATAGAACATTTTGATGAAAGATCCTGATCGGTAGATTTGTAGTGTTTTTGAAATATGAAAAATGTGTGGGCGTATAATCTTCAACTATGCCAGAAAAATTATGCTTTCTCATTGACTATAACATATAGAATTATTACCTTCTCAATATCTGTATTCTTAAAATGTATTGGCCACTTGGAACGTGAAAGCGCAGAGGTATGTGGTGTGAAAGGGGAGGCAGTCATACGTCTTCCTGGTTAGCTGTACTTCGGTTTCCTGGGTCTGTCGTAGCGAGTCGCTTGGTTGGGAAGAAGCTATTCAGTGTTTCTTCCTATATTTGCTAGCCTGAAGCGATTTCTTGAAAATTTAAACTTTTTTCTCCATGCCGTCTCTCCCTATATTTGTTAGGTTGAGTGATTTCAGATAAATATAGACCTTCTTTCTCCACGTAATTTTAATATTGAAGCTACGAGCGTCTCCCATTCTGTTAGTGATGTGAGTCGATCCTCCGTGTCGTAATTTACTATCATGAAAACCCGATGGATTGTATCTATACTACACCGGGCTGAGTGGCTCAGACGGTTGAGGCGCTGGCGTTCTGACCCCAACTTCGCAGGTTCGATCTTGACACAGTCCGGTGGTATTTGAAGGTGCTGAAATACATCAGCCTCGTGTCGATAGATTTACTGGCACGTAAAAGAATTCCTGCGGGACTACATTCTGGCACTTCACCGTCTACGAAAACCGTAAAAGTAGTTAGAGGGACATAAAGCCAATATTATTATTATTATTATTATTATTATTATTATTATTATTATTATTATTATTATTATTATTATTATTATTATTATTATTATATCGTATCTATACTACGAGCAAACTACTAATGTACTTGTTTTCAATTTCGACTTAACAGACATGGGGTTCACAGAAAACCAGGAAAAATGTTGAATTACTAATGAAATGATTGACGTGCTGCAACAAACAACACAAATGATAAGCGTGCATTTATGATCGATTGTCCCCGGATCACTGGAAAAAAGACTTAGGCTATATACTGATGTTTAATATAAAAGTGCTTCATTTTAGTGCTCCATGATATTTGAATAGCGTGGACAGGAATAGCAGCCGTTTTGCTGCCCAATGGCTGAACAGTGCACATTATATCCAAAATTCCTCTAACTTAATTTAGCTTTCGGTGTCTGGATTAAAATTAAATTTTAAAGCAGCTGACGGATATTTGATTTGCAAAGCTCATAATATGGGACGAAGCCCGGAAGGCGCCATTCATTAGTATGTGTGAATCCTCTTCTAAAATGTTTTATAAGTAAGGAAATTGCTCTTGATGGAAAAAATATTGTTCTTCCCTCACATTTCTCGCCGACTAACTATCCGTAATTGTATTAAATACTCTTTGTTTTTGTACCTTCCCCAAAAAATGCCATTTTCAGAAAAAAAAATGCGACTTTTTGCAAGAAATTGATAACATCAGGTACGTGGTATGGCTCGCGGAGCGACGATATTGCATTTGACATCCAGGATATAAAGAACACGCTTCTTATAAAATTACAGCTTCATACGTCAAATGGTTTTGGAGAGATGAATAATTTCTTTTCCGGAGCTAACCTCATTTAACCCCTTAAACGTGGAAGGTTCTAAAATAGTTCATATTGCACACCTAGGATTTGAAATGTATACCGTTATTTGGAATTTTGTTCTCGTACGTTAAACGGTTTTGGAGGAATGAATATTTTCGTTTTGGGATCTTAACCCCAATTTAACTCCCTGAGGTGTTAATTTTTTTCAAACTTTCTGTTATTTAACAGCCAGGATAACATTTGAAATTTTAACTTTGTAAGTCAAACACTTTCAGAGAATGAATATTTTTCTCACCAGGACCCACTCCCCCACCTCAAAATCCCTTAGGGGTGTATTGTTTAAAGACAATTTCTTATTTAACTTCGTAGGTCACATGATTTCAGAGGAATGTAAAAGTTTGTCAACAGGTCTCACCCGCAGAGGAAACCCCCAGGGGTGTATTGTTTAAAGACCACATCTTATTTCAAATCAAAAACATTCAAGAGAAACCGTAATGTGAAATTTTAAAAATTTCATCAAACACTTTCAGAGAAATGAATAAACTTGTCATCAAGTATCACCCGCACCCCTAGGTGTTTACTACATTATGACCACTTCCTATTTAAAATACAGTACATAGAGGAGCAACCATCATGTGGAATTTTAACTTCTTAATCAAACGGTTTGAGAGAAATAAATATTTTTTTTCATTAAGCCTCCCCCTCCCCACCAGTCAATGTATTGTTTTAACAATATAGGGGCAACCATCAAGTGAAATTTACACATTGTCTGTCAAATGATTTCAGATAAATTAATATTTTTGTCTTCAGAGAGCTTCCTCCACACAAAACCCCTCATGGTTCATTGTCTTAAGACCATGCTGAAGTACGGGTTTCATTATTTGTGTTGTAGATTATTCATGATATGTTTCAAGAAAATCCAATCCAAAAATACTCTTTCCAATACAAAGTTGTACAACGCCTTTTCTCCCTTTATAGACTGAATTTTGAGAAATCACTTCTTAGTTAGTCTCTACATTATGAAGTGAAACCACTGACCAAATTTCATATTTGTAGATTGAGTTGTTTCGGCTCGGCAATGATGAATCTGTCTGTCAGTCAATCGATCAGTCAGTCAATCAGTCAGTAATAAATCGTCGCTGAGGAATTAATACAGCGTACCGCACTATAGGAATGTATCTGTGCACGACGTATTCACGCACTCCTAGAGTATAATGTACAGTATTTTAGGGTAATTTCCATTTACATGCAAGCATAGGAAAATGAACACATCTAAAATTGTTGTGGTGGACTGCAAATCCATATGTGGTTGGGAGACATGCCCAGTCTTTAGGAAAAATAATGGATAGGACAAGCTCTATCAGATATGTGGCACTGGTTGCACGGCGACGATGTTAATTTTCTTCTTATCTTCACTTATACAGGGTGTCCTAAGGGGAATAGTCAATATTCAGGGATAAGACAAGAACGATCATTTGAAGCAAGAAGGTTCATATGAACATATGAACTATTCCGAATTGTTTCCGAAAGAGAACACATTTAATGTACATTTGTTTTGGGGCTTGTGGCGCCCAGGCATGTGGGTACGTTTTGAAATGGGTACAAGTTTTTCTTATGTAATATTCGCCATACATGTATGTGCTAGTTGGACATTGTTACGTCCAGAAAGTCGCCGTGTGCTGGACGTAGGACTACGCTACACCATTTCAACAATGTGTTGTTGTTTCTGTACAGGTTGTACTACACGTTCAGAAGAAAAATGGGTACTTGGAACAATACCTGTCTCACGCAATGTGCTGAAGCCTCTGGTAAATACTCTACGATTCGACGTGTCTAAAAGAGTCGACGGTATTCCTTGACAGCAGCAGGAGCACTACCATCGCGAAGCCGTAAACAGACACCACATGTCCATAATCTTCGTTAGTGTAGATGTGTGGCATTTTATTCAGCGGGTATACAAACACAGTCAACTGATGCTTGTCTCTGATGCACTCGCAGTCCCTCGCCCTACTTCACTCACAACACACCATGGGCAACTGGGCGTTCAACGGGCTGGTTTAATGGCAAAAAGACATTCCCAGCAAAGAGGTTCAAAGCAACGAGGCAGGTTGGGCTAGAATAAAACGTCAAAAATCTTGGGGGTAAGGTACATAGGCCTACGAGCGCGCCCTAGCCCGAAAACAAATATACAGTAAATGTGTTCTACCTCGGAAACCAGCCGGAACGCAGCCGTTCTAGCCTTGCCAGGCTGGTCTCAGGACAATAACCAGACAGAAACCCTTTCTCATGTCCTGGGATACTGTCCACACGGCGAAACCCTGCGACTTACTAGACACCATGCCATACGAAGCTCCGTCGCTTAGTCTTTGCGAGACGCTGGTTATACAGTTCACGAAGAGGTCCATGGATTATCGGAGAAAGGCAGTACCCGTAGGATTGATATGATAGCCTTCAAAGATAACACCAGTGTATATATTATTGATCTTACGGTTCGGTGTGAATCGCACGCCAATTAGCCCAGTGAAGTACACGAGGAAAAGAAAAGCATCTACGAACCAACTATCCCCTTCTACCGACTGGATAACATAGAGGTTATATGCCTCATGATCGGTGCGAGAGGAATAATTCCTAAGTTCTTCGGAGAACTCCGATCAAGGTTAAGTCTATCAGAGTCGTTAACGAAAAACGTGTTCTCAAAGCCTTGAAAGGCTCACTATCCATACTCAGAAATCATTTATATAGCCATAAATGTATATACAGTGACTCACATAATTATTCGGACACGTTAGTAATTATGCCTTTGCTACACACTGTCCCTATATTTCAGCGAAAATATTGTACACGCAGACTAGTTTCTGACAGAACCCAGTTTGACAGATTCAACAAGGCGTCGAAATGTGTACTTTTAGGAAAGAGGAGAGAACCAGTGACCCTAGAACCTCAGAACGCAGTTAACGTCCTTCAACAAAATTATTCGGACACAAGTCAGTTGCCATGCAGAGGTCTTTTACAGAAGAGCCACTGGCAGTACGAACGTAAGCATTCAATTAGTTAGAGGGAACTTAAGAGAAAATGGGCCGCAGAGGAAGAGAGAGCACAATCGAACAGCGGCAGCTAGTAACTTCCACCATGCCAAAGGAAAAATTGTCGTCAACTTGCTGAAATGTTACAAATGAAGAAAAGTACAGTCTCTGATATTATCACAAGATTCCGGGAGGAAGATAGGATTGAGCATCTACCGCATACGGGACGTCCAAGAACTTTCTCTGTGAGAGAAGAGAATTATAACCCCAGAAAGACAAAAAATGAACCCAAGTCAAGTGCTCCAAAACTCGTTACACAGATTGCCGCAGACACCGGAAAGAAAGTGCATCCCTAAACAATACGGAGAGTGCTCAAAAGAGGTAACTTTCAAGGCCGTACTGCAAAAAGCAAGCCCTTCATAAATCAAATAAATCGAAGAAAGGGAATGCTGTTTGCCAAAGAGCATGTTAGAGAGGACAATGAGTGGTGAAATGACGTTATATTTGCTGATGATAATAGATTTAACATATTTCAGTCTGATGAGAGGATAACAGTTTGGCGGCGTCCTAATACTGAGCTTCAAGAGAAAAATCTGAAAGCAACTGTGAAGGATGGCGGTGGGCATGTAATAGTGTGGGGGTGCATGTCGACGAATGGAGTTGGTGAACTGGTTTTCATTGAAGGTAAAATTGACTACTTACAATAACTTAGAGTACAGAGGGATAATATGAAAAAAAGTGCCGAAAAGATGGGGATTGGTGAACATTTTAAGTTTCATCAAGATAACGACCCAAAGCATATGACCTGGAATGTAAGGATGTGGTTATTGTTTAATTGCCCAAAGGTGATTCATCCTCCCCCTTAAACACCGGACTTGAATACGATTGAGAACCTTTGGGACAAACTTGACAAAGAAATAAGAGAAACAACAATCACATCTAGAGGACAGCTGTAAAACCGACTTCAAGAAGCGTGGCGGAAGATATCTCCCGATTACACCAGGAAATTAGTGGAGAGCATGCCAAATCGACTCAGGGAAGTAATTAAAATGAAATGAAATGTCGTATGGCTTTTAGTGCCGGGATATCCCAGGACGGGTTCGGCTCGCCAGGTGCAGGTCTTTCTACACTGACTGACAGAGCAAATGCAACACCAAGAAGGAGTGGTCAGAACTTTATGCCAATTGCAGGGTAGATTGACGTCACTGAGGTATGCTCATGATGTGAAATGCGCCGCTGTGCTGCGCACGTAGCGAACGATAAATGGGACACGACGTTGGCGAATGGCCCACTTCGTACCGTGATTTCTCAGCCGACAGTCATTGTAGAACGTGTTGTCGTGTGCCACAGGACACGTGTATAGCTAAGAATGCCAGGCCGCCGTCAACGGAGGCATTTCCAGCAGACAGACGACTTTACGAGGGGTATGGTGATCGGGTTGAGAAGGGCAGGTTGGTCGCTTCGTCAAATCGCAGCCGATACCCATAGGGATGTGTCCACGGTGCAGCGCCTGTGGCGAAGATGGTTGGCGCAGGGACATGTGGCACGTGCGAGGGGTCCAGGCGCAGCCCGAGTGACGTCAGCACGCGAGGATCGGCGCATCCGCCGCCAAGCGGTGGCAGCCCCGCACGCCACGTCAACCGCCATTCTTCAGCATGTGCAAGACACCCTGGCTGTTCCAATATCGACCAGAACAATTTCCCGTCGATTGGTTGAAGGAGGCCTGCACTCCCGGCGTCCGCTCAGAAGACTACCGTTGACTCCACAGCATAGACGTGCACGCCTGGCATGGTGCCGGGCTAGAGCGACTTGGATGAGGGAATGGCGGAACGTCGTGTTCTCCGATGAGTCACGCTTCTGTTCTGTCAGTGATAGTCACCACAGACGAGTGTGGCGTCGGCGTGGAGAAAGGTCAAATCCGGCAGTAACTGTGGAGCGCCCTACCGCTAGACAACGCGGCATCATGGTTTGGGGCGCTATTGCGTATGATTCCACGTCACCTCTAGTGCGTATTCAAGGCACGTTAAATGCCCACCGCTACGTGCAGCATGTGCTGCGGCCGGTGGCACTCCCGTACATTCAGGGGCTGCCAATGCTCTGTTTCAGCAGGATAATGCCCGCCCACACACTGCTCGCATCCCCCAACAGGCTCTACGAGGTGTACAGATGCTTCCGTGGCCAGCGTACTCTCCGGATCTCTCACCAATCGAACACGTGTGGGATCTCATTGGACGCCGTTTGCAAACTCTGTCCCAGCCTCGTACGGACGACCAACTGTGGCAAATGGTTGACAGAGAATGGAGAACCATCCCTCAGGACACCATCCGCACTCTTATTGACTCTGTACCTCGACGTGTTTCTGCGTGCATCGCCGCTCGCGGTGGTCCTACATCCTACTGAGTCGATGCCGTGCGCATTGTGTAACCTGCATATCGGTTTGAAATAAACATCAATTATTCGTCCGTGCCGTCTCTGTTTTTTCCCCAACTTTCATCCCTTTCGAACCACTCCTTCTTGGTGTTGCATTTGCTCTGTCAGTCAGTGTATTTGACACCTGTAGGTGACCTGCGCGTAGTGATGAGGATGAAATGATGATGAAGACAACACATACACCCAGCCCCAGTGCCATTGGAATTAACCAATTAAGGTTAAAGTCCCCGACCCGGCCGGGAATCGAACCCGGGACCCTCTGAACCGAAGGCCAGTACGCTGACCGTTCAGCCAACGAGTCGGACATTAAAATGAAATGATAGACAACCAGGCGCTGAACCTGTAGGATCATAAGTAAAAAGGAAAGTGTCCGAATAATTTTGTGCAATACTGGTTTTGGTTTTATTTTGTTTGTTAAAAATTATTATATTGACAGTGTTCATTAGAAGAACGATGGATGTTTACTTTTTATATTTCTTACAGAAACTTGTATTCAATTTATATCAGTGATTTATTATTAGTGAAATCACTAATACAAAGGAAAATGTAATAAATCATGTCTGTCCGAATAATTATGCGAGTCACTGTAGTATACTTTCTCCTCAAGGGCAACTTTCTTATGAGGGAAGTGTTTATTCTTTCTTTCTGAATAAATGTATAATGACACATCTCCGTATGAAGTTTTTTGCTTCAAATGATGGTTCCTGTCATATCCCTGAATATTGATCATTCCTTCTGGGACATCCCGTATAGTGTAGAGTGCACTTTACTGAGAAGGCCATGTTCGCCCAGCCACGAAAAACACGTGAACATGGTTTATTGCTGGCCACTCCACAAACCATGTTTTCCAACTCGCCAGAAATGCATGTTCGTAACGAATATGGCTTAGAGCACTGCAACGTATGCTTTTCACTCCGACCGAGCTCGATAGCTGCAGTCGCTTAAGTGCGGCCAGTATCCAGTAATCCGGAGATAGTGGGTTCGAACCCCGCTGTCGGCAGCCCTGAAGATGGTTTTCCTTGGTTTCCCATTTTCACACCAGACAAATGATGGGGCTGTACCTTAATTAAGGCCACGGGCGCTTCCTTCCCATTCCTAGGACTTTCCTATCCCATCGTCGCCATAAGACATATCTGTGTCGGTGCGACGTAAAGCCAATAACAAAAAAAGATGCTTTTCACTCGCTCGTATTCGTTAGATGGTCCTGGACTCGAGCGGGATTCCCCCGAGCGGAGAGCGCTTGCAAATATGTTGACGAGCGAACTATGCCCGCGAGAAGGACAGTCACCAGAAACTACAGGCAGTTATGTGAATTTGTATTAGAAAGCGATAAAGTAATGCCACAACATCTACGTTTGTCCTGGTTTGTCTTTTTTATTACGTATAATTTATACTTGGTGCCATCATCGTATTACAGACACTGAATCAAGGAAAATCAAATAGGCGATTTTTATCTTTTAAACAAATGTAAATATAATTATCATTTTTCACAATGTATTCTGATAAAGTACAAATAATTTACAAATTAGAACTCCGAACAACGAAATAAATAGTAAATTGAGTTCCTTCTAATTATTTAAATCAGTTTCTTATATTTTTTGCCGTTGCAATTGTTTAAATATATAACATGTACCGGTAGCTTCATTTTTGTACAGCAGACCGAACGTAAATAAAATTACATCTTCTGGTAAAAAGAAACAAGGTCGTAGAATAAATACATTTTTTAATACTTTGCTTTACATCGCACTGACTCAGGTGACCGTGAGAGGAAGGAGTGGGAAAGAAGCGACTGTGGTGATACTTAACGTACAGCCTCCAGCAATTGCATAGTACGAAAATGGGAAACTACGGAAAATCATCCCGAATGAAAGCTGATAGCTACGTTACTCAAACCGCGTAGCCACTCGCTCGCGAAATGCAAAATTAAACTCTATCTTTGGTTCGGAAAAAGTAATGTAAGAATAAGGAGTGAGAGCAAGAAAATTAAATAACAATTTATGTTTGTTACGTTACGGATTCTATAGTTATACTCGTATTTAGTGTTTCAGATTCATTCTGCCAGCGCGCTGTGTTATTTTTGGGGCATGTTGTGGACGGCCAAGGTATCAGGCCTAACCCCGCAAAGGTCGCTGCGATGCAGAACTTCCCAAGACTAGTAAGGATAAAACACGTCAGGCAATTCTTGGGCCTAACTAACTTCTTCGTAGACCATTGTCCTGGTTATACCGACACCTTGGCACCACTTCAAGATATGCTCAAGACAAATAATAGATGGAAATGGGAAGACGAACAGGAAAAGGCATTTTTGAACACTAAAGGACTACTAGAGAAGTCAGTAAAGTTGGGATACCCCAGTTTTGATAGGAAATTTATCATTCAAACGGATGCTTCTGCATTTGGAGTTGGAGCCGTACTTTATCAGGAGACAACAGAGAGGGAGCACAACGTAACATATTTGGCCTTCATGAGTAGAAAATTGCGGGCGCATGAACTGAAATACACCTCCAGAGAGTTGGAAATGTTAGCCATAGTTACTGCACTAGCTCACTGGAGAAGGCATGTATACGGTTTCCCAGTTGTAATCAGAACAGACCATAAAGCTCTTACCTTCATTTTGAAAACAGACATGGCGAATGCACGAGTCAGTAGATGGGCACTTTATGTGCAACAATTTGACCTGACGGTTGAGCACTGCCCAGGGAAATTAAATATTCTTGTAGATGCGTTAAGCCGGAACCCGAATCCTGAACAGGTCACCATTCACTTAACCATGCTGAACCAGGAAGATCAGAACATACTGGATAGATTTAGAAATATTCACGAGGAACAATTGAATTTCCCAGAGATCAGGCTAATGATCCAGTACTCCCGTAAGGAGTTGCAACCCGGCACTCCACAGCACACCGAGGCAATGAGAAAAGCTGCGAATTATCACTATTTTAACAACATTTTACATAAATTCGTAGATGAGAACCATACCAAATTTAGGATCGTTGTGCCTCCCAAATTACATATTGACCTGGTATGGGTAGCCCATCATTCCACAGGACACTCTGGAATTGATAAAGTGGTGGCTGTACTACAGGAAACGTTCGTCTGGCCTAAGATGCGAACTATGGTCCAGAAAATATTACGTACTTGTGACGTCTATCAAAGGGTAAAGCCGAACCCCTATCTTCTCAAGCAACTACCAAGACCACTAATACCCACAGAGCCACGTTACCCGCTGCTACTAGGGGCCTAAGGTACATTCTAGTATGCATGGACGTATTTAGCAAGTTTGTAACCTTATGTCCTATCCAGAAAGCAAATACTCGCTCGGCATTATCTCAAATCAAGAATAAGATCATACCCACTATGGGTAAGCTTGAGAGTATATTGAGCGATCATGGAAGCCAATTTACAGGTGCAGGGTTTAAGCGGGAGCTCGATCGACTAGGAATTAAGCATGTTTTGACTAGCATCAGACACCTCCAAGCAAATCCCAGCGAGCGCATTATGAGGGAGATATCCATGTATTGCCGGATATATTGTCCTAGAGAGCATTACAAGTGGAACACTGTAGTACCCATAATAACTGAGTGTATAAACTCTACCAAGCATGAATCAAAGGTATGGTTCCCTCATGGCTTCACAACAATGAACCGCCCAAGCGCCCTTGGGAGAATGTCATTCCGTGCCCTAGAGATCCTCAATTAGCTAGAGAGATTTGTATTAGAAATGATGCAGACCACTTGAAGGTGCAGGCTGAAAAACGGCTGCGAAGAACACGGAATAAGAGATTTCATAGGCCACTACAAGTGGACGAGTTGGTTTTGATTAAGACGCCCACTGTCTCTTGTCCTACAGAGAGATATTACCGTAAGTTTGCTGAGCTATATACCGGACCGTATCGAGTAATTCATAGTTATGAAAATAATACCTATAAGGTACGGAGCTTGGATTGCACAGTGACTAAGGTCTTTAACTCGGCAAAACTTAAGCCTTTCTTCAGCCCAGGGCAATACCAGCTAAACAATGAAGAAGAAGAAGAATACGAGGAAGAAGAAGAACTTGAAGAGGAAGACGCCGAGGAAATTGCAGGATATGACGTTATCATTCCAGAAGAGGATGGACGGGACGACAGAGAAGAACAAGCAGAGGTACCCAATGGCGAGGAAGAAGAAGAAGATATAAATATGATTACACCAGGGGACAGTCAACCACAGCTATCTGAGCAGCGAGAAGAAACAGGAATGTCATGGCTGCGAGAGTAATCACCGGAAATATCTAGCCTTATTAGATGCCTATTACCAAGTTAGGAAGGATAGGGAAGCCTTATTGCCTGTTGCCGAAGAAAGTCCTATTAAAGGAAATT
Source organism: Anabrus simplex (assembly GCF_040414725.1). Taxonomy (NCBI): domain Eukaryota; kingdom Metazoa; phylum Arthropoda; class Insecta; order Orthoptera; family Tettigoniidae; genus Anabrus; species Anabrus simplex. Next base: position 107,331,723 of record NC_090266.1, on the reverse strand, counting down.
TTGAAAATTAGCAGCATAAATGATTGTGAAGAGAAGGTGGTCTCTAGATAGAAGAAAATAAAAATTTTGACAACATTTTATTTTGTGGTTCACGGAGGGCTATGAACCATTCAGTTCATGTGCAAATAGTCTGGAGTTTAGCCTTAGATATTGGGATTACATGAGACCACCATGAAAGTCATTGTATAATAGTTTATTATATAAGAGAGTCAGATGGAGCATTTCTCGTGGGAACATAGCAGCAGTATCATTATGAAAATTCCAGAGACTCATAAAAGGAATTTATTGCCCAAGCGAAGCTTCTTAATTGAGAGTGGGGACGCGCACTACGTCTTGAATGTCGCGGGCTGACTAAGATTTGGAGGGAAGAATAAATTAATTTAATATCTCTGGTTGCAGAAGAGATGCACTGGATCTGATAAGAGAATTGCAACCTGCAAAATTTCAGCTAAATTTTGATATGCAACATGGCTGTAATTATAAGTGCATACGTTAAGTGTGGTACTTGTCGCTCTTTGTGCGGAAGAAACTTCCAGGCGCGGGCGCGGCTTATACAGACTGCCATCAAGCGAGCGTGGTAACGCCAACCTGATTATAAATACATGACCGCCGAGCTCGTCAGTTTCATTCATTGACTGTACGGCTGCTAGAACGAGGTCGTCACACTGCGAGTCGGCATCCAGAATAGCGTCTTACCTTCCAGCTTCATACACTAGCGCGATTGAATCTGGGAAAAAGTAAGTAATCAACCTGCATAATTAAGCTGAATTCTTGATATTACATGTGCTGATCTGCTGTCATGAGAGGATGTGCTGCTAATAATTAGACTGTTTGACTAGTAGCTTCATATTATTTGAGGTCCAATTGTAACAAACGTAACACACGGATTAATGAAGGCTCAGGGTATCTCTTGTATCTGGAAGTTAGGTCAGAGTGAAAGGCTAACATGAAATTGTTACCATGTTTGGTGAAGAGAATATTCGTGTATCAAGTCTAAATTCAGAAAGTGACTTGGTCAAAAGACCGTGTGAGGTATGGTGTTAGTGCAAACAGACATCGAATACGGACTGTGTGTAATAGACATTTATTTACAGTTTTCCCTACATCAACCCAGTACGAGCTACTGCACACTCATAGCGAGAAAGCAGTAACGGGAGCTGAAGAAGACAAGGAGTCCTCACGACATCGGGTGTCGACCCGGGAACATCTGGCGTACCTGCTCATCACGACGCCGAAGGGGACATCCTCCAACCACCTAAGAAGCTGCAAGAAATGTTCTCGCCAGCCAGAATGTCTCCAGTCGTCCGCCTGTATCTGCTACCAGCGTCGAAGCCTGTCATGATGCAGTAATTCCAGCGGTCCAAATGAGGGGCCGCTCCGTCATGTCCAGCGATCATTTCAGGTCAGAGCTTTCCAATTTGTAAGAAGCATGTAATATTAAACTTCACAAGATAGGAACAAGGTTGGCCGTCAGCCAACATGTAAATTTATATTAGGATAAATCGTTGTACAGTATAGCTATGCCCAGGACTCGAACTCAGTATATTATTGTAGGTTGTATGTTGTATATTCCTCGTTTGTGTGATAACTTTTCCATTCGGTATTATCATGATAGTGTACTTGTTGTCTCCATCTTTTCATGTCGGACCATCTTGGTCAAGTTAGCGATGTCAGGCAGACAGATACTGTTTATAGAGCAGCGTCAGGGTATATTTCTTTGAGGTCGTATGTAATTCATTGGAGATCGGGACTTACCCCTTAAACTCACCCAGGTTAACGTTACAGCGGGTGCGTGTCATCATGTTTGAGATATCTGAGCATTATGCAAGTAGCTGACTGTGCGTATTGATATAGAGATAGCCCTAGCGCAGATTAATGTGTTATATGAGTTTGATACGCCTTATTATGGCCATGCAATAATAGCGCAATGCATTGCGCCCTTGTATAGTTATGGATAAGCCCAGTAGAGGTGGAAGCGAGATTATGTTGTATTGTTTATAACATAGACACGATAGCGTGTAGCCCATGCATAATTAAGGGAGCGCTATGGGAGCCAATTTACGAGAGGTGCGGTGAAAGCGAAATTCTCCCTGCAGTCAGTTTCCCCGGCAGTCAGCTGTAAGCTATTCATAAAATAAAGTACGGCCGCCGCCTGTCTCGTGCAGAGAGCCGGTGAGGGGATGGCGTGTCTGACGTCACGGCCTTGGAATGCGGCAGTATAAGCTGCCTGCCGTCTGTCAAGTGTTCTGAGGGGGACGATGACCTTGTTGTTACGCTGTAGTAGTGATTGCATTTCCGTTTGTTTTGCTTCACTTTTAACGTCTTGCCTTTTATGTGTTGATCATGGGACGATGTAGTTGAGTTCCTGTTATTTTTATGTGGATATTAGGTGCCTTGCTCTTAGCTGGACCAGCGATCTATACTCGGTCCGAGCACTGTACATAGTATGTTTATATTTGTTAGCTTGAGGGTTCGGAGTACTGAGGCATAGAATATTAATGAGCAGGAGGTTGCTGTTAGACTAGTATTTGTACAGATATCCGTTGTTTCTTTACTCCATTACTTACTCCATGATTCCATGCTTGTTACAGCCTTGCTGTTTCGTGAAGGCAGTGAACTGGTAGTCAACGGCTCCACATTTTATTTACCCCGTATATGTTTGGAAAGCTCCTATATATGTACAATTTTTATTTTTTCTGTAATAAATCCCTTGTTGTAAAACTTTGAATGCAGCGAAGTTTTATGTTATATTTTTTTGTAGGATTTGCTCTTACCTGGTACTTTCTCGTATCCACTTATCTTATCTAATTTAGCCCTTATCTCTACCCCGATACCCTGAATCATGTTCTACTGAGTTGCTGAGTGTAGATACGTATCGCAAGGTAAGCTATGTGCCAAAACACCCGCTTTGGTGGATTTATTGGTCACTATAATGTTCTTGCTTCGATCTCGGCGTTTGCCTGACGGGAATAAAAGCATTATAGGGCACAATATTCTCCTGCGCGTGGCGTGCTATCTCTTTTCTCTGTCTGCGAAATAAGAGTGTTATTTCAAGGACTCGCTGTACAAGGCTCCTTTTCTCTAGGTACGCGTAACGGGACCTCTACTCTCTGAACTGGCACGGCGCTATTCGTGTCCCGGTCTAGGTGAAAAATGTTCATTATTACACTGTATGTCGCAGAATGTCGTAGAAAACGGCAAATATTATTAACTGGATCTCATGGTGGGGATGAACGGTTACAATATAGGTCAACTTTGTGATTGCCCCATGAGTTTCAGTATCATGCCAATCTACAGATTTCATTCTTTGCTTGGTGACTGGAGAGTCATTTCGACGGATGGACCTAAAATTGCACAACAAACATGTGAGCATATTAAACTGTAACCAAATAAAACATATACAGAACATACGCATATGACTTACAGCCACACCATCATTGAGGGTGGGGATTCAGAGCACATGTGCTCTAGGCGCTGAAAAAATATTATCTTTCTTATTGGTGTAGAAATTTTAGTTTATAAGAAGATAGCTACAGGAAAGTACCTATTTTGTGCACTTCTTCAGATTATATTTTCTCTTGCAAGTAGTGGAGTGCACGTCCTGTAAGTTTCCGAATCGTCTGTGAAAATAGTACCAAATGTAATAGAGATAATGTTGATCTTAGAAGAAACATTTACTGTATATCTGTTTTCATGGGTACCAAGTAAGGTTTAAAAGCACCTTATTGTCCTCATTTGTTGGTCTGCAGAGACATTTAAGCTTATAATCCCACAGTAGTACCAATTGAATTGTCGGCTAAGTATCCACTACGAGAACACCAGTCGCCGGTTTAAATGGTTTCAGAAAGCTGACGAGATGTCCCACCAGATCGTAATCATAGCCTTCTAGCATTCTTTGGGTTCAAGTGACTCATACAATGTATCTTATTGTACGAAAATTGAATTGAACATATTAAAAAGGATGTTTCATCTAGTTTCGATGTCTTGATTTAGCGTTCTTTCAAAATAATTAACGTAACCGGTTTTCTTCATAAAACGAACTATTTCTTTGTAGCACTGATTTCACTGTGATATTTGCCTAGTTCTATTCCAGGTAAAATTCATTAGGAACGTGTTGCAGTACTATATTCAAACAATGTGTGATACAGGCGTAATAACAGTAAGGTTCAAGGGCCTTCAAAGTATTTGATCCTCGATCGGACGTGAAACAGATGTCGTATAAATTCAGACTCTATTCCCAGTTCTGTGAGATTGTTTTGAATTTCCTCCCCTATATTTTCTCCAGTTCCTTCCCGGGTCTGGGGAAACGGAAGTCACCAGACAAGGCCTTTTATAGTCCATTTATGGTCAACCTAATGAGCATATTCGCACTTATTTAAGCGGCCTTTATTTGTGTTATACTAGATGGTTATAGAAGGGGGTAGAATATTATCCCCATTTACTCTTCCATAGTGTGCACCAATATTTACTAGTTCTTGAGAATCTCATGAAAGCCATCACCCGACACGGCACTGGAAAGACGTAAATCAAAGTACATTTGTGCTTAAGCAATTTTTCTGTGTTATGTAGACACCAGTGGCGTGCACTGAACCGAATCTACCCCAGCGCTGCTGGGTTAAAGAACTTTGTATTAACACTTTCTAATTATTTCTTAGAACGCTTTTTATAATGTTTAAAAAATGCGAACATCTAAGCCAAGCCAAGTACAGCTGTCTCGACAATCCTCTCGCACTACCGCAGTTCAGCTTCTCCAGCGAGCTGCATTTCCTTGCCGGCGCGATAGAGAGCTACCCCCAGCGAAAAGGTCGCTAGGGTGACGCATGCACTTGAAGCTTCCTCAAGGCGGAGCTGTGCCCCATCCCCCGACAACAATTTATGGCGATATGCCAGCTAGCTGAGGTAAGGGGTGTTAGTTTTAATACTTGACACTCGAAGGCTTCGGCGCCACACACCAGAGACTGCAAGAAAAAAATCAACATCTTAACAGAACAGCCACTTGAACATCGTCTTGCTAATAAAAATAGAGCCAATATATGAAATAAATTGTAATATAGAAGAATATAATTTTGTCTTGAGTTTCGGCATGTATACAGTTTTTTCGAACAATTCATTGATGGCACGGGAAGAGTACGTGTTCCGATAGCCACAGAAAATTCTTTAGGTTGCGCGAATGGTTGTCTGTGACGGTGGTATATAGTGAATTTTTGTAGCGTTCCTCTTGGATTCTTGGCATTTTTCATGAATATAACGTGTGTTATACGTCGTGGCAAATATTTTCCCTCGTTTGTCGTTGATGCACGTACACTCAATATGCGAGTGAAACTATAAAATTTCAACGACGGTAAAACGTCAGTTAAATTTTGCTGATTAGATTAGGCTTTTTAAGTAAAAAACAAATAGTCATAGTGTATTTTTGTGAAAAACATGTTCGACGAAGCGTCACCGGATGAAACTGTAAGTACATTGTTTAAAATCTGCTATACCGGGCGAGTTGGCCGTGCGCGTAGAGGCGCGCGGCTGTGAGCTTGCATCCGGGAGATAGTAGGTTCGAATCCCACTATCGGCAGCCCTGAAGATGGTTTTCCGTGGTTTCCCATTTTCACACCAGGCAAATGCTGGAGCTGTACCTTAATTAAGGCCACGGCCGCTTCCTTCCAACTCCTAGGTCTTTCCTATCCCATCGTCGCCATAAGACCTATCTGTGTCGGTGCGACGTAAAGCCCCTAGCAAAAAAAAATCTGCTATAGATTAAGTTATTATGTTGTCGTCACTGCCGTGAATATCAATTTAGTATGTGCGAGCGTGTGGTTGAAAATATTGTTGAAAAATCATTCTCAGATAGACCTTTCCACGAAAAATGCTGCCTTAGAGAATGGTAATGTTGACTTTAGAGAGTGTTGTGAGGCTACGACTGTTTATATTCTAAAAACAATTTTGCAGGTGGGGTATTGAATATGTTCACCGCACGCCACTGGTAGACACTTATTTTAAAGACGTTTGACCACAAGGGTAACATTATTGATTTTACGTCCCTCTAACGTGTGACCACAGATGTGGTGTAATAGGCTAATATGTTAATAATGAAGAACATTGTTAACATGATACATAGCCAACCTGTTTACCATCATGATTAATTGCAGTAAAGACTCTTCCCACACATCACTTTTGAAACCTACTGGCTTCCTTAAACTGTATTCGTGACTCACAGGTTTATCCTTCACCATCTCCTTAGTCTGCCGTTCCATGTTGACCACGAGTGTTGCCTGCTCTTCACGAGCATCCCTCGCTCCTAGTTCACTGGCGGGCGAAAAAGCCGCAAACACTCACTCTATCTAGCGGTATACTAGCTAACAAACTGATTCCTTGTTCACGCTCGAGCAAAACGCGACAATGCAGGGCTCTAATATGGTTCGTGAGATAACTCACATAAGCGATTTTGGTTCGTGAACTTTTTTTTGATAGTGGCTTTACGTCGCACTGACACAGATAGGTCTTAAGGTGACGATGGGATAGGAAAGGCCTAGGAGTTGGAAGGAAGCGGCCGTGGCTTCAATTAAGGTACAGCCTGGTGTGGAAATGGGAACCACGGAAAACCATCTTCAGGGCTGCCGACATTGGGAGTCGAACCCACTATCTCCCGGATGCAAGGTCGCAGCCGCAGCCTCTAACCGCACGGCCAACTCGCCGGTTCGTGAACTTTAAGAAAGACCAAGTTCTTCGAATCATGATCCTATGTATATAAGGCTCATTAACTAAATCTAAGAGTTATAGATCGGTTTTACTTTATAGTACACTACAACACGAGACTTATCAGGACAAGCGCAAGAGATAAGGTGTTACGTAGCCAGTTTTAAATCTAGGCAGCTGCACATATCTCACTTCGTTTGTGGTACTGAATTGCGATATTTTACAAATAAAGAGCTGCAGTGATAAGCTGTTATGTCCTGTGGGACTAAAGTCCAGCACCTCGGCGTCTCCGAAAACCGTAAAAGTAGTTAGTGGGACGAAAAGCTAATTACATTATTATTATTATTATTATTATTATTATTATTATTATTATTATTATTATTATTATTATTATTATTATTAAGCTGTTATGACCGGGCGGGTTGGTCGTGTGATTAGGAGAGCACAGCTGTGAGCTCGTATCCGGGAGATAGTGGGTTCGAACCCCACTCCCGGCAGCCGTGAAAATGGCGTCCCGTGGTTTCCCATTTTCACACCAGGCTGTGCCTTAATTAAGGTCACGGTCGCTTCCTTCCCATTCCTAGGCCTTTCCTGTCCCATCGTCGCCATAAAACCTATCTGCGTCGGTGCGACGTAAAGCAACTAGCAAAACAAGGCGTTATGAAAACCGGGAGAGTTATGGAAATTTATGAAGATTGGCACAAAAGCAACCCACGGCCGATAAGATGTTTGGAAGGTACAGACAAATTAGCCTACTTTGAATATTGTTACGTGCCAACCTGTAGTAATCCCTTTCGGTACTTCCTAGAAGGGGCTAATGGGCCACACGACCTGGGAATTCCCAGCTGACCTGGAGGTGGATTCGGCCTTTCCGTATATTGTTCTCTTAGACTGGTTTCTGCCTTGCTTCCCGGGAGACGCAACGAAAATTTTCCGTCTCTATCCAAATCGCGAATATTCCGGTACACATAATCCACGCAATAAAAAGGAGGCTAGCCGCGGACACTCGGTCTGTGTTGGACTCAGAGGTGGAGTCGGTGTTAGAGTCGGTGTAGGATTTCATAGTGGAGTCAGTGTTGGACTCAGAAATGGAATCAGTGTGTTGGGATTCGGTTGCAGGGCTGGGGCGACAGGGTGTTAGCTGTCGCCAGAGTCCCACCGAGGTCTGAACGAGGAGTGATTATTGCGTCGGTAGGTCGAGTGAGTAGCTGGACTGGGACGGCTTTTAGCTGCCGTCAGTCAGGGTATCGTCGAGTATTGAAGGAATACGGTTTGTACTGCCTTAATAGTATACTGTGTGTGTGTGTGTGTGTGTGTGTGTGTGTGTGTACTTCTGTGGACTGAGGATCTTCGTAGAATCAGCGACTGGAGCAGCTACCGTGACTGTAATTGGAACAATCTTAATTGTCGTTGTTGTGAGGAGTATTGTCGTGCTGTTTAACACTGCAAGCTTTTCCGGTTTAGTTGTTCACTACGTTTGTGTGAATTTCTGGACTGTGTGTGGAGTCTAACCAAGGAACAGACGTCGTGTATTGCGTGGAGAGTAGCCTGTGATCAATTCTAGCTGTCTGCACGCAGTTGCTGTGAGCGGAGACTGGACTTGGAGAAGTAAAGGTAAGGCGGCCCTGTGAATATTATTATGTCCCTTTCAGGTAATTCCAACGAGCCGGGCCTCCCTGCTGTGTGAAGTAACGGAGACTTGTAAACAGACAGCAATTGATTAAGTGTGGTCGTTCATGGTTGAACAGATTATACACTGACTGACAGAGCAAATGCAACACCAAGAAGGAGTGGTCAGAACTTTATGCCAATTGCAGGGTAGACTGACGTCACTGAGGTATGCTCATGATGTGAAATGCGCCGCTGTGCTGCGCACGTAGCGAACGATAAATGGGACATGGCGTTGGCGAATGACCCACTTCGTACCGTGATTTCTCAGCCGACAGTCATTGTAGAACGTGTTGGCGTGTGCCACAGGACACGTGTATAGCTAAGAATACCAGGCCGCCGTCAACGGAGGCATTTCCAGCAGACAGACGACTTTACGAGGGGTATGGTGATCGGGCTGAGAAGGGCAGGTTGGTCGCTTCGTCAAATCGCAGCCGATACCCATAGGGATGTGTCCACGGTGCAGCGCCTGTGGCGAAGATGGTTGGCGCAGGGACATGTGGCACATGCGAGGGGTCCAGGCGCAGCCCGAGTGACGTCAGCACGCGAGGATCGGCGCATCCGCCGCCAAGCGGTGGCAGCCCCGCACGCCACGTCAACCGCCATTCTTCAGCATGTGCAAGACACCCTGGCTGTTCTAATATCGACCAGAACAATTTCCCGTCGATTGGTTGAAGGAGGCCTGCACTCCCGGCGTCCGCTCAGAAGACTACCATTGACTCCACAGCATAGACGTGCACGCCTGGCATGGTGCCGGGCTAGAGCGACTTGGATGAGGGAATGGCGGAACGTCGTGTTCTCCGATGAATCACGCTTCTGTTCTGTCAGTGATAGTCACCGCAGACGAGTGTGGCGTCGGCGTGGAGAAAGGTCAAATCCGGCAGTAAATGTGGTGCGCCCTACCGCTATACAACGCGGCATCATGGTTTGGGGCGCTATTGCGTATGATTCCATGTCACCTCTAGTGCGTATTCAAGGCACGTTAAATGCCCACCGCTACGTGCAGCATGTGCTGCGGCCGGTGGCACTCCCGTACCTTCAGGGGCTGCCCAATGCTCTGTTTCAGCAGGATAATGCCCGCCCACACACTGCTCGCATCTCCCAACAGGCTCTACGAGGTGTACAGGTGCTTCCGTGGCCAGCGTACTCTCCGGATCTCTCACCAATCGAACACGTGTGGGATCTCATTGGACGCCGTTTGCAAACTCTGCCCCAGCCTCGTACGGATGACCAACTGTGGCAAATGGTTGACACAGAATGGAGAACCATCCCTCAGGACACCATCCGCACTCTTATTGACTCTGTACCTCGACGTGTTTCTGCGTGCATCGCCGCTCGCGGTGGTCCTACATCCTACTGAGTCGATGCCGTGCGCATTGTGTAACCTGCATATCGGTTTGAAATAAACATCAATTATTCGTCCGTGCCGTCTCTGTTTTTTCCCCAACTTTCATCCCTTTCGAACCACTCCTTCTTGGTGTTGCATTTGCTCTGTCAGTCAGTGTATATATATATATGTGTGTGTGTGTGTGTGTGTGTGTGTGCATTTACTGGGTCATCCTGAAATAAATTAGAGTAATTAAACGGACGGTGTTATATTCGTAACGATATTATAGGCGAACGAACCATAGAGGGTACCTTCGTTTCTTGAACTGATAGCGTGTGTTACGATCTCATTAAACAGGAACATCGCATTCGAAATTATTAACGCAAGGCAATTGTGAATGGATTAAAACTGCGAAGACTGAATTTCCTTGACAGTAATATGTCAAAAAATTGCACTCAGTGAAACATAAACAACTCTAATTTATATGTTTGTGATACTAGGAATGTGTAATCGATAAAGTCATACGTCATGAACTCTTTCCACTTCCCCCGTCATAGAGGTGTTATTGCTTTTGTAATCAGGATATTCTATACAACTTTTTAATGTATGTATCAGATATATGATCAAAGCTTCGAAGCAGCGTTATTGTATTATAGCACTTAACCTGTCAACATTTGAACAAATTATAGCTTAACAAAGTTAGAAAGTGATGCAAAATAAATGTCGCCTTCACTAAAGTTTGTCGGTACAATGCTTTTCCAGAAAGTATGGAATGAAACTCAATATGTATGATCAGGTGGAGTGACTTCATATGTATGCTCTAACTCTATGTGGCGTAAGGCTTTTTGTAACAGTAATAATGTTATTTGTAACTAGCAAGATACCCGTGCTTCGCTACGGTATTATACTGAAATGTATAATTGAATGCTTATTGTTTTAGATATATAATCTGCCGAAATTCGCGATCTGACTCGTTTTCTGCGAGAATCCACCAAAATTCCGGATCTGACTCGTTTTCTATTAGATTACGGCACGTTTCCTCCCATTTATCAATCTTTCTTTCCAGCAATCGATTTCGTACTTCCCGGGCTAGGCTCAGGTATTCCTCCCGGTCAGTTGGGTCCGTAAATCTTTGCCATCTTTTCCTATAATAATTTTTAATATGGATAAAATCCTTCAGGAGATCATGCGTGGTGTCATATTGGGCGCCTTGGAGGCACTGAACCCGCGGCCGGACTGCATTCTTAGTCATTACCCGTCCAGGACCCGTTTCCAGCGCGGTCCGCACATTTGACGACGGTCCGGAACATTATTATTATTATTATTATTATTATTATTATTATTATTATTATTATTATTATGTGTTGCTGGAGTGGCTCATGACAGGGAAACCGGAGTATCCGGAGAAAAACCTGTCCCGCCTCCGTATTGTCCAGCACGAATGTCACATGGAGTGACCGGGATTCGAACCACGGAACCCAGCTGTGAGAGGCCGGCGCTCTGCCGCCTGAGCAACGGAGGATCCTTATAAGTACATTATGAACAGTAAAATCAATTGGTCTCACCTCCTCCTACACCGCACCGCCGTTAAGTTTATTTACCGCCACCCTCCCCCACCCAAAAAAAAAATTAAAAGAAAGCTTGTTTCTTTATGTTTAAGGGAGATTCCAAACACCAATGTTCACGTCTATTACCTTCAGTTTTGAGATATAAGTATCCCCATAAAAATAATTTACTTTTTTCACTTCAGGTCACACTATCCCCCCCCCCCCCCACCTAAGTGAATTTTCCCGCAAAAATACTTGTTTCTTTAATAGTAAAGGATAATCTAAATACCAATTATCACGACTCTAACTTCTTCAGTTTTTGATTTATGTGTCCTCATGAAAGGAATTCAACTCCTTTACACTCCCACCCTCCAAGATGCCCACCCCTCCAAACGCGTTTTTCTTTGTTTTTAAAATAGATCCAAATACGAATTTTCACGTCTGTAACAACTTTAGTTTTTATTAGATGTATGTATTCTCATACAATTAAGTCAATTAATTTTTCAATTCTTTCACCACCCCTCCCTTCATTGGATTTTCCGAGAATACGTGTTTCTTTACTTTTAAAGCAGATTGCAAATATCGATTTTCACGTCTGTAACATCTTCATTTTTGAGATATCAGTAGCCTAATTAAAAGAATTCAACACCATTTTCAGTCACTTTTACCCCCCCCCCCAACTCAAGTGGTATTTCCGAAAACTAAAAATACACGTTTCTTTATGTTTAATAGAGATAAAAATACCATTTTTCACTTCTGTAACATGTTAAGTTTTTGTAGATATACTGTAAAAATTCTCATTTTAAAATTTCACCCCTTTTGAGTTCCCCTTAAGTGGAGTTTCCAAAAAAAAAAAAAAAAAATCACCTGTGTTTCTTTACATTTACAGGAGATTCCAAACACCCACTTTTTACGTCTGTAACATTTTACGTTTCCAAGAGATTCTGTAGATATAGTCTTTCAAAAAATTCACCCCCTTTTGTCACTCATGTTTAACCGCCATTAATGGATTTTCCAAAAACTAAAAAATACGTGTTTCTTTATTTTTAAAGGAGATCCCATATACAAATTTTCAGTTCTGTAATATATTTCGTTTCTGAGATATATGTATCCTCATTAAAGGCATTCAACCAATTTTTCACCCTTTTACACCCCTCCTATTGGGATTTACAGGAAACAAAAAATACGTGTTCCTTTATTTTTAGAGGAGATTCTAACTACCGTACCAATTTTTACATCTGTAAACTTTAAACTTTTAAGATGTAGACGCACTCATTTTAAAAAATTCAGCCCCCCACCCCTTTTCACTCCCCAATATTTGGATTTTCCTAAAACGAAAAAATACGTGTTTCTTTACTTTTAAAGTAGATCCCAAATACCAATTTTCAGGTCTGTAATATCTTCAGGTTCTGAAATATAAGTAGACTCATGAAAGGCAATCGACCCCTTTTTCAACCTCTTCCACCCTTCCTATTAGGATTTTCCGAAAAAAATATACGTGTTTCTTTATTTTTAAAGGAGATTCTAAATACCAATTTTCACATCTATAACTTTTAAAAGTTTTGAGATATAGATACACTCATTTTAAAATTTTGCCCCCTTTTCACCCCCCCCCCCCTTATTTGGATTTTCCAGAAATAAAAAAATACGTGCTTCTTTATTTTTAAAGGAGATCCCAAACACCAATTTTCAGGTCTGTAATATCTTCAGTTTCTGAGATATAAGTAGCCTCATTAAAGGCATTCAACCCCTTTTTCACCCCTTTCCACTCCTCCTATTGCGATTTTCCGAAAACAAAAAAATACGTGTTTCCTTATTTTTAAAGAAGATTCTAAATACCAATTTTTACATCTGCAAACTTTAAAAGTTTGGCGATATAGATTCACTCATTTTAAAAATTCACCCACTTTTCACCCTCCCATTATTTGATTTTTCCAAAAACAAAAAAATACGTGTTTCTTTATTTTTCACAGCGATCAAAAGTACCAATTTTGAGGTCTGTAATATCTTCAGTTTCTGAGATATACGTAGCGCATCCGGATTAAAGGCATTCAACCCCTTTTTCACCCTTTTTCACCCCTCCTATTGGGATTGTCTGAAAACAAAAAAATACGTGTTTCCTTATTTTTAAAGAAGATTCTAAATACCAATTTTCACATCTGTAAACTTTTAAAGTTTTGAGATATAGACACACTCATTTTAAAATTTCACCCCCCCTTTTCACCCCCTTAGCGACGGAATATCAAAAAATCCTCTCTTAGCGAGCACCTACATCTTAATATGAATCTATGCCCAAAATTTCATTTCTTTATGTCCAGTACTTTTGGCTCGGCGATGATGAATCAGTCAGTCAGTCAGGACAAGCTACTTTATATATATATAGATATGTCACACTAACTACTTTTACCGTTTTCGGAGACGCCGAGGCTCCGAAATTTTGTCCCGTAGGAATTATTTTACGGGCCAATAAATCTACCGACATGAGGCTGACGTATCTGAGCACCTTCAAAGAAAACTGCACTGAGCTGAGCAGGCTAGCGCTGTACCGCCTGAGGTACATTTTATTAAGTGAAACTACCACGTGTGAAGCTAGGGATGATTTCCGTGTCCGGTCCTGTGGTGGGGGGGGGGGCAACGCGTCCGCCTGTCAGAGGTTTTTAATTGTGAATTTATAATATCCCTGGCCTGGGGACTGGGTGTTTGTGTCGTCCTTAACGTTCCTTTCCTCACATTCAACACTTTACACTTCCGCAATTTCCAAATGCACGCAAGTTCCTAAGATATTGTGCAAGTAGGTGCAAAAGATCTTTCTAGGTTGACACCCCGAACAAATAGCATTTAAAAAATGTGTTGTGGCGTTCCATACCATGTATCATCGGCCAATGACATCCGTCCTTCCTTCCGTGAATCGCTTGTGCCACGCCTGGACACTAGCAACGGACATGCAGTGCTCTCCATACACTTGCGTTATCCTTCGATCAGTATCCGTCCCCCGCACTCCTTCCGCAGTCAGGAAACGCACTACACCGCTTTGCTTTTTTTCTGAAGACTTCATTTCACTCTTTTCAGCACGACTGAGTGTTGTGGACGGTTGACGCATACGTGGTCGCTTTGTCGTCATCTGGGTGGGGGTCTGTGTCCCTCTAGCGGAAATTTTGGGACCTCAGCGCTTTCGTAGTGACCACACCTTCTTCTGCAGGCAATGTCATTACGATCCTTTCAGCGGTTTTAATTTTATAACCTCCGGCTCGTTTCTTTTTGAACCAACCTCACAGGTCCGGCCTGCATGTGACCAGCTGTTTTCTCTTACTGTGAATTTAATGATAACTTTTTATCTGCTAGTGTAAACACTGCAATACATGCGTATGTATAGTCTCATTTAATTTCCATCACTCCTCGGTGCTTAAATTTCACTGTCACTGACGGGAGTTGCATGCTTACTAAGCACCTAAAAAGTACCAACTTATTTCATATTCTTCTCGAATTATTTACTTATATAGAGTAAAATGTTTCAAATAAAATGTGCGAGCTTCAAGCCTGAAATGATGTGTTAAGAGTTGTGCAGACTCCTGGACTGTACCTTCCTCCTTCTAAGGTTTGAACCGTAGTCCGTCATGAATCTCGATGATTCTTTCTAAACCTCTCTATTCAACTGCAACTAATCAGTGTTTAGGTAGTGAATATCCAGACTGTTTGTAAGATATGTCTTCAGCTGCTTAGATTCTAAGGTTGTCCAGTAACTGAATATAACACTAATATTTTAAATACCGCTATTTGCTTTACGTCGCACCGACACAGATATGTCTTATGGCGACGATGGAATAGGAAAGGCCTAGGAATTGGAAAGAAGCAGCTGTGGCTTTAATTAAGGTACAGCCCCGGCATTTGCCTGGCGTGAAAATGGGAAACCACGGAAAACCATCTTCAGGGCTGCCGACAGTGGGGCTCGAACCCACTATCCCCCGATTACTGGATACTGGCCGCACTTAAGCGACTGCAGCTATCGAGCTCGGTTTTAAATACCGTTTTACATCAAATCTTTAAAGCGGATTCTATGAGGAAACCTGCAGTAAATAAACCAATGTTAATTGTTGCATGACCCTTTTCTCATGTGTGCTTTCCATTCGCTACACGAATTTCTTTTTGCGCTATTTTAGCACCTGACTTACAGAGTGAGGAGCTAAATGGGAGCTAAGTATCATCGTGCGAATGACCTGGCTTGTTCGAGATGACGAGCTTCCTGAGTGTTTCACGTGCTGCAGAGAAACAGGAGTCCCAAGCGTCCCAGAGTAAGAAGAGATCTTCAATCCCATGTGGATTCTGCTCCCTCCCGTTGGAACTGAGAACGTTCCATAATGGAAATCCCAGGTGACGGCAGACGGGAAGAACTGACAACTAATAAGTGAACTGGTGTGAATATTAATAATCATAATAATGTTACTTGGAAATTGGCATGTCATCAATTCTTATACATTTTTAACACCATGATCGTTCACTTAACTCGCTCAGAACTGAACATGGTATCAATAAATATACCGATGGCCTAGTTCTAACCACGTATCTGAATATGTTCTTCCTATCCATTATTTTTCTTAAGCCTTGTCATGCCTCCTAATCATGTGCATTGCCGGGCAAGTTGGCCGTGCGGTTAGGGGCGCGCAGCTGTGAGCTTGCATAAGGAAGATAGTGGATTCGAACCCCACTGTCGGCAGCTGGTTTTTCGTGGTTTCCCATTTTCACACCAGGCACATGCTGGGGCTATAACTTAAATAAGGCCATGGTCGCTTCCTTCCCACTCGCAGGCCATTCACGAAATAAGACCTACCTGTGTCGATGCGACTTGAAGCAAAATTGTAGTCATGTGCAGTCCATCAGAACAATTTTCGTTGAGTTCATTTCCTATGCCTCCATGTAAAGGAAAAATGAACCTTTAATACATTATATTGTAGGCGTGCGTAAATTCGTCAATCAAGCAGTCCTACAGTATGGTACGGTAAGGTTCATTATCCTTGCCACAAAAGCATAGGGAAGTGAGCATAATGAAAATTATTCTGATAGCGTGAATATCCATATATGGCTTGGAGACATGACCCGTCTTATGGGAAATAACGGATAGCAAGAGCTTTTTTCAGATACGTGGTATTAGAACTGGGCGATCGATATGCTTTCCTTGCCACTATGGCATCACAAATAATCAATATTGTTTTGATAACAAAGGCATGGGATCAGTGATGGCTCGTCAAACAAAGAATCCAAACTTGTAGCCTTTTGGGCAAAACTGAAAGTGTTCCTTCAGGATATGTGGAAAAGGTAACTTTTAGGACATGAAGGAGAAGTGAACCATGAGATTGCTTACAATGTACATAGTATTTATTAATATAATTACATACAAATCATATAACTTAATTTTCCTTCTTGTTCTTTCCCGTTCTGCTCCTGTATTTACTGTAAATGTATTTTTCTTTGTTAATAACGTTGTTTATGTAAATATGTATTATATATGATTGTACAGTTTTTATTGTGTATATTCATGTCCTTTGTAAGTATTTATATACCTTTCATTTTAGATTCATATCTATTGTACATAGCTCAGATCGTTGTAATTCGGCGTTATGCTGTTGCTGATCCTGAATAAATAAATAAATAAATAAATAACTTACATATTTTGTCAGATGTATTTGAGTTCCTTTATTATTCATTATCTTCAATTTTCTTTGTTGATCGCTATATTATCACGACATCTTCATCCCAGTCCGGCTCCATGGCTAAATGGTCAGCGTGCTGGCCTTTGGTCACAGGGGTCCCGGGTTCGATTCCCAGCAGGGTCGGGAATTTTAACCATCGTTGGTTAATTACTTTGGCACGGAAGCTGGCTGTATGTGACGTCTTCATCATCATTTCATCCTCATCACGACGCGCAGGTCGCCTACGGGAGTCAAATCAAAAGACCTGCACCTTGCGAGCCGAACATGCCCTCGGACACTCCCGGCACTAAAAGCCATACACCATTTCATTTCATCTTCATCCCAACGAACTGTAAATTTTTCCAATTTTCTAACTTATTTTTTGCAACCAAATAACGTTTACGTGTTGGGGGCATAATGGCGCACGTCATATTTACGTGATTCCTTATTAGATAACATAACCTCAAAATGGAAACTCATTGGTTGACTAACTCTACCCCTAGAAACGCTATTGTCACATCATACATGACACCTTTCGAATCCAACTGGAGACCATTGTTATGCGAATTCAAAAATATGACACACAACATTTTAAATAAAGGCTCAATCTATTTATTGAAGCATTTAAAATGAAGATCGGATAATAATTGTGGAACAAATTCATTTTAAAAAATTGCGCTCTTTTACGGGTTTTTCGTGAATAACATGGACCGGATATGATTCCCAAAATGTTCTTCTTCCATTTGCAACAGCTCTCCAAAGCACGGGTTTTTACACCTTCACTATTTCTCTACCTTCAATATTTTAGTCACAATTGAATGAAATATCTTAACTTTACACGTTTTTGCCTAAGTTGGACCTTCCTTATACCCTGTGATATAAGAAACATTTTCAGTGTTAAAATTGGGTTTTCAAAAAAAGATTATCAGTAATATTAACAAATTAAGTACAATGATTCTCACTCGCCTAGCTGAGCTTTTGGTATGTAAAGGTATGTATGTTCAATCCACAGCCCTAAGGCTGGTTGGATCCTCAACAGCTCCACCATCAGGTGTCATAAATGGCCTAGGCATAACTGAAGAGGCGTACTAGGGAAATGAGGAGTGAGGTAGTTTCCCGTTGCTTTCCTCACCGAGCCAGGAATTGCGATTACATAACAGTCTACCAAGCCCACTGATATACATGCACCAACTCACCCTATGAGCAACATTTTCACACCATTCATAGCAGGGACTGGCTGCATAAGGAAAGGCATTACTAGCATCGCTCATACCTCAGTCACTTTCATATTGTCAAAGCCAAGGATAAGACAAAGACAGATCAATGAAAGTAACAAAATTGCTCAAGCCTATACCAGAGGACGTAGTGCACTGTAAACACTAGGTCCTGCCAGAAGAGGCATATCACTCTTTAATACTGGATCTAACGAGTTCATGTTTGCCTTATAAAATTAAATAAATATGTCGTCACTCTTATGCCAAAGCCGAAAATGTGACAACGCTCTTCCTATCCATTGTTTATCTTCAGACTGGTCACGCCTCCCAGCCACATATTGATATACTGTCCATCAGAACAATTTTCGTTCAGTTAATTTTCCTATGCGCGTGTGGAACGGAAAAGAACTTTAAATACATCAAACTTCAGGAGCGGGAAAGTATGTCATGCAAACATACATAACTACAGTACGGTACAGTAAGGTTCATATTCCTTTATACGTTTGCGTAGGAAGCTGAACTCAACGACTTTATTTCTGATGGACTGTACAGTATATCAATATTTGGCTGGAAGGCGTGGCTAGTCTTTAGGAAATAATGGACAGGAAGAGCATTGTCACATTCGCGGTTTTGGCATAGGAGCGACGATATATGAAAACTCAACTGACAGAGTTCGGCTCCATGGCTAGATGGTTAGCGTGCTGGCCTTTGGTCACAGGGGTTCCGGGTTCGATTCCCGACAGGGTCGGGAATTTTAACCATCATTCTTTAATTTCGCTGGCACGGGGGCTGGGTGTGTATGTGTTGTCTTCATCATCATTTCAACCTCATCATTATTCGCAGGTCGCTTACGGGAGTCAAATCAAAAGGCCTGCATCTGGCGAGCCGAACTTGTCCTTGGACACTCCCGGCACTAAAAGCATTACCCCATTTCCATTTCAGCTGACTGTGTATGTACTGGTACCGAAAAGGTACAGAGTGATCGTGACACACTACACAATGACAGTAACTCAAACTAGTCTTCACCATCGCGGTATACCAAAGAGTAGGCTATGATATTGCGGGATACTGTAGTCTAAAACAAAGACTATTGCTTTCGAAATTTTATTATTTGGTACCAAAGCCGTGGAGATGGCAGCACCATTCAGTTTTGGATACTGGAGTTCTGAATAAAGAGCACATTGGACATGTGCACTTCCCATACAGTAACAGTTCCGTGAGGTATGATGTCACCATCACTCGGACTTGCGCGAAAACTGGCAAATTGAGAGCACAAGATCGTTGCACGCATGCAAGCAATGCTGGAAGTTTGAAGCGTAGAACCCAGCAAATTTAAAAAGCGGAAAATAAGAGTTCGAATTAATAAGTTAGGTACTTAGTAATTAAAGGGTAACATGGGTCCCAGTTCTGTGTTCTTTGGGTTCAGGCGCACTTGTGGTCTTGTACACAAGCCGCCACTGCATGGGACGTATTTTCCTTATTAGCCTTGCATTCTGGGGTTCCTGTGCCCCACCTATCCTAAGTGTGGTCAGACTGAGGTAAAACTGAGTATAATTTTCTATACATATGTGTTAGAAAAGATTTCGTACAATATTGCTTTAACAAAAGTTGCTATACGCGTATTCAAGTAGTTTTGTTCAAATATAGCACGTGCTTGGTTTCTTCTCTTTTCTTTAATGTGAAGGATTATAAGCTCTGCACATTATTTTTGTTGTTTCTTCTACATCGCTTATGGAATATATACAAGGTATATCTTCCTTGTGTGCCCTTCCACAATTAAGTGGTCCCAAACATTGTTCATCAGATCATCATTATAGCTATTTCCGAGGAAGGGCAGCATTTTTTTTTTGTGCCATCGACCGACCTCCGTCAAAAATAACTTCTACCAACCTGTGGGACAGACGTGTCCCGTTAGTACTGAACGCCTTCAGAATACTCATCATGAACGATAAAGTCAACTGGAAGCGAAGAGTTGAGTTTTCGATTGAAGAACGGAAGGATAATGAATGCTGATGGCAAACGGGTAAATCAATTTGTGAATATGGACCTGTCGGTCAAGTTGACAGTAAGGGAACAAATTGATCGAAAATGTCACCATAAGAAGAGATAGATAGGTTGACAGCACCCAGAAATAAGTCTCAGTTTTTATGCCATTGGCTCGTATCTGACGAAAACATAGCCCTCAAATTTAACAGCCTACAAACATGTTGGCGTATTTTCATGAGTATCTGTAGCATCGCTAGTTTTTTGGTCAGCGTTCCTGATATCCACGCAGGAATCTTGGGTTCTAGAAGTACCAGATCGTCACTTTTACTTTGTATTTCTTCGTCTTTAATTGACTTGAAAACACACTGGCATTCATGGACAAGTAGGCTACTGATTCTTGTTACAAAATATGCGGGAAAATGTTCCACGGATTACGGTATAATTCAAAAATGTGTCCATGTTCTAATGCATGTCTATTTTTTTTTTTTTTTTTTTTTTGCTATTTGCTTTACGTCGCACCGACACAGATAGGTCTTATGGCGACGATGGGACAGGGAAGGGCTAGGAGTGGGAAGGAAGCGGCCGTGGCCTTAATTAAGGTACAGCCCCAGCATTTGCCTGGTGTGAAAATGGGAAACCACGGAAAACCATCTTCAGGGCTGCCGACAGTGGGATTCGAACCTACTATCTCCCGAATACGGGATACTGGCCGCACTTAAGCGACTGCAGCTATCGAGCTCGGTCATGTCTAATTTAGAAAGTGTTCGTTTTCAGAGATCTTCTTTAGGTACACTATATCTTATAGGGCGCTGAATTATCCTTCCACAAACGAAAGTGATTTATGAAATGAACGAGGAGTGAAATGACAAAATGACATTGTAAATAAAACTTACTCAAAACAATTCAAGGGATAAGTATTTCTTTTTTAAAATTACTTTAACTGATATTTTGTAGTAAAATGTAACCTGATCAGCTTCTCTCTCTCTATCTCTTTCTCTCTTTCACTGTTCATCTCTTACCATAATGCAGCAGTGGTTATAAACATAACAGAGAAAGCGATTATTTGTCACACCATGAGTTTCAAGACGGGCCGACAGTAAATGAATAAACTAGTTTATGATACATCTTACAATAATAATAATAATAATAATAATAATAATAATAATAATAATAATAATAATAATAATAATAATAATAATAATAATGTTGATGATTTTTACGTTCCACTAACTAAGTTTCTTTACGGTTTTCCGACTCCGAGGTGCCGCAGTTTTTCCCACAGGCGTTCTTTACGTGCCAGTAAATACACTGACACGAGGCTGACGTATTTGAGCACCTTCAAATACCGCCGGACTGAGTACGGATCGAACTTGCCATGTTGGGCTCAGAAGGCCAACGCTCAACCGTCGGAGCTTTCCCAGTCAGGCTTTATATAATCTGCGCATTCTCTTGTCCACATGGAAAATACAAGAATAGATGAAAGGTAAAAGATAAAAACAGAGAGAAAGTGTAAATATAAAAATGAGTAGCTGGAATCAATCAATCAATCAATCAATCAATCAATCAATCAATCAATCAATCAATCAATCAATCAATCAATCAATCAATCAATCAATCAATCAATCAATCAATCAATCAATCGCAGAATCCACATGAACTGTTCACAACTGTCGCCCGCTTGTTCGTCAGGGATGTCGACAACATGATCTGTAGTTCTACAGATGTGCACGCGCAAATTGCTTGGATTGCAGGCTGTTAAACTGAGAGGGCCAGTGGCATAAACCCTCAGACATTTGCGGTATCCGTTTAATATTTTAGGTGATCAATGTCCCGAAGTTTGAATGAAATCGTTGGCTCCGTAGCTGTGGTCTCTTCTTGTCAATAGGCCTATACGCTACGTGTACAAAGGCATAATAGTCCTTGGTAAAAATTTTCCTCTCCAGAGAGAGGGTGGCCCGCCTCACCACTTCAGGGTGGGGAATGAAAGAAATAATAAAAAATGGTCGTATAATTTTAGAAGCAGTATACAGAGGTGGATGGTAGCTCTGGCTGAGTAACTGTAAGCTTGCATTCGGGAGATGGTGAGGACGAGCCTAATCGTCAGCAGCCCCGAATTGATTTGCGTTTGTGTATACAAATGGGCTTCTTGAGCCACCGTCGTGGTCTGGGACTTAACGTAGTAGCTCCTCGCCCAATTAATTCGGTCGTAATTCACCCTTTGGCCATAATCTACGAGTGATGGTAGGAAAATAAGAATAAAAAGCCTCTCAATTCCAGTAGGTGGTTGTCATTGCCTCACTTGCTACATACTCCATTTCTCAAAATAGTCTTCCATCTGGTTCAGGAATTTATCGTAGCTCCTCACGAGATTCATTATGGCTGCCTCAAAGAAAGTTGTGTCCTGTAGGTACAGTATGGGTTGCGAACGAAGTCGTGAAGAGTCGATACTGCTGCCTCCGGAACCGACACTCTCGATTCAGTGTCGACTCCATCGCTGCACTAACATCATATATAAACTGTTTTCGGAACCGCTTGGAATTGCAGTTTCGCCTCCACTTCCTGATAACTCGTAGTCCGATACAAGAACAAGGAGGACATTATTAGACAGCAAACATTTTTCGGATTATCGTCGATAATAATAATAATAATAATAATAATAATAATAATAATAATAATAATAATAATAATAATAATATTCTGACGGAATATCCATATCCATATGAGGCAGGGAGGAGTGACAAGTCTTAAGGAAAATAATGGACAGGTAGAGGATTGAGACTTACGCGGTATTGTTTTTTCATCGACGGTATTAATATGCAGTCCATTTTAATAATTTTCATTGTGTTCATTGTACTATGGTACTGTACAAAGGAAGGTAAGGGAAGGGTGTTTTCTGCCTGAAGGCAGGTCCGAACCTCCGCAGAGGTGTGCCTGACCCGGAGTTTACGTACGGTAGGGTGGCCAGTTCCTTTCCGCTCCTCCATTCTCTTACCCCACCCCGCCCCCACTAACAGCGCGTGGAAACCCATCCAAATCATGACCACGCCCAATGTTGCTTAACTCCGGAGATCTCATGGGATCCGGTGATTCAACACGTCTGCGGCCGTTGGCTGTATAGAGGAAAAAACTAAACTAAACCCCATGGCACTACAGCCCTTGAAGGGCCTTAGCCTACCAAGCGACCGCTGCTCAGCCCGAAGGCCTGCAGATTACGAGGTGTCGTGTGGTCAGCACGACGAATCCGCTCGGCCGTTATTCTTGGCTTTCTAGACCGGGGCCGCCATCTCACCGCCAGAGAGCTTCTCAATTATAATCACGTAGGCTGAGTGGACTTCGAACCAGCCCTCAGGTCCAGGTAAAAATCCCAGACCTGGCCGGGAATCGAACCCGGGGCCTCCGGGTAAGAGGCAGGCACGCTACCCCTACACCGCGGGGCCGGCTTATAAAGAAAAACGAACATTAAATACATTATACTACAGGAGTGAGTAAATACGTAATGCAAACATACATTCGCACAGTACGGTAAAGTAAGTTTCATTTCCCTTTGGATACGTGCATAGGAAAACGAACAGAGCAAAAATTGTTCTGTTGTGGCTGGGAGGGTTGACTAGTCTTAAGGAACATTGTGAATAGGAGGAGCATTGTCAGATACGCGATATTACTCACAGGGCGGTGATATACTGTTACTCCCTAGCACGAAAGGATTACAAACACAAACTCGACCGATACAAAAGTAGCACAGTTTAGCAGATTAAACTACACGAATTAAGTACACGAATACCACGATACCTAGTCCCGTGAATAAGTCAAAATCAACAACAACATAAACTGTCTGAAAATAAAATTTAGATTGAAAGAGATTTATTTCCGTACCTATTCGGTCATATACTCCCCAGTTGCTACAAAAATTCAGCACCACGAACGCTTTGCATAACAAATGGAAGCATGCACACAAAAGGGAAACAACGAGAAATAATCAAATAAGCACGTCTCATGAATAACAAACGGCTTTATTCCTGGTCCTTTTCTTTGACAGTTGCGATAATCAAATCCTTGATACATTTTAATTTATACAGTACTTCAAAATGTTTTATTTGAGTTCAACATAATTCACAGCCTTAAATGCATCTAAACTTGTACTTCATGTTCATCTCAAACTAACTCATATTCGTTTAAAAATTAAATAAGCTTGTTGGTTTCGGTAATTTGAGAACTAGTATTATTAACAAATATGAAATGTGACATTGAATTACTACCGATGCCCTAGAATATTTCAATGATCGACTATTTTAAAGACAACAGTGGCCTTTTTTTGTACTGGATCAAAAGTCTCTAGCAGTATCATTTACGTCACGTAAACACTGTTGCCCTGTTCCAAGTAATAATGTTATCAGTTCTACAACACAAAACCTACATTCACGGGATTTTTGAAGACCTCGATTTTTCCTGGATGAGTTCAAATGAGTAGCGTTACAAAAATGTTGCGAAGTTTGGGCTGGGAAGACTTGGGAGAAAGGAGACGAGCTGCTCGACTAAGTGGTATGTTCCGAGCTGTAAGTGGAGAGATGGTGTGGGAGGTCATCAGTAGACGAATAAGTTTGAGTGGTGTCTTTAGAAGTAGGAAAGATCACAATATGAAGATAAATTTGGAATTCAAGAGGACAAACTGGGGCAAACATTCATTTATAGGAAGGGGAGTTAAAGATTGGAATAACTTACCAAGGGAGATGTTCAATTAATTTCCAATTTCTTTGAAATCATTTAAGAAAAAAGCTAGGAAAACAACAGATAGGGAATCTTCTACCTGGGCGACTGCCCTAAATGCAGATCAGCATTGATTTATTGACTACAGCCGTAACTAACTCCCGAAGACATGCAGCTCTCTCTGTATGAAAGAGTGATTCACTGCTGATGGCTTTCTCCTAGGTAAAATAAACCAGAAGTCAAATACTCCCGCATTAATATCTCCGTGTAGGGAGTATATGAGAAGGAGTAATCATGAGGAAGATGAATGCTAACATTCTGCGAGTCGTAGCGTGGAATGTTAGATGTTAGGATCTAGACTGACTTGTTCAGCATATCATCGTTCTTCCCAATACCTGTCCGTTCTTTCACTCATCCTATTTATCTCCGTGTGTGTGATTTCGATCTTGAACTTAGTGTCGGTCCATTTGTGAATTTTGACAAGCTTTTTGTAAACAGACCTATCCTGCACTTTCGTTAATGTATGTTTATCTAATATGCCAATAACCTACCAAACCTCCCTAACTTCCTTCTGCCGGGCGATTTGGACGTGTAGTTAGGGGCGCGCACCTGTGAGCTTGCATACGGGAGATAGTGGCTTCGAATCCCACTGTCGGCAGCCCTGGAGATGGCTTCCCATTTTCACACCAGCAAATGCTAGGGCTGTACCTTTATCAGACCACGGCTGCTTGCTTCCTGCCCACTCCTAGGCCTTTCCTGTCTCATCGTCGTCATAAGACCTATCTGTGTCGGTACGACGTAAAACAAGTTGAAAAAAACTTCCTTCAACCAGTTATTTCCCGTTAAGCATGTCACATTCCATATCTTCTTTGTTAACTTGCTGTCATCCATTCCCATCAAATGTCCCACAAGACTCAACCTTTCTTTTCCGTAATACACTTGAAACTGGTTCAATTTTTTTCTTAAAACTTCCGCCTTGATCTATGCACCCATATTTTACCCTGGTTTTTGGTGCCCAATACATCTCTCAGGATCTTTCTTTCCTCCTTTTCCAATCGAATACAAGCTCTTTCGTCCAATGCCATGGTCTCAGTAGCGGGGTTCAGGATGGTCATCGTGTAGTATCGCAGTTTGGCGTTCCTCGATACGTTCTTCTCCCCGTAAGTCGTCTTGGGCGTAAATCGTAATTTCTTCAGGAGTTGTGCTTTGTCTCCCGCACTGTTATTATTCTGTAGTTTACCTGTCATATTCTCGCCTAGGGACCGGAAACTGTCCACTCTCTCTATTACTTGATCTCCAACCTTCCAGTTGGCATTATTATTATTATTATTATTATTATTATTATTATTAATATTATTATTATTATTATTATTACTCCTATATTTATGTTTGAGATGTTTATTTTCTCCTACTCACTGATGCTTTAGTACTATTTTATATTGATATACTGTATGTGGTAGTTCGATACATATGCTAACTTTGATTTCTGTCTTCTTGTTACATATATTGAATGTATCATGCACGTAGTAAGGGATGGAAGAGAATTCTCCTCCTATATTTCCTCTGGGAAAGGGCGAGGTGGATTCCTGCCAAGTTCCGCCTGCGGTCACTGGCAGATGGAATTCCACCCATACTAGCGTTAAGGGAATCTGAGGACGGTTCCTCCTAATCATAGCCTGAGATTGGAGATAGTCAGCCGTCTGGTTGTTTGGGAAGCAATTTAAAAATGGCCTCGTAGTATACACGGAGGGTTGTGCCCGGCATCCCTTGGTAATCACAGACACGTGACGTCATAGCCACAGATGGTGGAACTCACGTGCAGCCATTGCGCATGGTAATTACACTTCAGACTTAGACTGTCAGAACTTGTTTACATTGCGCGTAATGTAAAATGAGCAATATTATTTTGTACATCACACATGCAGGGATTATGGAAGTAATTTCCGTTAAAGCTTTTGTTGTTATTTTTATCGGCCCACGTCTGTGCTACACCATCACTGATAATGATTCCTGCATTGTGTAACCGTCTGCTTCAGAATTAGAAATGCTCAGCGATATACCGTGAGTTAAAGTTTTAATTTAACAGGAGAGGGTGAAATTATTTTTATAGACCTACAGCTGGGAATATCTTATGTAAGTTTACGGACAAGTGGCGAAACGTCTTTTGTAGGACCTCTGGAGAGACCTGGTGTAGGTCTTTCGAGTTGACGACATATAGGCGACCTGCGCATCAGTGGGCATGGGCACTACGTATGATGAATTTTAACGTTGAAGGCGGTACAATACACACCCAGTGCCCGAGGCAGATGATTTAACCAATGAAAGTTAAAATCCCGGAATCGGATGTTGTTAATTTATGTCCTTAGTATCAATTGATAGGGAATGTGTAATCTGGGCGATAGCCCTAAATGCATATAATATAATTTATGATTTGATTGATTGATTGATTGATTGATTGATTGATTGATTGATTGATTGATTGATTGAAATATCATATACAGTACTTCAAAATAATTCACACCGGGCGAGTTGGCAGTGCGGTTAGAGGCGCGCGGCTGTGAGCTTGCATCCGGGAGATAGTGGGTTCGAATCCCACTGTCGGCAGCCCTGAAGATGGTTTTCCGTGGTTTCCCATTTTTACACCAGGCAAATGCTGCGGCTGTACATTAATTAACGCCACGGCCGCTTCCTTCCAACTCCTAGGCCTTTCCTGTCCCATCGTCGCCATAAAACCTATCTGTGTCGGGGCGACGTAAAGCCACTAGCAAAAAAAATATTTCACACCTAAGCTGTTTAGAGGGGTCGACTCTAAATAATAACAATAATAATTTATTATATTTTATTATTATTATTATTATTATTATTATTATTATTATTATTATTATTATTATTATTATTATTATTATTATTATTATTATTATTATTATTACTCTTACTTTGCTGCCTGCTGTCATTTCTTGATGGATACAGTACTTTTGCATCCATCTCTTGGCACAGGCCAGAGTAAAGTGTAGCTTCCACCGAAGTCCCAATCAACATCCATGGCTGTGACAATATGGAAGTTGCTGGGGTATGGGTAGTGCTGAGTAATGACATTCAGAGCATGACTAGTGCATCTGAGTGTTGTGAAAGGTGCTGCTCATAGGGTCAGTCGTGCTGCAATAGTACTTTCTGACCCAGTGAGGAAAGCAATGGCAAACTACCTCACTCCTCATATTGCCTAGTACGCTTCATTTTGGTGCTGCCATTGGTTTTTGGGGTTTCCTTATAACCGCATAACCTTTGGTGGTGCTATTTGAGGATCCAACCAGCCTCTGGGCTGATGACCTAACAGACAGACAGACAGACTCTTACTTTACATCACGTACAACATTGTTTTAAAATAATAGAACGGACTTGTAGACACGCCTGACTGCCGTATTTTAGATAGCAAGGTTGAGGAGAGTCGTAATAACATTCATTCGCTATGATCCGTGGTCCAGTGGTTGAGGACATAATCCGTCCCCAGTTCTATTTGAAGCGAGGAAGGAAAGGATTGCTATTCTAAGGCAGATACGATCACACTCACAGTCCGCGGTAGTGTCACGTAGCCTGTTAACACAACAAAGCAGATCGTAGGAAGGGAAGTGGGTTTACTTGTCTTACGCGGCGTAATTTTAGCAACTGTCTCTTTTGATGGTCATGATGGAAGATAGACAGAAATGTTGAATTCAATTCCCGCTGATTCAGATTCGTACCATGGAACCTTAATCCAGCACTGTCAGGAACTCCAAACGCTGCATTGGCTCTACTTTTGACGATGTGATTTGATCTTTCCCACAGTGTCAAAGTGTATTCACCTGTATCTTAAGCACGAGCTGTCACAAGTGCAAGCTACGTGATTCTTAGAGCAACAGGAAAGGAAAAGAAGGTGAGAAAGTGGAGATTCAGTCCATTGTTTCTTGTTTGCTTTTCCTTGGCGTGTCATGTTAACGCTTGCAAGGTTATTGAACGATTATCATCACGCGTCATTTATTCTTCCGAAAGAGAACTGATGTAAGCGTGTAGGCCAAAATCTTGTAGGTTTACCTGATGTAATGTTCAGAAAAAAGGAAATAAGAATCAGACAGTTTATAGTCGCACAGGTGAACAAGTAAGGAAACTAGAAAATTGAAACATCAACAGTTCCAAGATGGTGAAGTCACTGAAGGATTGGTTACGAGAGGAGGTCAGGAGAGTGATCCGTTCTCTGTGGGCAAAAGATTCACAGTAGCTTAGTTTCTGTATATGGAGAAAAAGTGATGTCTCCTCAACAGGTAGGGAAGTAGGAAGAATTAGTAAAAGTTTGAACAACTCTGGAGAACTCTGGAGTGGGAAGGAAGCGGTCGTGGCCTTAATTCAGGTACAGCCCTAGCACTTGCCTGGTGTGGAAAAAGAGAAAACAGGGAAAACCATCTTCAAGTCTGTCGACAGTGAAGTTCGAACTCTCTAGTTTCAATCAATCAATCAATCAATCAATCAATCAATCAATCAATCAATCAATCAATCAATCAATCAATCAATCAATCAATCAATCAATCAATCAATCAATCAATCAATCAATCAATCAATCAATCAATCAATCAATCAATCAATCACCACTGATCTGAATTTACTGCGGTCGCCCAGGTGGTAGATTCCCTATCTGATGTTTACCTAGTGAAAAATCCACAAGGCTGTTTCCAGTCATTCGACCGGAATGGAATGAATGAAGCCCCATCTAGCGGCGACGATGGATAGGAACTTTGCCGGCTGCCGAAGCCTGTCGCACTCCTCATGGGCAATGATTGACGACTGACAGAAGAAATGGAATGATATTGGAGAATGTTGCTGGAATGAACGATGACAGTTAAAACCGGAGTACCCGCACAGAAACCTGTCCCCATCTCCGCTTTGTCCAGAACAAATCTCACATGGAGTGACCGGTATTTGAGCCACAGAACCAAGCGGTGAGAGGCCGGCACGCTGCCGTCTGAGCTACGAAGGTTTTTTTACAGTCTTTTGTTAAATAATTGCAAAGAGTTTGGAAATGTATTTAACATCTGCCTTGGTAAATTATTACAATCCCTAACTCCTCTTCCCATAAAATAATATTTGCCAGAATTTGTCCTCTTGAATTCTATCTTTATCTTCATATTGTGATCTTTCCTACTTTTAAGAACACTACTAAACGTCTACTGAAGTCATTCCACACCCCACTGACAGCTTGGCACATACCACTTAGTTGAACACCTCATCTCCTTTATCCTAAGTATTCCCAGCCTAAACTTTTGCAGCATTTTCGTAACGCTACTCTTTTGTCGGAAATCGACCAGAACAAATCGATCTACTTTTCTTCGATTTTTTTCAGTTCACGAATCAAGAAATCCTGATTAGGGTCCCATACACTGGAACTATAGTCTAGTTGGGGTCTTACCAGAGACTTATACGCCCTCTCTTTTACATCCTTACTAGAAATCCTAAATACAATCATAACGATGTGCAGAGATCTTTACCCTTTATTTATAATCCCAATTACCCCCAAAAAGATCTTTCCTTATATTAACACCTAGGTACTTAAATTGATCCCCATAAGTAACTTTTACCCCCATCAACGCAGTAATTAAAACTGAGAGGACTTGTCCTATTTGTGAAATCAGAACCTAACTTTCAACCCCGTTTATCATCATATCATGGCCTGCTGTTCATCTCACAACATTGTCGAGGTCTTTTTGCAGTTGCTCACAATCTTATAAATTATTTACAGTAAAATATCATCGTCAAGTAGCCTTATATCTGATTCCAGTTCTTTACTAATATTATTTTTATATATTGTCCAAGAAAACATAGAGGTCCAAAAACACTGCCTTGAGGAACCCCACTTAATGATAATGGGATCAGAAAATCTGCTACGTCATAATTGAATAATGCACATAGAATTCGTGAAAGAACAAAAATTAGAGGAAAACTAAGAACAAAAATTTACTGTTTGGTGACCGAAATCCAAGTTGGTTAAAGTGCACAATTTTCCTAACAACCGGGCAAGCAACTTTTTTTTACAGGGACGGCTGCCAAACTTTGCTACGGCCATCTCTCCTCCTTCCGAGGACCTACTGAATTTACTGTATGGCATTTAAAGTAAATTTAAAGTACATTTGCTGTATGGTATTTTACAGTAAATTCAGTAGGTCCTCGGAAGGAGGAGAGATCGGCGTAGGAAAGTTTGGCAGCCGTCTCACAGACGTATGATACGAGCTGAAGGTTAAATAAAGTAACATTATTATGATTTCACCGAGCTCGATAACTGCAGTCACTTAAGTGCGGCCAGTATCCAGTAATCGGTAGATAGTGGGTTCGAGCCGCACTGTCGGCAGCCCTGAATATGTTTTTCCGTGGTTTCCCATTTTCACACCAGGCAAATGCCGGGGCTGTACCTTAATTAAGGCCACGGCCGCTTCCTTCCAATTCCTAGGCCTTTCCTATCCCATCGTCGCCATAAGACGTATCTGTGTCGGTGCGACGCAAAGCAAATAGCTATTATGATTTCGTCTATATTAATATACCCACATCGTTGACCAAGTCTGCTCCATGACAGCACAAAGTCTCAACACCTGGAGATCCGAGCTTCAAATACCGAACTGGAAATAGTATATCCCACACGGAAACATTTCTGCAGGTCATTCTCCATCTAGACAGGAAAATACTTAACAACCTTATTTAATGTCCTACTGTAGCAAGGTGTTCCGTAACTAGAGCAGGGCAAAGTAATTAGTCACGCAAATCAAATAAACCAAACCCCCATGACACTACAGCCTTGGCCTAACAAACGACCACTGCTCAGCCAGAAAGTCTTCAGATTATGAGCTGACGCGTAGCCAGGGCGACGAATTTCCTATGTCACTGTTCTTGGCTTTCTAGTCCGGTTTCGCTATGTCATCGTCAGATAGTTCCTCAGTTGTACCACGTACAGTAGGCTGTTTTTTTACTATTTGCTTTACGTCGCACCGACAAAGGTAGGTCTTACGGCGACGATAGGATAGGAAAGTCCTAGGATGGGAAGGAAACGGCGGTGGCCTTCATTAAGATACAGACCCAGCATTTCCCTGGTGTGAAAATGGGAAACAACGGAAAACAGTAGGCTGAGTGGACCTGAAACCAGACCTCAGATATAAGTAATAATTTATAATTTCGTCCGTCTTTTGCTAGCCTGGTGCAGCCCTTGTAAGGGAGACCGTTCAACGAGGATGGGTTGTGTGTATTTGAAAGTGTGTTAATGTGGAGAAGGGTAGTGTTGTGTGTGGTATTTGAGGTGCAGGACAGCACACACACATCCAGTACGCGAAGGGAATAAGCAGTTTAAGATTAAAAACTCTGGACCAGGCCGGGTTATCGCGGCACCAATTTCCGAGGGCCAACACACTCACCACTCAACCCTGGAGTCGGACATTTCCATGATAAGGTTCCTGACCTCACCGAGATTCGAACCCTGAGCCTCCCAGTAATATTCACGCTCGTTGCTCTACACCACTGGGCTGGATAATTTGTCACCCACTGTATATACAGTATATCACCTAAGAAATAAGGGTTACATCTCACTGGAGGCTGTGATAACAATATTTACTTCACGTTATATTACAAGCTTGTAATGAAATTGATTAATCTTAAGATTCATTTCTCATCTAATCAGTGTTCTTACAGTATATAGTTAACATTTACCACTGGTCCTGAGCAAATTAGCAACTGAATAGTCCAAGTAATGATTTTATTTTCAATATGTTTTACGTCGCACCGACACATATAGGTCTTATGGCGACGACGGGATAGGAACAGGCTAGGAATGGGAAGGACGCGACCGTGTCCTTCATTAAGGGACAGGTACAGGTACTTGAGTGAAAATGGGAAAGCATTGAAAACCACCCTCAGAGCTGCCGAGAGGTGCGAACGCACTGTCTTGCGAATGCAAGCTCACAGCTGCACGGCCATAACCGCAGGGTGAACTCGCTCGGTAGTAATGATTGCGACGGGTACCCTCCACTGAGCGAGGAGGTAGGTACCCAATGCCGAACGTCTGCGTGGTGGGAGACGCGGACCGCGACACTCCCCCTGTCGGCGACGGCCGGGGCCGCCGCTTACACAGTACGAACAGGACTCGCCGGAGGAGAGGACCGCGCGGGGCCGTCCGACTCCTCCTTCTCGAAATGTTTTTTGTTAAAAACAATTTCGGTAATGATCCTTCCGCAGGTTCACCTACGGAAACCTTGTTACGACTTTTACTTCCTCTAAATAATCAAGTTTGGTCATCTTTCCAGACACATCGAAAACTGCGCGAAGCAGATCCCGCGCACCGGTCCGAAGACCTCACTAAATCATTCAATCAGTAGTAGCGACGGGCGGTGTGTACAAAGGGCAGGGACGTAATCAACGCGAGCTTATGACTCGCGCTTACTGGGAATTCCTCGTTCATGGGGAACAATTGCAAGCCCCAATCCCTAGCACGAAGGAGGTTCAACGGGTTGCCCGGTCCTTTCGGACTAGGAGGACACGCTGATTCCTTCAGTGTAGCGCGCGTGCGGCCCAGAACATCTAAGGGCATCACAGACCTGTTATTGCTCAATCTCGTGCGGCTAGAAGCCGCCTGTCCCTCTAAGAAGATGTGTTGTCGCCGGTAGCACGAACGGATAACGGATGCGACTATTTAGCAGGCTAGAGTCTCGTTCGTTATCGGAATTAACCAGACAAATCGCTCCACCAACTAAGAACGGCCATGCACCACCACCCACCGAATCAAGAAAGAGCTCTCAATCTGTCAATCCTTCCGGTGTCCGGGCCTGGTGAGGTTTCCCGTGTTGAGTCAAATTAAGCCGCAGGCTCCACTCCTGGTGGTGCCCTTCCGTCAATTCCTTTAAGTTTCAGCTTTGCAACCATACTTCCCCCGGAACCCAAAAGCTTTGGTTTCCCGGGAGCTGCCCGCCGAGTCATCGGAGGAACTTCGGCGGATCGCTAGCTGGCATCGTTTATGGTTAGAACTACACAAACGTCAGGATATGGCCAAAATGGTAACATCAATTTTAACACAAGTGTGTGCAGGAAACTTTATTGATAAGAATATGTATAGTTGGTGTATACTTCGTCCATTTAAACAGATTTATGCTAGCCAGTTAGTTGTGGGTGAATTATGTCATAATTTTATTTTACCGAGATCGATAGCTGCAGTCGCTTAATTGTGGCCAGTATCCAGTATTCGGGAAATAGTGGGTTTGGACGCCACCCTCGGCAGCCCTGAAGATGGTTTTCCGTGGTTTCCAATTTTCACACCAGGCAAATGCTGGGGCTGTACCTTAATTAAGGCCACGGCCGCTTCCTTCCCACTCCTAGCTCTTTCCTGTCTCATCGTCGCCATAACCACCTCGCTGTGTCGGTGCGACGTAAAGCAACTTGCAAAAAAACAAAAAAAAATTGCAAAATGTATATCTTGCAAAGCAGGGTACATTTATCTCGCCTGGCATTATTGGTAGTAATATTAGATATTGACATAAAATTCCGTGTTCCAAAATTAATTGATCTTCTAAAAAAATATTTCGTTATACCGTCAATATTTAGGGTGAAAATGAAATATTCAATTATTTGTGACTCTAGGTGAAATAAAGTTGAAGCTATATGCATACAGGCCTACTGTT
The DNA here is from genome assembly GCF_040414725.1 of Anabrus simplex. Classification (NCBI taxonomy): domain Eukaryota; kingdom Metazoa; phylum Arthropoda; class Insecta; order Orthoptera; family Tettigoniidae; genus Anabrus; species Anabrus simplex. The sequence continues at coordinate 107,297,232 of NC_090266.1, read as the reverse complement.
TGACGAAATACTTTCTGAAAATTGTGACCTAAAATGCTTCTAATTCTTAAAGCGAATAAGCATTTTTTTTTCTTCATGACATATAGTGTTTTGTTGGACAATAATATTCTGTAAATTTGCAACAAATGTCAAATTTTATGAAAATCAAGTGCACAGTTTGTGAAAATCTACATCAAAATAATTGAAGTTTGAATATCTCATTTTAAGGCCCCGTTGAGAACGAAATAAAGCCAGCAATAAAAGCCACTGCCTAAGTAACTGATAGAATTCCGAAATGAATGGTGTACATTCCATCCATTGAAAACGTTTAAGGGAAGACTAGGTGAACAATTATTGTCAGGGAATCTGCCACCTGGGCGACAAGCCTAAAAGCAGATCATTGATGACTGGTTGATCCCTCTTGATGATCCGCACGGTGAAGTCTTTGTATTGCTTCGTGGATTGTGACTATAATGAGAGCCCTACGCGGATGTGCAAAATATTATCCGCATCCGTGAATGTTTATCCGAATTCGCTAATGGTTATCCGCGGATATTGTAAATATTTTACTACAGTATATTACACACACGGTATTAGAACGAATAGATCTGTTAACATAATACAACAGGCCTGATACCTGGTACCAGTCACAAGTTTATGAGGGATTTCCTCTTGCGACAACTACCGACGTATTGTCCCTTGTTAATTCATTCCCTTAATTGCGGGCAGAAGCCAGATAGGCTTAGATCATATTTACGGCTTTAGAAATGGGGGAAGCAGCCTTTCGGAAGTTGCAAGGGCGACAGTCTGGATAACTGACTGATATGGCCTTGTAATAATACTCAACATGGCTTAGCTGTGTTGATACTGCTACACGGCTGAAAACAACAGGAAACTACAGCCGTAACTAACTCCCAAGGACATGCAGCTCTCTCTGTATGAATGATGTACTGATGATGGCTTCCTCCCGGGTAAAATATTCCGGAGGTAAACTAGTCCCCCATTCGAATCTCCGGGTGGGGACTACACGAGAGGGGGCAATCATCAGGAAGGTGGATACTGACATTCTGCGAGTCGGAGCGTGCAATGTTAGAATTTTGAATCGTTGTGGTAGATTAGAGAATCTGAAAAGGGAGATGGATAGACTAAAGTTAGATGTAGTTGGTATAAGTGAAGTACGTTGGCAAGAAGAACAGGATTTTTGGTCAGTCGACTACCGAATTATCAACACAAAATCAAACAGAGGAAATGCAGGAGTTGGTTTAATAATGAATGAGAAAATAGGACAGCGGGTAAGCTACTACGACCAGCGTAATGAAAGGATTATTGTCGTCAAGATAGACACCAAACCAATACCCACCACAACAGTGCAGGTCTATATGCCTACTAGCTCAGCGGATGATGAGGAAATCGAAAGAGTATATGAAGAGATAGAAGATTTAATACAATATGTAAAAGGTGACGAGAATCTAATTGTGATGGGAGACTGGAATACAGTGGTAGGCCAAGGAAGAGAAGGTAATACAGTAGGAAAATTTGGATTAGGACAAAGGAACGAAAGAGAAAGTCGGCTGGTTGAATTCTGCACTGATCATAATTTAGTCCTTGCCAATACTTGGTTCAAACACCACAAACGACGGCTTTATACGTGGATGAGACCTGGAGACACTGGAAGGTATCAAATAGACTTCAATATGATTAGGCAGAGGTACAGAAACCAGGTGATGGATTGCAAAACTTTCCCAGGAGCAGACATGGACTCCGACCACAACTTTTTGGTCATAAAATGCCATCTGAAGCTGAAGAAATTGAAGAAAGGAAAGAATGCAAAAAGATGGGATCTAGACAAGTTGAAAGAAAAGAGCATGAGGGATTGTTTCAAGAAACATGTTGCAAAAGGACTAAATGAAAAGGCTGAAGGAAACACAATAGAGGAAGAGTGGATAGTCATGAATAATGAAGTCAGCAGGGCTGCTGAAAAAATGTTAGGAAGGAAGAAAAGATCAACTAAGAATCAGTGATTGATGAACGACGAAAGTACAAGGATTATAGAAGCGAGGAGGGCAGAAAAGAATACAGGCGATTAAAGAATGAAGTGGATAGAAAGTGCAAGGTAGCTAAAGAAGACTGGCTGAAGGAGAAGTGCAAGGATGTTGAAGGTTGTATGGTCCTAGGAAAGGTAGATGCTGCATACAGGAAAATCAAGGAAATCTTTGGAGAAAGGAAATCTAGGTGTATGAATATTAAGAGATCAGATGGAAAGCCACTTCTAGGGAAAGAAGACAAAGCAGAAAGATGGCAGGAACATATCCAACAGTTGTATCAAGGTGAAGATGTAGATAATTTGGTTCTGGAACAAGAGGCTGTTGATGCTGATGAAATGGGAGACCCAATTTTGAGATCAGAGTCTGACAGAGCTGTGAACGACCTAAATAGGAACAAGGCACCTGGAATTGATGACATTCCCTCTGAATTGCTGACTGCCTTAGGAGAAGCCAGCATGGCAAGGCTATTCCAGTTTGTGCGTAAGATGTATGAGGCAGGAGAAGTCTCATCCGATTTTCGGCAGAATGTTGTTATACCTATTCCCAAGAAAGCCGGTGTTGACAGGTGTGAAAACTATCGCACCATTAGTTTAGTATCTCATGCCTGCAAAATTTTAACATGTATTATTACAGAAGAATGGAAAACCAAGTTGAAGCTGAGTTGGGAGAAGATCAATTTGGCTTCAGAAGAAATGTAGGAACCCGTGAAGCAATACTGACTTTACGTCTGATCTTAGAGGATCGAATAAAGAAGGACAAGCCCACGTACATGGCATTCGTAGATCTAGAAAAGGCATTCGATAATGTTGATTGGACCAAGCTATTTAAGATTCTGAAGGTGATTGGGATCAGATACCGAGAACGAAGAATTATCTACAATCTGCATAAAAATCAGTCTGTAGTGATAAGAATCGAGGGCTTTGAAAAAGAAGCAGCAATCCAGAAAGGAGTGGGGCAAGGCTGCAGCTTGTCCCCCCTCCTTTTCAATGTTTACATAGAACAGACACTAAAGGAAATCAAAGAGGAATTTGGAAAGGGAATCACAATCCAAGGAGAGGAAATCAAAACCTTGAGATTTGCCGATGATGTTCTTATTTTATCTGAGACTGCGGAAGATCTCGAGAAGTTGCTGAATGGTATGGACGAAGTCATGGGTAAGGAGTACAAGATGAAAATAAATAAGTCCAAAACAAATGTAATGGAGTGCAGTCGAACGAAGGCAGGTGATGCAGGAAACATTAAGTTAGGAAATGAAGTCTTAAAGGAAGTAGATGAATATTGTTACTTGGGTAGTAAAATAACTAACGATGGCAGAAGTAAGGAGGACATAAAATGCACATTAGCACAAGCAAGGAAGAGCTTTCTTAAGAAAAGAAATTTGGTCACTTCAAATATTGATATAGGAATTAGAAAGATGTTTTTGAAGACTTTCGTGTGGAGCGTGGCATTGTATGGAAGTGAAACATGGACGATAACTAGCTCAGAACGAAAGAGAATAGTAGCTTTCGATATGTGGTGTTACAGAAGAATGCTGAAGGTGAGATGGATAGATCGATTCACGAATGAAGAGGTACTGAATCGAATTGGTGAGAGGAGATCGATTTGGCTAAATTTGACGAGAAGAAGAGATAGAATGATAGGACACACCTTAAGACACCCAGGGCTTGTTCAGTTGGTTTTTGAAGGAAGTGTAGGTGCTAAGAACGGTAGGGGTAGACCAAGGTATCAATATGACAAGCAAATTAGAGCAGATGTATGATGCAGTACTTATGTAGAAATGAAAAGGTTAGCACAGGATAGGGTGGCATGGAAGGCTGCATCAAACCAGTCTGTGAACTGATGACTCAAACAACACAAATCTCAAGGCTTTTTATATATCGCTATTTTCCCATACCACTGTCATGGGTCACTTAACCAAAAGCAAAACTAACAATATACCGTACCTGAGCGAAAATTAATAAACTTCATTATTTAATAATTATCAGCAAAATTATCTGCACTGCAGTACAGTTTGCATCCGCCAAGATATCCGCGGATATCCGCATCCGTGTAGGGCTCTAACTATTTACAAATCACTCCGTTACATTTAAAAAATAGTTTATTGCTATTTAATTAACTTCTAGTATTCTGTGAGCATTCCTAACCTCCGTGGCGCAGGCGGCAGCGCGCCGGTCTCTCACCACTGGGTTCCCTGGTTCAAATCCCGTCACTCCATGTGAGATTTGTGCTGGACAAAGCGGAGGCGGGACAGGTTTTTCTCTGGGTACTTAGGTTTTCCCTGTCATCTTTCATTCCAGCAACACTCTTCACTATAACTTCATTTCATCTGTCAGTCATTAATCACTCCCCCAGAGGAGTGCGACAGGCCTCGGCAGACGGCACAATTCCTATCCTCGCCGCAAGATGTGGGCTTCATTCATTCCATCCCTGACCCGGTCACTGACTGGAAAACAGGTTGTAGGTTTTCTCATTCTGTGAGCATTCATATTCTGAAGATGTGCACATAATGACACTGCAAATTCTATAGATTAAGAGGTACATATTTTGATCTCAGTTCACACCGTTTCTGCCATAGCCGATCAACAGTTGGACTTTCTTTCCTGAATGGTTAGGTTCCGATTTCTGAGATTTAGGGTTCTTAAATAATGTGTGTGTGTGTGCGTGCGTGTGTGTGTGTGTGTGTGTTGTGTGTTGGAAAAAGATACACCCGAGTTAGCGAAGAAAACTGAGAAGATAACGGATTCATTTTACAGTACTATAGTACTTCACCAAACTTAATCCACAATGAATTGCTAATTCACACACTCTGATGGTTACAAGATCGGAAGAAACCCAGGGTTTTCCACGGAATATCGGGTAATAAATTAAGAATAGGAGTTTGATGGAGTGAATATAATAATAATAATAATAATAATAATAATAATAATAATAATAATAATAATAATAATAATAATAATAATAATAATAATAATTTCGTGTGGCTCTTTCTAGCCGGGTGCTGCCCTTGTGAAGCAGACCCGCCGATGGGGGCGGGCGATATCTGCCATGTACTTTATAGGCAACTGCGTGCTATTGTGGTGGAGGATAGTGTTATGTGTGGTGTGTGGGTTGCAGGGATGTTGGGAATAGCACAAACACCCATCCCCCGAGCTACTGGAATTAACCAGTGAAGGTTAAGATCCCCGACCCGGCTGGGAATCGAATCCGGGACCCTCTGAACCGAATGCCAGTACGCTGACCGTTCAGCCAACGAGTCGTACGGAGGAGTGAATGAATGCAGATGAAACATTAAGCGCTGTTCAAAAAGGTTTATAACACGTAACATGCGAATAAGCCGAGGAGTGCCATAAATATCAGTGCAAAGCACCGAGAGAACAATCTGAATTCTTGTTCCAGTGCAAGGAACACCGTGTTTGAATCAATTATGCGCTGTTATTGGTGGATGAACTAATACACTAGTAAAGTATAAAGACTGTACCAAGAAAGAGATGAGTCGTAAATAAAGGAATAAAAGACAAGATTATAAGCATTTTCGGAGCAGAATGAAAACGCGTTTTACTAAAATAGTCCGTAGAACTAACCAGTAAACCAACATATTCCTGGTTCATACTCTGACGAGGTCTGTTTGGGAATGCAGTAGAGTGAAGTTACGCGGACATGTAGTCCATTGTTCGCAGGTGTTAGCCAACAACTGTGGAATGTCAGGTGCTCACATTGCCAGTGCCTTAGAATTCCTAGCGGACACTACCGTCCATTAAACACATTTCATAAGACAATGGAGCAACCTGGGCGACTAGCCTTTCTTTTGTCGAACGGTCAGCACACACTAGTCACATCTGTAAGCCTACCCCGTGATTTACAATTAGAGGCTATCTACCTGTACCTTTAATTTTTTCAGTCTATCGAAGCTCGGAATGTAGCATTTAGAACACTATAATATACCTATAAAGAACACAATAACAGAATGGGATGTTTCTTTCTACAACAACGCACTCAGATTCCATCAGATCACTTTTAAACTTGCGTACAAAACTATTTACGTTACGTAAACTTGTCAATGAATGTGAATGGGTGATACTGTGGACAAGTGTGTCAAATTACACTGAGTGGACAAACGTCATAGGAATACACTGAATGTGATATTAATAACGAGTTGCTCCGCCGTGAGCCCTCAAGACGGTAGCAATAGCGAGGCATAGACTCTGCAAGGTGATGGGATCGTTCTGGATGGATCTAGACCCACGCATCTTGCACTGCTACCTACAATTGGTCTTGTTTAGTTGGTGCGGGGTGCATGGAGCGTACACCAGCATCGACAGCATCCCACAAATGCTCGATTGGATAAAGATCAGGGGATCTGGAGGGCCAATCCATGGTAGTAAATTCACTGGAGTGCTCCTCCAACCACCTGCGTGCCACCCCAGAGTGGTGACATGGCGCATTGTCCTGTTGAAATATGGCATCTCCATCAGGGTACTCTAGGGCCAGAAAGGGATGCAGATGGTCTGAAAGAATGTCCACATAACGTGCACCTGTCAGTGTTCCCTGCAGCCGGACAATGGGGCCTAATTGCGACCATGAGAACGTCGCCTAGACCAAAACTGAACCACCTCCCGACTGGACATAACCTTGTGGACCATAGATTCATGGGGCAAACGCACAATCTCACGCGCCTATCAGCTCGATACAACTTTAACCGGGATTCATCGGACCATACCACACGCCGCCACTATTCCATGGTCCATTGCCGATGTCTGCAGGTCAATACATGTTGTTGAGCTCTGTGTCGAGGTGTCAGCAAAGGGACACGAATTGGTCGTCGGCTGGTGAAGCCTATGCGGTGCAGTTGCCTTCTTACAGTCCTGGTAGAAATGTTTTCCTGACTACCAACATCCACGATCGACAGTGTTGACCTCGGAAACCCAAATTCGCGTGTAATCTCCGCAATTCTATGACCCATGGGCCGTGTGCCCATGATCACCCCAAGTTAGAAGTCGGTGAACTTGCGACATGTTCCCGTCTTCATGACACTAGTGTTTGTGACTGACTGCTCAGCTACGCCGCAGCTAGCAGCAACGCTCAGGGGTCATACACGGCACACTTTCTAATGGGACATCCCTTCCCGTGACGTTTGGCCACTCAGTGTATACGAATAAAGAATTCCGTTATATACACTTTAATAGATTTGAGAATTGTCTCCGTATTTAACTTAATCAGCTCTGTTTCCACACGTCTGTTATCTCCAGTGTCAGTGCCTGGACTGGTGTCAGGTCGTTGGCCTCGTTCGTCGCTTACTTACACAACCCTATTGGTAGGAATTCGTCAAATATTATGTAAGGGTATGTCAGAGATTTATTTATTTATTTATTTATTTATTTATTTATTTATTTATTTATTTATTGACGGGTGTGTACTTTCTTTCATTAATTTATAAGGCGAACTGGCTGTTCAGCTCTTTGGCTGGTTCGGAAACTGAGATTTTGTGTTCGTCTCAATTCATTTCTCTTCAACTAATTAAGACACACCGTTCTACCAGTCCCCACAGATACACGCAATAGTGAATACATCTGAATACATCCCTCTACATTGGCTTGGGGACAGGAGGGGTATCTGGCCCTAAGACTGGGCCAAATCCGTATCAAACGCTGGCTCGAAAAATTGGGGAAAAGGCCGGGAAAAAGAAGAAGATAGAGTGAATTGATTTACTGGGGACGGAAGAAACGCACATTGCACTATAAATACAAAAATAATACTAGGCACTTACATGAGAAGAAAAAATAACAATAATCCCACACAATTATTTATGATATTATTTTAACATTCTTCCTTCTTTCAGGCGTTACATCGCGTAGAATTGTTGGGGCAGTGGGATCAGACCAAAATTTCATATCTATGGTTTTATATTATTTCTAAACGCAAAATATTTAGACCAATATTACGTTGTTAGATGATTGATAACTGCTGAGGATTTACCTTGAAATCGAACAGTTATATGTTTGCCACCCACTTCCTTCCATGTCTCCCCTTACCCGAATATCACTAATTATTTTCAAAACCTGACCTATCCTCCTGAAAGGTGGGCATCCTAAGTAACGTCGAATCAAAGTATCTGCACACGGTAACTGAGGTCATTTGGTCAGTCGTCCTTGTTCCTGAGATCCCGGATGAGATCGTTGCTAAGATAATTGTTTGAAATAGGATAAACGTATTGTGCGGGTGGTAGGTAGTTGAAATCAATTCTGAGGTAATCTACTTTCCCTGTTTGCAGTATTTTATGAGGAAGAGAAACAGCATGATAATTACATCTCTCAACTAGTCTTAATCAGATTAGCTGGCCGAGGAAGGGGTTGATGTGGGAAGTGAATACAACATTTAGAGAGATTCGAACGCAGGCATTATGTCCCGTTGAAGTTAAATGCCATGTGAATAACTGAAATACCATTTTGTACATGCGACAAACAGACAATGCAAGACCTCAGAATTTATCGTTCAGTGTCGACAGTATCGAGTACAACAGGCCGACCTGATAAACTCATCAACAGCTATCGTGCAGCATTACTTCCTTCCTGACTACCAACGATCTCCATGTATACCATATAAACATATCTGAAAGAAGCTAGCATGGACATCAAAGTAGTCAAATGCCAATAATTTATCATATCAATGTAATTTTCAGGCTGGCTGTATGATCTTCTCACGATCTAAGGTCAAAATAATTGTAATTTTTTAACGTTTCTTATTGTATAATACATCACTACTATCAAATAATAGGAGTATTAGTCCTTGAACGAGCAGTTTCTTGGTATTGACTGGTAGGAAGTCTCTTATTTTGTATAGCGAGTGTAATGACCAGAATACACGTTGAGAAATGTTGTTATGTGCTCTGACAAAATTACATACGTATCGGAATTATATTATTATATATTTTAATTATTATACATACTTATCAGAAACTTCTAAATTTCTTTACGTTGTTTCCCGGTGTTATAGGTGTTTCGCTGATGGCCCAATTGAATTCGTCCGCGAAGCGATCTGATTGGTTAACTTCAGCGGCTGGTAAAATAACAAGGGCACGAGATATCGATATAAAATTTTCAAATTCCTCATCAGTATGAACAACGCCCTAACGTTCATATACTCTGTTCACGTCGTTTCCAACTCTCCTGTATATATATATATATATATATATATAGCCTACTAGCTGATATACCCGTGCTTCGCTACGGAATTCTCTGAAAGACTGTCTGTGGTGTTTTCCCAACTGAAGTCAACATACAGTAGGTCATTACAATGGCGTCACTGGGGATGTAGCTATTAAAAACAATGTTATAATATAAAATATTAGATCTAATTGAAAACCGCACATTTTCTCACTTTTAACGAACAGTTCTATGGTGACGATCTAACAGTCCAAAGTTCCAGAGCTGGAATAACCAGGTCGCAGACAGCCGCGAACACTCCTCTGCCATTATTCCGTTAATTGTGCACACTGCTCATTCCAATTAGTGTCTCAGATTAGGGATTGAATAGCTCGAATACTATGATGAACCAGGATGTTACGTGCCAGTAGTATCAGAAAATTTACGAACCAGAGGAATGGGATGCGGAAGAAGAGAGAGAGCTTAACTCCCCAGCTATTTCCCGCCAATATTCAGACAGGCTGTTATACTCGGTATGCAGCAGGAATCCCATCTATTGGAGATGAGCGGCAACAGAAGAAACGAAGCACATCTCAACAAACAATGGTCAAGTTAATGTTATTGTTGATCAGTTTTATGAGTTTTCTATATTGTAGGCCTTCACATACAGTATTCATCCGACTCTGGGATATTATGGCATCTTATAAAGTTAGTTATAGCGTACCCTGTAGTTTCTTATTCCCCGACTTTCCATACCGATTTTCGTTAAATTCTGTTTGCCCATTTTTCTCGTGACTCGGCGCTGATATGGATTTAGTAGAAAAAATCCAAATTCATGAATATCTCCGTTATCATAGCCGGTATGGTAAAAATTTAAAAGACACAAATGATCGGGAATTTATTATTATATAACTTTAGTTATGTAGTACTTATCGATAGGACCACTAATAATATAAATATTTGAGAATTAAATTTTTGGCCTTCCCCTAACCAACCATTTCCCTCAGCGTGAGTAAAATTTCTTATGGCCTACTGTAGATTGTAGCGACTTGTTGCCCGGCTATACATACCGATTTTCATTAAATTCCTTTCAGCCGTTTTCTCGTGATGTGCGTACAGACAGACAGACAGACAGACAGACAGACATTACGGAAAATTAAAAAGTACATGTCCCTGTTGCTGTGGACATGACCGATACAGAAATACCATTCTTTTTAAATTCTGAGCTATGTACAGACAAAACTCCTATTTTATATATATGTATATTAAATCTGGGATGCGCACTTCTAGAACACGCGGGAATATTGTAAAATGTAAGATATTCTAAAAGACAGTGGATTTTACTGCAGTGCAACATAAACTGAGTCAGGGGATATTAGCCGCGTCTGGTTACGTTTTCTAGAACTGAAACGGAATGTTCATATTTGTCTCAATGAACAACTCTACAACCACACTACCAAGTACCATGGAAACACGCAATGGTGAATAGATACCTCCACATAACGTTGGCGTAAGGAAGGACCTTTGCCGTAAAATCAAGACCAGTGCGACGCAGTTCACACCCACGAACCCAACAGGATGTGAGAAAAGCGACGGAAATAGAAAAGAGGAATGCACCTAGGTAGATTGTCGAGTCTTTCAAGTGTAAAGTCTGCAAGCTGGTGGGAATTAATGACTCCTCCACAAATACTCCACCCTAGGTATTGTAACAAGTTTTTGATGATAATAAATATATATTTTTTTTTTTTGCTAGGGGCTTTACGTCGCACCGACACAGATAGGTCTTATGGCGACGATGGGATAGGAAAGGCCTAGGAGTTGGAAGGAAGCGGCCGTGGCCTTAATTAAGGTACAGCCCCAGCATTTGCCTGGTGTGAAAATGGGAAACCACGGAAAACCATCTTCAGGGCTGCCGATAGTGGGATTCGAACCTACTATCTCCCGGATGCAAGCTCGCAGCCGCGCGCCTCTACGCGCACGGCCAACTCGCCCGGTATATAATAAATATAATCAATAAACATATATAAATAAAATTACTCAAAAAAACTTAATAAAATTAATAAGCATAATTAACCGAAATGTCCGTGGTATGGGCGCCAGAGTTCACCAGAATGGATCCCTCGAATTTAGATAAGAGCATGATAAACTTTATATCCCAGGGCGTGTACATAATGCTGCGTACTGGTACATCTGCTGCAGGCCTTACCTAACCTCCTGAAAACGACTATATAGGTAGGAACTGCACCTAGGTTCATCAATAACACTGATTCTAAAAAATAGCTAACTATATTCTTAACAAATTCCGTGCATGAGCACCTCATCAACATACAACATTATACATATAATACACACATAAAATATTGCTGGAAGACTCCATATTTACAACAACAACAATAATGAAAATCGTGGGAAAACGAAAGCGAGAACTAAGCTACCATTTGTAGATGGTCCGATGAACAATGTACATGTATGAAGATAAACACCCTTCACTGTCTCTATGTCAATTCGACTTACCGATTCTCATAATCGGCAGTTATCACATCACACAGATACTGTACCTTGTACTACTGTGTTCCACATATTTTAACACTTGTTGTAAAGATATATACACACGTCTGTCGATCCTCAACATAAATTATGGAAAGTGTGAGATAGCTTTCACCAACATATAATGCTAGGCCGCCACAAGTGCTACAATACTTAATGCGCAAGCACTCTCCACAATCATCCACTTTCCACGAACATAACAAGACTACGCTCCACGAACGTTTGAAGTCCAGTCCATTGCAGCCGTGTCACTCCAGTACCGTGTATCAGCACCACTTCCTTCCCGTACAGTGCGTCAGTTGTAGTTGTAGTTGTAGTTATCTTCCTTCTCGTTCCTTTACAATCACCTCTACAATCACCCTTACAATGTCTTCTCACAATCTCTTACAATGTTCCTGGTTGCCGCCGTATGATCAACCTTTATAGACATCAACATCCCCCTCCTCTCAGATGATACGTCTGGATTGGTGCTTGCCAGCCAATCATGAGTGAACCTCTTCTTTCTCCCAAGTTATAAACAAACACTCGGGAGTTTTACATGAATCATCAAATTTCCCTGGTACAACAACAAGCTCATCTCATCAGGCTGGGATATATACATGACTAATGGAATTTCCTGACACAAGTACATCACAACACACACTGGGGTAGCCAGATGACTCATTCAAATTACCAGAGTTATTAAAGCAATGTTTTCCCACTCATGCAAAACAAATTACTCATACCTACATATGTGGATATCTTCCAGCTTATAAATATAAATGACAAAACATACAAATGAAATACTAATAATAATAATAATAATAATAATAAATCGAATACTGACAATAATATCTCTAACTTCTACATATAATTCGGGGGTGTGATATATGTACTATCACAGTATTTCTAACCAGGCTACTGCTTCATCTGCCTCTAAGTCTCTTATGTTTAAGTCGTCAAACGTGAAGTAATGTTTCTTGGTATATTTAGAATTATACAATGAATAACAGCATTACCTTTATTAGTATTTGAAAGATTCATCAGTATTATGGTATATCAAACGTTTTCATTTCTATATTTATCGTAAACTAAGCCGATAGATTATAAACTCACTGCACGTTATTACTGAAATGGATACTTTTATGTTTGTATTTTCAGTGTTATTCTGTACATCAACCTCAAGGAATACACCATAATAATAAATATAATTTCTTGTGGCTATTTCTAGCCAAGTGCAGTCCTTGTAAGGCAGACCCTCCGATGAGGGTGGGCGACATCTGTAATGTGTAGGTAACTGCGTGTTATTGTGGTGGAGTGCAATGTTATGTGTTGTGTGTGTTACAGGGATGTTTGAGACATCCCAAACACACAGTACCCGAGCAATTGAAATTAACCAATGAAGGTTAAAAGCCCCGACCCTGCCGGGAATCGAACCCGGTACCCTCTGAACCGAAGGCCAGCACGCTGATAATTCAGCCAACGAGTTGGACACACGCCATAATAATTCCCAAGAATCAACATTCAGGATTAACAGGCGCAATTCAAATCCTGTTATATACCAAACATCACATAGGCGACATTTACGACGTTGTTAATAAACACTGCGTTCCTCTCCAGAAAGCCAGCTTCTCACTATATTCACATCAGAAAACTCTCCAGCGAATTACATAGTTCACCTTTATGAGTGAAGGGATGTCGATATACTTGTTATACGTGTTTATTCTCACTAGATAATGAATATTAATAAGCTAGAGTATATGTTTCTTCCAGTATAATTTGTCCTTTCCTGACATACGTCTTTGATGCCAGGACCATTTTATTGCCAGAGCAATAACCCTTCACCAGCACTTTCTTAATCAGCGCAGATAATATCTCTATGAAGAAGACCTTCGAAAATTCGAAAATTGAAACGCTAAAATCTTAAATATTAAGGCCCCTTTAGAGACTTTCCAAATAGATATTAATTTTGTACCCATGTGGAACAAACTCACGGAAGCTCGACGAAATCGGCGTTCACCACACTGTCGACTCCCTTTGTTAGTGTCGAGATTCCAGATAGTTGAAGCCTTTACTCTTCACACCTTCAAGGGCCCTTATGGCCAGTGCAGAGGTGGAGATGGATATCATGAGCTCTGATGAGGACAATTCTGTGTAATGTCGTCGTTGATGTACCGAAATCGCGAATGTGACAATGCTCTTCCTACCCATTATTTCCCTTGAGACTGGTCACGCCTCCGAGCCACATTGATATGCAGTCCATTAGAACAATTTTTGTTGAGTTAATTTCCTTATGCACGGGTATATAGGAAAATTAACCTTTATGTACCGTGCTGTAGGAATGATTGCTTGCATGACATTTTTTTGCTATTGGTTTTACGTCGCACCGACAAAGATAAGTCTTATGGCAACAATGGGACAGGAAAGGGCTAGGACTGTGAAGAAAGCAGCCGTGGCCTTAATTAAGGTACAGCCCCAGCATTTTCCTGGTGTGAAAATGGGAAACCACGGAAAACCATCGTCAGGGCTGCCGACAGTGCATGACATATTTACCCACTTCTGAATTATGCCGTACTTAGGGTTCACTTTCCTTTATACTTTCGCATAGGAAAATGAACACACCGTAATGTTCTAATGGACAGCATATCAATATGTGGCTGGGAGGTTTCATCAGTCTCGGGGGAAATAATGGATAGAAAGAGCATTGTCGCACTCATGGTCTGGGACCGCAGCGACGATGTACTATCTCCTACCTCCTATAGAATATCTTCCTATTCAAAGGCTGATGCTTTGCATGCCACTCAAAGTTAAAGATTCTGTCTTTTTCCTGTGGGCCTGGTTTGCCATTAAGAGGCAATATTGTTCATGCGAATGGGGCGTTGTTTTGGAGTTTCAAGGATTTCAAGAATATTGTGCTTTCCCAAACTCCAACTTTCCTAGAATAGGTTCCATTTTGCACAATCCACCAAAAACTATTTTATTTCTAAATAGGAGACCAATATTTTGTTCCCTCTCCTATTACTCCGCCTCTGTTGGTAATGTTTGACTAAATTTCGCCTCCTAGCATAGCCTCGAACTTCAGACTACTTTGGGGTCTCGGACTATATATACTCTCCCTTAGTAACGCTACTCATGTAAGCAAGTGGCTTAGAATCCCTTTCTGTGACATACTAGAACTATGTTTCCTGAATTTCCTATTCCAGTTCTAGGTAAATGCTAGATGATTCCTAACATACAGACCATCGTCGCTTCTTTCGTGGTCCTGACCACGGCCAGGTACACATTCGCACATCAGTACAGATGACCAGTCCAAGCAGTTGTTCAGAAAATTCTAATTGGTTAGAAGGCTTGTTTTCACTGCCAACGTTCCTACTGTGAGAGTGTGAAAAATAATTCAGCTGGTCAAACCGAGTTTACAACATAAGTGAAAAATTAAAACCAGGGCGCTGCTACAAAGCCCTTACGGTCTGTAAATAAACAACTCGTCTCGTCCCCTGCATTCTCATGCATTGGACGAGGGTAAGGTGGTTCCCGAATGGTACATTTATAATAGAAAAACCTATTTAATTTTTTAAATTTGAAACTTACAGTGATAAACCCCATTTGACTGTGAAACCGAACACGGCGCCACAACAAGCCGAGTCATATAGTTTGTATACACTACCTTCTCAATACGAAGCAAGTGACACATTAAAAGAAACGTTAAAAAAACCCAATATGGGTTGAGTGGACGCTAAATGGGAAACGATCAGCAAAAAAGAAAACCAGCAAACTACAGAATTAAGACAGGTTTTAAAGTACTATACCCCCCCCCCCCCCACGGCAGGAATCGGAGTCCAGCTGAATGCCGATCAATACGCTATACACTGACTAATGCTCTACATGACAGCCACTAGGAAAATTGGCACAGTAATTAAATGTTCGATTAAATAACCACTTCGTTTATTTCTCAGTTGTTTGCCATGTTCTATTCGAGACCCACATGAGAACCTTGTAAACCCGTTTGGTAACCACGTAGATACTGTTGCATGCATCAACTACTGGACTGACTGAAATCTTGAGGGGGTAAACCAATGTTTGTGCTGTACTGACCAAAACTACACATTATTATGAATTCTTTCAGTCACACCCTGCCAATGCTTTCTTGTCCCCACATCCTTCCATTATCACTTTCATAAAAGTTCTACTTGATTTCCAATCAGATACCTGTGTTAAGTGGAAGAGCATCATTGTTCCTGTTATACATCCGCTTCATATCCGAAAAAACGTTGGATTTATCAGAAAAGCACCTGATCAGGTATAAGAAGGGCTAATACTCATGCCTGCAATGTGTACGGATTATGTCTCATAATCACAGTTAAAATGAGACCTAGTTTACTTATAGCATGTGACTTTAATTTTCTTTTAAGTAATTTCATCATTTGTTAGCATAGCTTATAAAATATACTATATACTATTTATGAGATTCAACACTTTTAACCACACGAAACTGCAAAATGATTTCTCAGTCCCAAGTCTGCAGAAAGTGGGAGGGAATATTTTTGTCATTACCTGGCTTCTCCTCTTCTTACACACCCGAGGCGAGTTGGGCTATAGGATGAATGCGCCGAGAATTAGGTGGTTACGAGTTGGACTATAGCATTAACGCGTCGAGGATTATGTGGGGACGAATTGGACTATAGGAGTAATGCGCAGAGAATTAGGTGGTTACGAATTGGACTATAGGAGTAATGCGCAGAGAATTAGGTGGTTACGAATTGGACTATAGGATTAATGCGCCGAGAATTAGGTGGTTACGAATTGGACTATATAATTAATACGCCGAGAATTAGGTGGTTACGAATTGGACTTTAGGATTAACGCGCCGAGGATTATGTGGGGACGAATTGGACCATACGAGTAATGCGCCGAGAATTAGGTGGTTACGAATTGGACTATAGAATTAATACGCTGAGAATTAGGTGGTTACGAATTGGACTTTAGGATTAACGCACCGAGAATTATGTGGGGACGAACTGGACCATAGGATTAACGAGCCGGGAATTAGGTGGGGAGGAGTTGGACTATAGGATTAACGATCCGGGAATTATGTAGGGACGAGTTGCACCATAGGGTGAACGCAACGGAAATTAAGTGGGGACGATTTGAAATATAGGATTAACGCACTGGGAAATAGGTGGAGACGAGTTGGACTAGAGGAATGACGCACCCAAATTTACGTTGGGACGAGTCAGTCAATTCTGGGGAGAGACAGGCAATGCTCGTTGGCCAGAGTCGCATTTACACTGTGCGAAAAAATAGAAATAATTCTTTCTTCGACTATACTACACTTTGTCCTTCTCGTAACATAAAAGGCAATTTAACGTCTAATTAGTCTCCATTATTTCATTTATGCCAACAATCTAATATATCGGGCGTAGTCAAATGAAAACAGGTCAGCTGTCAAAAGGTAAAGCAGAACATTTCGTACCTCAAAAGTAATCAGCAGAACTCTTAAGAAATTTTGTCTCACTGGGTGATGAGATGATCAATCCTCTTCTTGAAAACGCTGCCGGTCTTCCGATGGAACCTCATCTGTACCCGTCCGATCCAAACCGATGCTTAAACACGTGAAAATCTCATGGGAAAGATTTGGACGGTAGGGAGGTTGCTGAAAATCTTCCCACCCAAATCTCTGAAGCCTAAAACTCACAGAGTTGGCAGTATGGGGGCAGGCATTGTCACGTAGAGTGATAGTGCCGATGGATAGCATGCCCCGGCATTTGGATTTTTTTTTTTTTTGCTACTGGCTTTACGTCGCACGGACACAGATAGGTCTTATGGCGAGGATGTGATAGGAAAGGCCTAGGAGTTGGAAGGAAAAGACCGTGGCCTTAATTAAGGTACAGCCTCAGCATTTGCGTGGTGTGAACATGGGAAACCACGTAACACTATCTTCAAGGCTGCCGACAGTGGGATTCGAACCCCATCTCCCGGATGCAAGTTCACAGCCGCGCGACCCTAACCGCACTTCCAACTCGCCCGGTCGTTTGGATTTTTTTGCTATTGGCTTTACGTCGCACCAACACAGATAGGTCTTATGGCGACGATGGGATAGGAAAGGGCTAGGACTGGGAAGGATGTGGCCGTGGCCTTAATTAAGACAAAGCCCCAGCATTTTCCTGGTGTGAAAATGGGAAACCACGGAAAACCATCTTCAGGGCTGCCGACAGTGGGGTTCGACACACTGTTTACCGAATACTGGATACTGGCCGCACCTAAGCGACTACAGCTATCGAGCTCGGTTGTTTGGATTTTACGGCACGCCTCAACCTCCTTAACGTGCCTTCATAACACTATGCATTGTTTATGCCCCCGTGAAGAAAGACATTCGTGGACAACGGCTTGCAACGGACGGCGATATGTGTGACTGAGTACACATGTGGTTTCCAAGAATGGGACTAACCGTCTCATCACCCAGTGGAAAAATGTCTTAAGGGTTCGGGTGATTAATTTTGAGATACGAAATCCATTCCACATTTTTGCGCGAGCGAGTCGACTGGTCTGTTAGGATCCCATAGCTGTGACCGTGCATTCGGGAGATGGTGAGTTCGTATCCCACACCAGAAAAACATTTGGGTTTCATATGTTGAGGAGGACCAGTACCTTGCCCAGGTGGCTTTATCTGCTTTGCTGAACAGGGGCCTTGTTGGGGAGGGGAGGATTGGAAGGGGTAGGCAAGGAAGAGGGAAGGAAGCTGCCGTGGCCTTAAATTAGGTACCATCCCGGCATTTGCCTGGACAAGAAGTAGAAAAATATGGAAAACCTATTCGAGGATGGCTGAGGAGAATCAAACCTCCATCTACTCATATGACCTCCCGAGGCTGAGTGGATACCCTTCTGTTCCTCGTACCACTTTTCAAATTTCATGGCAGAGCCGGGACTCGAACTCATGTCTCCGGGGGTGGCAACCAATCACTAACCACTACATCACAGAGGCGGACCGCTTCCTACCCAACCATAAAAGATTTTCCAATCTTTGCGTCGGTGAACCTTTCTATGTGTTAGCGCGACGTTGAACCACTTGCAAAATAAATAAATAAATAAATAAATAAATAAATAAATAAATAAATAAATAAATAAATAAATAAATAAATAAATAAATAAATAAAATACAATTTAGCAAGGCACCCGTTTTCATTAGGCTGCACCTTATATTACGCTGAATCGACAGTGCGTCTGAGTTGGGAGACCGTGTGAATGTACGTGCAATACAACAGAACATATAAATAATAAAACTACCTCATTCCAGCAGCGTTACATTTACTCTTCTAACTACAAAATGAACTAATCTCTCTTGTGTTTGCCTTTTATTATAATTAATCCCTCATCAATTATTTTCAGTTACTTAATTCCAGTAATATTAATTTTGTTTTGCTAACAATATATTCATGTAATTCAGTTCATTTGCATTGTATATGGCACTCAAATATGATAAATGGAATTGCATATCAAACACAAACAAATTATAATGCAGATAAATATAACAAATGAGAAATGAAATTACATATTCTCTCACATGACGAGCACATGAGGAGTAGGGCCGCACAGAGCCAGCCAGCTAAATGAACTTCTCTCGCATATCGTCTGCTTATGCTTCCTCTCATACTCACACTGTTGTAGTATTGTAATCGAAAAAAAAAACAGCTCTGTAAAGTCCTTAAAGGCCCTTGGGCGAGTGGAATGTGATATATCGTCAATCAGTCAATACTGATCTGCATTTAGGGCAGTCGCCCAAGTGGCAGATTCCCTATCTGTTGTTTTCCTAGCCTTTTCTTAAATGATCTCAAAGAAATTGGAAATTAATTGAACATCTCCCTTGGTAAGTTATTCCAATCCCTAACTCCCCTTCCTATAAATGAATATTTGCCCCAGTTTGTCCTCTTGAATTCCAACTGTATCTTCATATTGTGATCTTTCCTACCTCTATAAACGACACTCAAACTTATTCGTATACTAATGTCATTCCACGCCATCTCTCCGCTGACAGCTCAGAACATACCACTTAGTCGAGCAGCTCTCCTTCTTTCTCTCATTTCTACCCAGCCCAAACTTTGCAATATTTTTGTAACGCTACTCTTTTGTCAGAAATCACCCAGAACAAATCGAAATGCTTTTCTTTGGATTTTTTCCAGTTCTTGAATCAGGTAATCCTGGTGAGGGTCCCATACACTGGAACCATACTCTAGTTGGGGTCTTACCAGAGACTTATATGCCCTCTCCTTTACAGCCTTACTACAACCCCTAAACACCCTCATAACCATGTGCAGAGATCTGTATCCTTTATTTACAATCCCATTTATGTGATTACCCCAATGAAGATCTTTCCTTATATTAACACCTAGATACTTACAATGATCCCCAAAAGGAACCTTCACCCCATCAACACAGTAATTAAAACTGAGAGGACTTTTCTATTTGTGAAACTCATAACATGACTTTTAGCCCCGTTTATCAACATACCATTGCCTGCTGTCCATCTCACAACATTTTCGAGCTCACGTTGCAGTTGCTCACAATCTTGTAACTTATTTTTTACTCTATAGAGAATAACATCATCCGCAAAAAGCCTTATCTTTGATTCCACTCCTTTCGTCGTCGCGCCAGCAAAAGCCACTATCTGGAACATTCTCTTCTCAGAACTTTGCCTGGTCAGGTTCCGTTAACTAAGGTTCAATATTTTTTTTACAATTTGCTTTAGGTCGCTCCGACACAGGTACTGCAGGTCTTATGGCAACGATGGGATAGAAAAGACCTAGACGTGGGAAGGAAGCGGCCGTGACCTTAATTAAGCTACATCCCCAGCATTTGCCTGGTGTGAAAATGGGAAACCACTGAAAACCATATTCAGGGCTGCCGACAATGGGGTACGAACCCACTATCTCACGGTTGCAAGCTCGCAGCTGCGCGCCCCTAACCGCACAGCCAACTCGCCCGCTGAGGATCAATATTGTTAGATTAGTGTCAAGGAATTCGCGCTCTTCATAATATATGCGCTGCGGGTCAGTATTTCTTCAAAAATGTTAATAATATATTATGTCATTGGCTATACGTACCACTAAGTACTTTTACGGATTTCGGAACGCCGAGGTGCCGGAATTTAGTTCTTTTATGTGCCAGTAAATCTACCGACACGAGGCTGAGCACCTTCAAAAACCATCGGACTGAGCCAGGATCAAACCTTCCAAGTTCTCCACTCAGCCCGGCTCCAAAAATATTATAGTATCACATCAGCCACAATGTCGTATGTAATGTGTAAGTGAGATGATTAACACAACACATCAATTTCTTGTTAATGTTGAGGGTATTTTTCCGAAAAGTGATGTACATTTCCCAGTTCGGCTTAGCTGAATGATCAGCGTTGTGGCCTTCGGTTACATATTATCCCGGGTTCGATTCCGAATAGGTGGAGTATTTTAATCATAAATGGTTAATTCCACTGGCTCAGGGACTGGGTGTTTGCGCTGTTCCCAGCATACCCAAGACTCCTACAACACACAGACAATAAAATCCTACGCCACAACAACAAGGAGATTCCTATAAATGGCAGATGCCATACAAGGGCAGTAGCAAGAAATTATTGTTACTGTTATTATTATTATTATTATTATTATTATTATTATTATTATTATTATTATTATTATTATTATTATTTACAAATCTATGCTAGTTTTCAATGAAATTGTAGTATTGATCAGAACATTGTTATTTCCTTCGTACTCCAGAGAACACCATTCAAATACCATTCCCACAGGCAATCAAGAGCTCGAAGCTTTTCCCAGTTTCGCAGCAACTGCAGTTCCGTTTCAAGCACCGGTACGATTCTACAGGGTCTCTCATAAAAACAAAGACCGTCGAAACGGCGTTTTTACTCTCGGATACGTAAACTGCATTATGGTAGACGCGCGCATAGTTCTTGACCTTGCAAGCAGCCTGCACGTGTTCGACCTGGCAAGCATCAGACGCCAGTGTGAAACTCAGCTGTTAACATGGTGAGACAGTTATCATTGCCATATCGTAATTTAGTATGTAAAATTTCTGGTACCGGGCGAGTTGGCCGTGCGTGTAGAGGCGCGCGGCTGTGAGCTTGCATCCGGGAGATAGTAGGTTCGAATCCCACTATCGGCAGACCTGAAAATGGTTTTCCGTGGTTTCCCATTTTCACACCAGGCAAATGCTGGGGCTGTACCTTAATTAAGGCCACGGCCGCTTCCTTCCCACTCCTAGCACTTCCCTGTCCCATCGTCGCCATAAGACCTATCTGTGTCGGTGCGACGTAAAGCCCCTAGCAAAAAAAAAGAAAAATTTCTGGTTTCAGCCATAACTCTTGCTATTGGTGTACACAAAATCGTAATGGTGTTTATGAAGTCCCTCATTATGATAGGAAGATTGATGTTTGGTGTGCTGTTTGTGCAAGAGACCGGGCGAGTTGGCCGTGCGGTTAGGGGCACGCAGCTATGAGCTTGCATCCGGCAGATAGTGGGTTCGAACCCCACTGTCGGCAGCCCTGAAGATGGTTTTCCGTAGTTTTCCATTTTCACACCACGCAAATGCTGGCGATGTACTTTAATTAAAGCCATGGCCACTACCTCCCACTCCTAGCCCTTTCCTATCCCATCGTCGCCATAAGAACTATCTGTGAAGGCGCGACGTAAAACCAAATTCTAAAAGTTAGTGCAAGACGAATAAATGAGTCTAATTTTTTCGAGACGGCAATAAATGCCAGAGAGCTATCAAGATGACATTTTGACGTCGTTCTTCCATGGGTTAAAAGGGCCGTAGCCGTGTTGAAACACCGGATCCCGTGAGATCTCCGAAGTTAAGCAACATTGGGCGTAGTCGAAAAGTGGATGGGTTGCCACGCGCTGTTGGTGGGGGTAAGGGAATGGAGGAGCGGAAAGGAACAGGCCACCCTACCGCACGTAAACTCCGGCTCAGGAACACCTCTGCGGAGGTTTGGACCTGCCTTCGGGCAGAACACACCCTTACCTTACTTCCATGGGTTAACGGAAGAAAAAAATCGCGTTGGTGGTTTCAACAAGATTCAGCCTCTGCTCATACAGAAGAAGATTCCCTTCTTAAATTCTCGGAAGTGTTCGCAGATAGAGTGGTCAGTGCTGGTCTATTTCCCTCTCGTTCTCCATATCTAACTGTGTGATTTTCACTTGTGGGGCAAACTGAAAGAGAAAGTATATCGAACACGTCCTCACACATTGGAGGTACTGAACGAAAGACAAATCTGAATGAAATCAGAAACATTACAGTGGCAGAACTCACTCGCGTCAGCCAAAATGCGGTTGCCAGATGCAGTGCCTGTATAACTCAGGAAGAACGACACTTCCAGCATCTTTTATAAGGTAAGATTACATATAAGATATTATACCCACTTGAAGCAGTGCCGCTGCGCGTGACTTAAGTTCGGCTGAGGCAGCTGCCGTGGTCCAGAGGGCAAACACCGTGCGTTTGGTCTTAGTTTATATGTGAGACTGTACTGTACATTATTTTTCTCCTCCACCCAGACGGTGATTCATATTTCTTAACCCTAAGACTGCTCAGTGTCGAAACTATCGACGTACCTTCCGTTTCTGTACTGCCAGCGTCCAAAAATTCGACCTCAGACCAAAGCTCTCTTCCAGACCGCCACTGCCACCTGTTGATAAACTTATAGAATTACTTCATCAGACAGGTTGCAAAGAGTATTTCTGATGCTGTAGTTAACTTACGTGGTATTTTTCTGGCCATGAAATCACGAAGGTTAGACAACGCAATATTGTGGCTAGTAGGATGAATGTATTTGATAGTAACGCTACTATTTGAGTATGTTAAAAAGGGAAGTGATTTATTGTCTACTGAAGATTGCAAAACTAAGGACAGTAGATTTTACTCCGAATCCGTTATGGTACTAGTTGATAATCCAAGAACTATGGAAAACTGGAGTCAATGTACGTAGAGCCATAAGAATTCACAGCACCCATGGACCTACCTTCATGATGCGCTTCCAGATGGCCAGCAAAGAAGACGCTCAGCATCTCATCAAGACTGGCGTGCAAGTATATGGTCACCGCCATCGAGTGGAGCCCTCCCACTCCCCACCCCTTCCACCACCCAACCGCCAACCATCAAACAAATCACACCACCGCCCCCAGCCAACCCTCCTCCGTATTACCCCTAATCCACAACGAACTCCGCTCCCTATCCCAAATGGACCCATCCCCCTACCTCTCCAAATATACGACCTTCTGCGCCTCCTCATTCTATCTTTTCATAACATCACAACCACCCTCCAGCTCATAACCCCCCAAAGCTACCCCGGACCCTACATCCGACCGACCTAGGCACATCATACTCATCATTAAGAATTGCATCACCTCATCCATCCCTCTGAATTGTAAAACTCGTCATGCACACCCTCATAAACTCAATCCCGTAGCCATTCATTCAAATTTTCACACCGTTTTTCCCTCTTCTTCATTTATCACATCCATCAGTTCTCTTCACATCTCCCGGCCCGACTGAGAGCGTCACTCTCTAAGGGGTCCGCCCCACCCCTTCAGGGTGGAGAATGAAAACGAGAATAGATAGATAGTGGTACTTGTTGAGGAAGTGGCTGTGATGAGCAAGCGTTAGCAGTTTTATTTGTAACACTGGTGAATAAACCGTGATCAAGTTCGGCCCCGCAGTATAGGGGGCAACGCGTACGTCACCTGGCGGCCCCGGGATCGATTACCGGGTCAGGCTTTTTAAATTGTAATGGTTAATACCCCTGGCTAGTGGACTGGGTGTTGGTGACGTCCTTAATCTTCCTTTCCCCACACACAACATTCCACACTACCGCCATTCCAATTACACGCAGGTTCATACAATATGGTGCCAGTAGGGGCAAAAGATCCACATGGGTCGACGCCACGAACAAACAGCATTTCATATTTTTTTAAACCGTGATCAAATTTAAAATTTTGATTTTCCACTGCAAACGCAGACTGATATAACACACTCAAAGTTGTCAAATAAGGCAAGGGCCAAGGGGCGGTACTAAGAAGAGGAACGGAGTAGTCTCTCAGGAATAGGCAGAAGATGAATCCGAGCGAACTGGGGTAGAGAATGATACAATTTTTGAGTGATGCAGAAAAGCACTTACTCTTTATATAACTTTCAAAATATCGTCTTCAAACCCAGTACATTGATTTTTTTTTTGCTAGTTGCTTTACGTCGCACCGACACGGATAGGTCTTATAGCGACGATGGGACAGGAAAGGGCTAGGAGTGGGAAGGAAGCGGCCATGGCCTTAATGAAGGTACAGCCCCAGCATTTGCCTGGTGTGAAAATGGGAAACCACGGAAAACCATTTTCAGGGCTGCCGACAGTGGGGTTCGAACCTACTGTCTCCCGAAAACTGGACACTGACCGCACTTCAGCGACTGCAAATATCGAGCTCGGTATACTGAAATTCAGCATGTTGTACATTATTTCACATATCTTAGAATGTTTGTTATCCCGAAATTTCTTTTAATCAGCACTTAATTTCTAAATTTACACACATTTTTTAACTTCCTATACACAATGTGTTTTTGGTGGTTAATACTCTAGTGTATCCACTATAGCAATAATCGTCATTTACACTCTGACTGTGCTGTTTGCATTAATATAGAAAATACTCCTCTAATTTCATAATTAACGGTGTTAAAGCCATTTCACTCTGATGATGATGTTTAACATAAATATTTCAGGCAGCAGAGAATTCACTTTGTAGCAGTCTATGATTAATTAATTTCGTATGGCTGCTTCTAATAATAATGCTATTTGCTATACGTCCCACTAACTACTCTTTTACTGTTTTCGGAGACGCCGAGGTGCCGGAATTTAGTCCCGCAGGAGTTCTTTTACGTGCCAATAAACCTACCGACACGAGGCTGGCGTATTTTAGCACCGTCAAATACCACAGGACTGAGCCAGGATCGAACCTGCCATGTTGGGGTCAGAAGGCCAGCGCCTCAACCGTCTGAGCCACTTAGCCCGGCATGGCTGCTTCTAACTTGGTACAGACTTTCTAAGGTAGACCCTCCGACGGGCGTGAGGGGCGTCTGTCTTGTGTAGGAAGCTGCGTGTTATTGTTGTGGAGGATAGTGCCGTGTGTGGTGTGTGAGTTGCAGGGATGTTGGGACAATACAAAAACCCAGTTACCAAGCCAAGAGAATTAACCGTTTAAGGTTAAAATCTCCGACCCGATCCGGAATCGAACCTGGGGCGCTCTCAAACGAACAATACGTTGACCATTCAGCGGACGAACAGGAAAGTCCTAGGGTTAAATATTTCTTTGAAAACGAGAGTGTTTTAATAAGACATTGCTAATTGGAATTAAACAATATAATATAATAAGTCCGCTTCTGTGGGTAGTGATTATTGTGATTAGCTGCCTCTCCCCGGAGGTCCGGGTTCGATTCCCGTCTCTACCACTAAATTTGAAATGTGCTACTAGGGCTGGAATGGGGTCCACTCACCCTCGGGATGTCAACTGAATAGAGTGGGTTCGATTCCCACCTCAACCATCCTCGAAGTGCTTTTCCGTGGTTTCCCACATCTCCTCCAAGCAAATGCCGGGATGACCTCATTTAACACCACGGCCGCTTTCTTCCCTCTTCCTTGCCTATCCCTTCCAATCTTCCCATTCCCCCACAAGGCCCCTCTTCGGCATAGCAGGTGAGGCCGCCTGGGGGATGAACTGGTCCTCCTCTCCAATTGTATGCCCCGACCCAAAGTCTCACGCCCCAGGACATTGCCCTTGAGACGGTAGAGGTGGGATTGCTGGTTGGGTCCGAGGGAAAAACCAACCTTAAACGGTAAACGGATTACGAAAGGAAGAAGGAAAGAAAGAAAAAGAGAAAGAACGAAAGAAAACTATTTTAAAAATTGTGTTGTATGTGTATATTACGAGACCGTGCGGAATGTTCGATATTTATAAATTGCAATTTAAAACATTGCAATTATTCAAGTACTGCTGTACTGGAAATTTGCACAGTGGTCAGAATGTCCTGTCCCTCTGAACGAATCAACTACACTCAAATGGAGCTGTGTAGATGAACTTAACTTCCCTTCCTGGCAAGACTCGCTTTCGTAACGCAAGACCTGGTTCCATTCTAGAAGCACGTTTCTCGTGAAGTTCGTGTAGACGTACCTCCCAGGAACTGATACGGAATTTCGTACTTTACAATGAATCTGTGCTAATCTGAACCACGATTTGTTTACTATCCACAACGATTTAACTGATGTATTATTTAAGAACATGTAAGTTTATAATGGGGAAAGAAAGGGAAGGAAGACTCTTGTCTCCATACATTCATGTATTGTTTGGGCCATCCAGTGTTGCCAGGTCTCCCGAAATTTCAGGAGATTTCCTGATACTTTTGCAACACACCAGAAAATCCGAAAAAAGAAAAAACATTCCGAAATTTCTTCTAATCCAAAGTTAAAGAAAGTGAATAATAATAATGTCCGCCTCTGTGGTGTAGTGGTTAGCGTGATTAGCTGCCACCCCCGGAGGTCCGGGTTCGATTCCCGGCTCTGCCACGAAAATTTGAAAAGTGGTACGAGGGCTGGAACGGGGTCCACTCAGCCTCGGGAAGTCAACTGAGTAGAGGTGGGTTCGATTCCCACCTCAGCCATCCTCGAAGTGGTTTTCGGTGGTTTCCCACTTCTCCTCCAGGCGAATGCCGGGATGGTACCTAACTTAAGGCCACGGCCGCTTCCTTCCCTCTTCCTTGTCTATCCCTTCCAATCTTCCCATCCCTCCACAAGGCCCCTGTTCAGTATAGCAGGTGAGGCCACCTGGGCGAGGTACTGGCCATTCTCCCCAGTTGTATCCCCGACCAAGAGTCTGAAGCTCCAGGACACTGCCCTTCAGACGGTAGAGGTGGGATCCCTCGCTGAGTCCGAGGGAAAAGCCGAACCTGGAGGGTAAACAGATGATGATGATGATGAATAATAA
The DNA here is from genome assembly GCF_040414725.1 of Anabrus simplex. Taxonomy (NCBI): domain Eukaryota; kingdom Metazoa; phylum Arthropoda; class Insecta; order Orthoptera; family Tettigoniidae; genus Anabrus; species Anabrus simplex. The sequence continues at coordinate 107,269,521 of NC_090266.1, read as the reverse complement.
TAATAAATAGTACATTATACAGGGTGAAGCGTAATTCGCGCACTCGGGCGTCGCAGCGTGACTCCTCACATGCCAGCAATAAAATAATGTCTCTTACAAAATTTCGTCTTGCCAGTATATCCGGCAGAAAAACGACGTGGAAGAGTAGCAATCTGGCAACGCTGTAACCACATCTAGGGTAACTACCTCTGTCAGCAGACGTCAGTAGTACTGTACAGTTGGTGCAGTGGATAGAGTTTTGGGATAGCATGCAGGAGGTCGAGTGGTCGATCCTGCGTTGAGGGGTACGTTTTTTATTTCGTAACTGTAGTCCAGGTGGTATGGTATCTGGCATCTTAATCGTCAACAGCGATTGCAGCGGGTCCTCTAGAAACCATTTGCACTTACATAATACGATCCTAGAAATGGACGAACAATCGTTTGCATTGGTCAGCTTTGAAAGGCGCCCTTTCCACGTCGTGGGCGTGAATTTAATATGGACAGTATTAGTGCTAATGTGCTACATCTGCGCGGGCATATTGTATGTAGTATGGTGGCATCTCCGAAAACCTTAAAAAAGGTAGTTCGTGGGACGTGAAACGAATAACATTATTATTATGCATTTAGTATGTAAATGAGCCGCCTCTGTGGTGTAGTGGTTAGCGTGATTAGCTGCCACCCCCGGAGGTCCGGGTTCGATTCCCGGCTCTGCCACGAAAATTTGAAAAGTGGTACGAGGGCTGGAACGGGGTCCACTCAGCCTCGGGAGGTCAACTGAGTAGAGGTGGGTTCGATTCCCACCTCAGCCATCCTCGAAGTGGTTTTCCGTGGTTTCCCACTTCTCCTCCAGGCGAATGCCGGGATGGTACCTAACTTAAGCCCACGGCCGCTTCCTTCCCTCTTCCTTGCCTATCCCTTCCAATCTTCCCATCCCTCCACAAGGCCCCTGTTCAGCATAGCAGGTGAGGCCGCCTGGGCGAGGTACTGGTCATACTCCCCAGTTGTATCCCCCGACCAAGAGTCTGAAGCTCCAGGACACTGCCCTTGCCCTCGCTAAGTCCGAGGGAAAAACCGAACCTGGAGGGTAAACAGATGATGATGATGATAATGATGTAAATGACAAAGTAGATGTTGTGTTACTGTACTGTGCTATCATCTTTAGCATATCGAAAGTGATATTGTTTGTGTAGTTATTCTGTCCTATGACTGGTCATTTGTTTCAGCTGTCTATTTCTTATTAGTCTAACTAGGTATTTGTTGTTTCAGCGTTACAAAATGTTGTAAATGTAGGATACATGTAACCTCAGAAACGGTGTCTTACTGGATTACAGTAGGTAATGTCAGATGGAAATTAGCAAATAAAAAATCCGCCTCAACCCAGGATCGAACCATCGATCTCCTGCATGCCAACCAAAAAACCTAGCCACTGCACCAACTGTACAGCACGACCACCAGCACGTGCTGACAGCAGTAGTTATCCTACATATGCTTACAGTGTTGCCAGATTGCTACTCTATAACGTCCGTTTTCTACCGGATATACTCTCAAGACGAAATTTTGTAAGAGACATTTTTTTATTGCTGGCATGTGAGGAGTCGCGCTGCGACGTCCGAGTGCGCGAATTACGCTTCACCCTGTATACTAGCAATTACCCACGGCTTCGCTCGCGTGGATTTCCTAATTTGATCAAAGTAAACGTTCCTCGTCATTGTACTAAGACTTTATCTGAAAATTCCTAAAGTATAAACACTCACCCAAAAAGTGAGTTTCATTTACCCCAGAAATTCTTTGTAAAACATGTTAAACCTTTTGGGGCTAAGGCGACCATGCAATATAGAAGGAGATTACAAATACCTATTCGCACATTTGTAACATCTTCAGTTTTTGGGATATGCGTAAGTATCCCCATAAAAATAATTTAACCCATTGATCAGCCCCCCCCCCAACTACAGTAAATGTATTTTCCGAAAACAAAAGTACATGTTTCTTTATTTTTAAAGGAGGTTCCAAATACTAATTTTCACGTCTCTAACATCTTCATCTTTTAAGATACAAGTATCCTCACAAAAACATCAAAAACTTTTCACTTCTTTTCACTCCTCGTTAAGTACCTCCTCCGAAAACAAATACTTACATGTTCCTGTATTTTTAAAGGACTTTCCAAATACCAAGTTTCTTGTCTCTAACATGTTAAGTTTTTTTATATACCGGAACTCATTTTAAAAATTCACCCGTATTTTCAATTATTTCCAGCCCCTTAACTCGATTTTCCGAAAACAAAAAATACTTGTTTCATTACTTTTAAGGAAATTCCAGATACCAGTTTTCATGTCTGTACGTCTGTAATACCTTCAGTTTTTGAGATAACTGTATTCTCATAAAAATAATTCAAATTCTTCTTCTTCACTTCTTCCCACCCCTCTACCACCTTAAGTGGACTTTACGAAAACAAAAAAATACGTGTTTCTTTATTTTGAAAGTAAATTCAAAATACCAATTTTCACGTCTGTAAAGGCTTCAGTATTTAAGATAAAGTATCCCCATAGACATATTTCAACTCAAGGCGCTGGCCTTCTGACCCCAACTTGGCAGGTTCGATCCTGGCTCAGTCCGGTGGTATTTGAAGGTACTCAAATACGTCAGCCTCGTGCCGGTAGATTTACTGGCACGGAAAATAAATCCTGCGGGACTGAATTCCGGCACCTCGGCGTCTCCAAAAACCGTAAAGGAGTAGTTAGTGGGACATAAAACAAATAACAATTCAACTAATTTTTCAATTTCCCCCCCCCCGTTAAGGGTTTTCCCGAAAACAAAAGAATACGCTTTTCCTTATTTTTAAGAGATATTCAAAATACCAATTTTCGCGTCTGCAACATGTTAAGTTTTGAGATATACTGTAGATACTCTATTTTTAAAATTTCATCCCCGTTTTCCAGTTTCCCTTAAGTGGATTTTCCGAAAAAACATATTTATGTTTCTTTACTTTTACATGAAATTCCAAATACCAGTTCTCAAATCTGTAATATGTTACGTCTTGAGATAATTTTCAGATATATTCCTTTTAAAATTTCACCCCGTTTGTCACTCCTGTTCACTTCCTATTCATCTGATTATACAAAAACACAAAAATACGTGTTTCCTTATTTTCAATGTAGATTCCAAATTTCACTTTTCATGTCCGTAACATCTTCAGTTTTTGAGATATAAGTCTCCTCATAAAAGGGGTTTAACCACTTTTCCCCCGTTTTTCACCCCCCCCCCTCTTAATGAGATTTTCCGAAAACGAAGGAATACGTGTTTCTTTATTTTTAAAGGAGATTCCAAGTACTAATTTCCACGTCTGTAGCATCTTCAGTTTTTATATGTAAATATACTCATAAAAGTAATTCAACTCCATTTTCACCCTCCTTCCTGCCCGTTAAGTTGATTCCCACCTTCCCCAAAGAACAGTGTTTCTTTACTTTGAAATAAGATTCCAAACACAAATGTTCAAGCCTCTAACATGTTCAGTTTTTGAGATATAAGTATGCTCATAAAAAGAATTCAGCACCTTTTTCACCCACGCCCGTGAAGTTGATTCCCACCCCCTCCAAAATGCGTGTTTCTTTATTTTTTTGAGGTGATTCCAAATACAAATTTTCCCGTGTATAACCTTAAGTTTTTGAGATATAACTTACTTTATAAAAATAATTAAATTTTTCACTTCCTTTCACCCTCTCCCTTAAGTGATTTTTCCGAAAACCAAAAAACTTGTTTCTTTATTTATAAAGGATATTCCAAATGTCAATTGTCACGAACGTAACATTTTCAGTTTTGAGATACATGTGTCCTCATAAAAAGGAATTAAACTCCTTTACGACCGCCCCCGCCCCCAAGTTGATTTCTCACCCCTCAAAATGCGTGTTTCTTTACTTTAAAAGGAGATTCCTAATACTAATTTTCACGTCGGTAACATCTTTAGTTTTTGAGACATAAGTATCCTCATACAAAGAATTGAACTATTTTTTTAAATTAATTCGCCCCCCCCCCTTAAGTGGATTTTCCAAAGAAAAAGTTTACGTCTTTCTTTACTTTGAAAGCAAATTCCAAATAAATTTACATGTCTGTAACATCTTCACTTCTCGAGATAGAAGTATCCTCATGAAAATAAATCGATTCCTTTTTCACTCCACCCCCGCCCGTTAAGTTGGTTTCGCCCCACCCAAAATATGCGTGTTTCTTTATTTTTAAAGTAGATTCCAAATACCAATTTCCATGTCTGTAACCTTCACTTTTGAGCTATAATTTTCTCCAGGAAAAATAATTCTTTTTTTTTTACTTCCTTTCACACTCCCCACTCAAGTGAATTTTCCAAAAACAAAGAGTAACAGTTTCTTTAAAAGAGCTCCCAAATACCAATTATCACGACTGCAGCATCTTCAGTTTTTGAGATATGTTTATACTCGTAAAAGGAATTCATCTCCGTTTTCAACCCCCCCCCCACACCAAGTTGATTCCCGAACCAAATGCGTGTTTGTTTTATTTTTAAAAGAGATCCCAAATTCCAGTTTTCACGTTTGTAACACCTTTAGAATTTTTGGTGTAGGCCTATACATTCTCATACAAATAATTCAACTAATTTTTCAATTCTTCTCCCCCCCCCCCACTCCGTGAAAGGTATTTCCAGAAAACCAAAGAATACGTGTTTCCTTATTTTCAATGGGGATTCCAAATACCAATGTTCACGTCTGCAACATGTTAAGTTTTTGAGATATATTGTAGATACGCTAATTTTAAAAATTCACCCACTTTTTCAGTTCCTCTTAACTGGATTTCCGAAAAAAAAATTATATTTCTTTATTTTTACAGGAAATTCCAAATACCAGTTTTCAAATCTGAAAAATGTTACGTGTCTGAGATAATTTGCAGATATAGTCTTTCTTAAATTCACCTCGTTTTTTCACTCCTGTTCACCCCCTATTCATCGGATTATCCTAAAACGCAAAAATACGTAGTTCTTTATTTTCAAAGGAGGTTCCAAATTTCAATTTTCATGTCTGTAACATCTTCAGTTTTTGAGATATAAGTCTTCTCAAAAAAGGTGTTCAACCAGTTTTCCCCCTTTTTTCACTCCCCTTAATGGGATTTTCCGAAAATAAAGAAATACGTTTTTCTTCACTTTTAAAGGAGATTCCAAATACCTATTTTTACATCTATAAACTTTTAGGTTTTTGAGATATAGACATCCTCATTTGAAAAATTAACCCCCCTTTTCATCCCCTTAGCGAAGGAATATCCTAAAATCCTCTCTTAGCGAGCACCTACATAATAATATGAATGTATTCCCAAAATTTCATTTCTTTATGTCCAGTAGTTTTGGCTCGTCGATGATGAATCAGTCAGTGAGTCAGTCAGTCAGGACAAGTTACTTTATACATATAGGTTTATGCCGAAAAACTCTGCTCGTCTCACTGCGTGACGTTTTATGGATAACACCACTCGTTACGTACTTCCCAGCATTCCTTTTCGGCTCGAACTGCGTAATCCCTTCCGTCTTACTGAACTCGAAGCTCAGGCTTAACTGCATCATTCGAAGGGAAATCCCCGACCCGCATATAGAATATAAAATCTGCATCGTGCTACAACTTCAAAATCGGTACACAATTTGTACGCCTGATGAATAACTTAATCCACAGAAAAAGTGCGGAGAAAGAGAAGAATAAGAAGAAGCATAGAGTGGCCAGAGAGTACGGGTGAGTGAAACTGTACATTTTTTTTTCTCATAATAACGTCACATGACTATTGCATTCTTTAATTTAGTTGTAATATAACGTTTCAGTGCTCGAGAAATTACCGATATTTTCATTAAAACTCCCGAAATGTTTACGTACAATCTACCGGGTTTTTATTTGGAGACGTGGTAGCACTGGGGCCATCAGTCCATATAGCGGTTTGACGCATTTCTCCATGGCACCCTATTTTATGCTAACCTTTTCATTTCTACGTAACCACAACATCCTACGTCTAATCTAATCTGTTTGTCACATTCATGCCTTGGTTGGTACCGCCTATACTTTCCTCAAGAACTAACCGAACAAGTCATGGGTGTCTTGAAACATGTCTTTCTTCTAATCAGATTTCGTCAACTTATTCTCCTCTCACCAATTTCAAAACCATTTTCGAGGACTTAACACTCCATGTTGCAGCCTTACGGGTATTTTCCATGATTAAGACCTTGGATTTCCTGTTCTTTCTTTGCCGGGGATGACGCCCACTTCATGTTATTACTATTCTGGATTACTTTTTTATGTTTTATTTCGTTGGAGAGTAAAATTGTGGTGTCCCATTACCTTCCACTTCGCAGTAAAACATCTACTATCTAGTCACGAGTCTTGTCAATGTCAGTCATTTTCAGTCTCATATTATTCATGATGGGTGCTGCAGTTGTTCTCCACCGCAATGAGTTCCAGTAGCTTTTCCTCTACTCAGGGTTCATCGCCCATCTATAACGGCTCGTCCACCTAAAGCCGTTTGCCCTAGTAGGGTGTCAGATTATTTTCCACCGCCAGTCTTAAAACTCACGAGTATAAAAATTTACGAATTCCAAGAGGAGTAAATTTCTTCTATGAATGGACGGATGCCCACCCTACCCACATAACGACTGTAGATATTTGAAAATGTAATCTGGAATTATGAGAAAAGGACCATAGTTGCGCCAGTCAGAACTGCGTGCCATCTGGTAATTGGCATCTCTAACCAACGGACATCAGGTATACAAACTGGTGGGTTGTTTCACTTAAAACTCTATTGTCACTTGTATTTTTAAATTTACTGGCAGACGCGATGAAAGTCTTTTCTGACAAAACCATACTGTTTCGCCCCATCTGTTTCCTCTCTGCATATAAAACCTGTAAGGGGCTGCCTGGCCGAGGCGGTCGTGCTCGGTTCGCCCGGAAGGATGTGGGTTCGAATCCCCGTCAGGAAGTCGTAAAATTTAAGAAACGAGATTTCCACTTCCGGAGGTGCATATGGCCCTGAGGTTCACTCAGCCTACACCAAGAATGAATACCAGGTTAATTTCTGGGGGCAAAGGCGGGGCGTAGAGCCAACCACTCTACCCCATCACGTGCCGAGGTTAACAATGGTGGAAGCCTTTACCTTCCACTCCTCCAAGGGCCTTCATGGCCTGTACGGAGGTGACTTTGCTTTGCTTTGCTATATAAAACCTATAACCGTTGTACACTGAAATGAATGAACGCTTTTGTGCCGATATGTACCAGCCGAAAGACCTGCAACATTATATTTATTATTATTACTATTATTATTATTATTAGTGGTGAAATGAAATGACGTATGGCTTTTAGTGCCGGGAGAGTCCGAGGACATGTTCGGCTCGCCGGATGCAGGTCTTTCGATTTGACACCTTAGGCGACATGCGCGTAGGGATGAAGGTGAAATGATGATGAAGACGACACATACATCCAGCCCCCGAGTCAGCGAAATTAACCAATGATGGTAAAAATTCCAGACCCTGCCGGGAATCGAACCCATGACACCTGTGAACAAAGGCCAGCACGCTAATCAGTTAACCATGGAGCCGGACATTATTATTGGTAATTACTAACTATGTATTTGTACATTCAACATTTATTAGATCGTAAGCATAATCATTTTCATATCAATCCCGTGGAGTCCAGGTGGACATTACCTCAAGTGAGAAGCTGTATGCCGAGTGAGTTGGCCGCGAGGTTAGGGTCACGTAGCTGTGAACTTGCATTAGAGAAATGGTGGGTTCGAATCTCACTGTCGGTATCCCTGAAGATGTTTTTCCGTGGCTTCCCATTTTCATACCAGGCGAATGCTGGGACTGTACCTTAATTAAGGCCACGGCCGCTACCTTCCCAATACTATCCGTTTCCCATCCTTTCGTCGCCGAAAACATTCGATGTGTTAGGCTACGCTAAAACACAAGCCAAGAAAAGAAGAAACGAGTCTGTTACGAGAGGTACAGCGATGCGAAACCAGAAAGGAAAGGAGCACTGCTGAAAGAGTCGTCGTGCTGACCGCATGACACTCCAACATCTGCAGGTTATCATACCGGGCAAAATTCGTCTAGGTATGCAAAGACCAGAAATAGACAGTCTGTGCCAAGGGGTTTGGTTTTAGTTTAGGAGTAATTTCATAGCTTGAAGGTTTCGTAGATCTCTCCATATCAGCTCGATTCTCATCTTCGATACAACGCCTCTTATTATATTATCAGCGTTATCTCTAGCAAATATTCAGAAAGTCATTAAAGAGGATAATAATAATAATAATAATAATAATAATAATAATAATAATAATAATAATAATATTGTTAATGGCTTTACGTTCTACTATCTACTTTTACTGCTTTCGGAAACGCCAAGTTGCCGGAATGTACTCCCGCAGGAGTTCCTTTACGTACCAGTAAATCTACCGATATGGGGCTGACGTATTTCAGCACCTTTAAGTACCACCGGTCTGAGCCAGGGTCAAACCTGCCAAGTTGGGTTCAGAAGGCTGGCTCCTCAACCGTCTGAGCCACTCAGCCCGGCGAGGATGAAACAAATCAGGACTAAACGACTCTCCCATTTCAGAGTGAAACTGCGAATTCCAGAAAGTTTTGGTTATTCAAGGAAGTCCGAATTTACAGTCCGGTAAAATCTACACTGCTGGTCTTGTGTTGAAGCACATCATTACTGCCACAGTAGTGGAATAGCAGGTTGTTGAACTAGTACTGCAAGAGTAAAATTTCAAGAAGACTGTCCTTTTGATATTGTAGAATATCTCCCCTGCAGTTAAAAGTCTATAATGAAGCACTTGCTAAGGAGAAGAGATTTCCGCGAAGCTCAGTGTTTTATGAGACCCTCGCTTGTTGGGAACAAAGAATCGTGTATTGTCGAGCTGTCTAGGTCTACGACGCATGCGATGTCGTGAGGTTGCAGCTAATGTCTGTCTTGTGCGGCGTGCACAACCAGAACTCACGCGGCCGCGACCATGAAAGGGAGAGACTTGAATGGAACTAATCGATTATATTAAAGAAGAATCGAATATTACGCTACCCCACTAGATTTTCACTCCCGTTAGAATGTGAATTCTTTCTTTCTTAATGGAATCTCTCAGTACGTAGAATGGTCCTGAGGCGAAAGAAGCACGGAACTCTGAGGGGGATAAAAGCAAGGGTGTCCAAATTCACTGCAAGAGAACTCTTTGTCTTTTTGTATGTTGAGTATTCAGCAGAATGATGGCCGGCAGGGTAGGGGAGGTGTCGGTATACAATTTCTAATCACTAGATTGTGTGCCAAAGGACTGGATTAAATTCCAAACCTCTCCACAGTGCTCATATGAAGCGTGGGCATATGACGCTGTTGATGGTGATTGGTCCATCAGATGGGGACGTTAAGCCTTGAGCTGACCCCTTGGTGCTATTCGACAGGAGTAGGCTATGTGCTGGCAACGGGTTTCACCCTGTCCCTTCCTCCTATCATATATCACTTCATTCATTTCATCTCATTAACTCCTCTGATGAGGTTGACGTCAGGAAGCGCGTCCGTGCCGCCGTAGAGAAACGGGCAAGCGTTGGACAAAGAAACAAACGCGGGTAAGTTGAAGCCTTGAAAACTGTCTTTGTTGACATTCTTAAGAAAGGTGAGGGAGATAAGTAATTTAGCCGCTCCCTAAAGTGGTAAAATTAGACGTAAACTCGTGTCCTCATCCCGTGGTGGTGCAGCTCTTTTCAGGCACACCCAGATTGGAGGTGATCTGCATGTACAATTTCAACCACATATCATCCCTCCTGCCAGTTTTAAATTCGTGGCAGTACCGGGAATCTAACCCGGGCACCCGAGGACGGCAGCTAATAAACACTAACTGTTACGCTATGGAGGCGGACGACACGCCGCATTGCTAAGACAGATAGCCCCTTGTGGTATCCCCTTGTCTTTTAACAAGGGTAACATTCCAATAGATGTAAATACCCGCACTGTAAGTCTTATTATCAAGGCATTTCCTCTACAAACTAGTGATGTAAAGTCAGGCGAGGTAAAATAAGCGATAACTACTCTGGTTTGAATAATAATAACTCTTTTTTTACTGTTTGCTTTACGTCGCACTGACACAGACGGGTCTTATGGCGATGATAGCATAGGACCGGGCTAGAAGTGGGAAGGAAGCGACCCTGGCCTCAATTAAGGTACAGCCCCAGCATTTGCCTGGTGTGAAAATGGGAAACCACGGAAAACCATCTTCAGGGCTGCCGACAGTGGGATTCGAACCCACTATCTCCAGGATGCGAGCTAACAGCTGCGGGCCACTAAACGCACAGGAAACTCTCCCGGTAATAATAATAATAATAATAATAATAATAATAATAATAATAATAATAATAATAATAATAATAATAATAATAATCTTGTTTGCTTTACGTCCCACTAACTAACATTTTTACTGTTTTCGGAGTCGCCGAGGTGCCGAAATTTTGTCCCGTAGGAGTTCTTTTACGTGCCAATAAATATACCCACACGAGGCTGACGTATTTGAGCACCTTCAAATACCACCGGACTGAGCTAGGATCGAACCTGCCAGGTTGGGGTCAGAAGGCCATTGCCTCAACCGTCTGAACCACTCAGCTTGGCACTCAGCTTCGAAGTCCGACCTTCATATTTCGTCACAATGCCACAAACACATTTACACAACCAATATCGGATATCATATTCAAAGTGCAATATATTTCAACATGCTAAATATAATCAAAATATGACCCTAAATCACTAAAATGACATAAATATGAACAAAGCAATAAAAAATGGTAGGGGCTGCCTGGCCGAGGCGGCAAAGGCGTGCTCTGTTCGCCCGGAAGGACGTGGGTTCGAATACCCGTCAAGAAATCAATTTAAGAAATGAGATTTCGACTTCCGGAGGTGAATATGGCCCTGAGGTTCACTCAGCCTACACCAAAATGAGCACCAGGGTAATTCCTGGGGGCAAAGGCGGCCGGGCGTAGATCTAACCACTCTACTCCATCAAGTGCCGAGGTTACGGATAGTGGAAGCCTTTACCTTGCACCCCTCCAAGGGCCTTCATGGCCTGTACGGAGATGACTTTGCTTTGCTTTGCTAATAACAAATGGTAAAATATGCATTTACATGCCCTATAAAATAAAGCTAGATATGCTTAGAAACGTCCAATTCGTGATTAATTCCAACAAATAGTGAACACAAAAATAGGCCTATGTCATTTCGTGAGTATCCAAAAACCTATTGATCAGTTGTTCTGGAAACTCCATATTCCCATATATGTTTCCAAAGGGATTTGCTGAAGTTGCACTACTTATACAACGTGTCGAACTGTACATTCCCTCTAGAGGTGCGGCATTTTTCAACACATGAAATAATGTCTTTCACTCTACACATCTGTGTGCATAAGACCATTTTCACAATGGCCGATTCAGTAGAGGAGATACGTTCACGTGCAGCATTTTTGCCTCGGATAGCCATTGCGAAGCTCAGAAACACATCCACAGTCTTACACTCAATGCCCACTTTTCTAGATGCATAAAATACATTACGTCACTTTAATCAACATCTTCGTTAATGTTGAAAAGTACACCTCTATTACAAAGAAGTGTAAGGTAAAGCAAACCATAGCCATTTTCATTACGGATTGTTATGCTTTTCAGAGTTAATCTGCAAGCCTCTGTGAATTTATTAACGCCCCCAGGATCCTCTGTTTGTAACTAGCTCTGATGCCAAGTTTAGTTCCATGCTTTCGTCTTAATCTATTTTACCCTCCAGGGTCGGTTTTTCCCTTGGTCTCAGCGAGGGATCCCACCTATACCGCCTCAAGGGCAGTGTCCTGAAGATTCAGACTTTGGGTCAGGGATACAAAAGGGGAGGATGATCAGTATCTCGCCCAGGCAGCCTCACCTGCTATGCTGAACAGGGTTCTTGCGGGGGAATGGGAAGATTGGAAGTGATAGACAAGGAAGAGGGAAGGAAGCGGCCGTGGCCTTAAGTTAGGTACCATCCTGGCATTTGCCTGGAGGAGAAGTAAAAAACCACGGAAAAACACTTCCAGGATGGCTGAGGTGGGAATCAAACCCACCTCTACTCAGTTGACCTCCCGAGGCTGAGTGGACGCCGTTCCAGCCCTCGACCACTTTTCAAATTTCGTGGCAGAGCCGGGAATTGAACCCGGGCCTCCGGGGGTGGCAACTAATCACACTAACCACTACACCACAGAGGCGGCAGTTCCATGCCTCTTACCCATAAATCACTGGAAACTGAGTCTAGCCATCGTCGTCTTGGTCTCCCTCTACTTCTCTTACCCTCCACAACCGAGCCCATTACCCTGCTAGGTATCATATCCTTCTCCATTCGCCTCGCATCACCCCTCCACCGAACCTGGTTCATGCGTACAGCTTCATCCATCGAATTCGTTCAGAACGTAGCCTTTATCTCCTCATCTCCAGTCCCTGCTTCCTCTGTTTGTATGTACAAGCGATCATACTCACTACCTGCATGTCTGTTACTTCTAACTGATGAGATATCCTGATATAGCTTAGTCCAGCAGTTGACTTATTTGTTACAGAATACTGTTGATTGCAACTGCGAGTTCAATCTATTAACATTGTTGCACCTTGATTCAATTACTATACTACCATCCTAAATACTCGAAATGATCTACATGTTCCAGTTTTGAATTCCACGTCGGCAGAGATCAAAACATTTTACTACATTTCCACCTAAGTGAGTCCCTCCCAGCGCAGCTGTGAGCATGCATCCAGCAGATGATGGGTTCGAACACTACTGTCGGCAATCCTAAAGACGGTTTTCTGTGGTTTCCCATTTTCCACCTGGCAAATGCTGGGGCTGTACCTTAATTAGGGCCACAACCGCTTTCTTCCCATTCTTGGCCCTTTTCTATCCCATCGTCGCCATAAGAGATATCTGTGTCGGTGCGACGTAAAGAAAATAGCAAAAAAAACAAAAAACAAAAAAAAACAATTTATAGAGGAAGAGGTATTATGAAAGAAAGTCATTTCCATTTAAAATGAGATGTCTGGTCACTCTGTACATTGGCAAAAATTTCTTCCCAATATTCCCGGGAAGTAATTGCAAAATGTGTAATAGTAAGCATTCACTACGTTTTTTTTTTTTTTTTTTTTTTGCTAAGGGCTTTACGTCGCACCGACACGGATAGGTCTTACGGCGACGAAAGCATTCACTATTACTACAGGGTGCTAACACATGCGAAATTCATAAATTTTCTGCACTCTTTTAATTGAGCACTGTTGGCAGCACACACTCGTCGCTGAAGACGTGGACACTTGTACTCGACCTGCCGACTCACTGCGTAATGAACATTTGACGTAGAACAATGGGGACTCGTTGACAGCTAACTCTTCTCTGCCATTGTTCCTTTCACTATGACGCCTCCACGTACACGGCCTTAATGACCAACTAGAGTTAGAGGTCACAAGCTTAGTACATTTTTGTACCTTGATTAAAATGTCGACTATATAAGCGATGCAGTGTGTAGTTTAAATTGTTAATGGCACTGATGAATTTAAATTAACTAATTAAGTAAGTAAAATACACGACCTCAATCGGCGCACTCATTAAAATGCATATTGAGTAACTTTTTAATCAAAATTCAAACTGCCCCGGCGTCTTACTGTGACTGTCAACTTCGAATCAATTATCTTTCAAAGCTCTAAGAGATTAATGTCCAGTGTTCTGTAAACACATTTTGAAGTAGTGTCCGCCTCCATAGCGTAATGGTTAGCAGTATTAGCTGCCGTCCTCATAGTCCCGGGTTCGATTCCCGACACTGCCAGGAATTTACGAATATCAGGAGGGCTGATACGGTAAATGCACCCCCCCTCCCCCCACTTCTATTGGTGGTGTACCTGTAAACAGCTGCAGTACCTCGGGATGAGGGCACGAATTTACTTTGTCCGGCTCCATGGCTAAATCGTTAGCATGCTGCCTTTGGCCCAAAGAGTCCTGGGTTCCACTCCTCGTCAGGTCTGGGATTTTAACCTAAATTAATTAATTCCAATGGCTCGGGGTCTGAATGAATGTGTCGCTTTCATCGTTAGAATTGCCCGGCTCCTCGACTGAATGGTCAGAGCAGTTGCCTTCCGTTCAGAGGGACCCGCCTTCGATTCCCGGCCGGGTTGGAGATATTATCCTTAAATGGTTATTTCTCCTAGCTCGGGGACCGGACATTTAAACTCTCCGCAAAATCCCTGCAACTCGCGTACCACACACAACACTATCCTCCACTACAAAACAGTTCTCTTACTCTCGTTGGAGGGCCTGTCTTACAAGGCATGTACAGAAAATTAATCATTTAAGCATTCAATTTCATCACAGGTAGAACTTCATCCTCACAGAGGCGCAGGTTGCCTATAGCCTTCAACACGAATGACCTGCACCATGGCCACACGCCCTTAATTTAGCCTAAAGGAATCAATATAGTAATCTTCATCTCCCGCTGTTTTTTCCACGCCCTGGTGGGGTCACAGGTGAGAACTGCGACGCACAGGTGGACTTGTCCCTGTTTTACGGTCGGATGCCCTTCCAGACGCCAAACCTCTGTGGAGGGAAGTATTGACTCTTACGTGTTTCTTGTGGTGTTTTGCGAATGTGAAAAGAAGTGTATTGGGGCAAACATAAACACTCAAACCCCGAGTCACAAGATTTAACCAGATGGGGTTTAAGTCGCCGAGGCGGTCGAGAATGGAACGCTAAGCGCTTGAATGGAAAGCCATAACACTAGACATTCAGCCAAGGAGCTGAATATTTCATTCATTCATTCATTCATTCATTCATTATCATTATAGACTGTTATGCCTTTCAGCGTTCAGTCTGCAAGCCTCTGAGAATTTACTAAACGTCGCCACAATCCTCGATTTGCAACTAGTGTTGTGGCCTCATTTAGTAATATACCTCTTATCTTTAAATCGTTAGAAACAGAGTCTAACCATCGTCGTCTTGGTCTCCCTCTACTTCTCTTACCCTCCATAACAGAGTCCATTATTCTCCTAGGTAACCTATCCTCCTCCATTCGCCTCACATGACCCCACCACCGAAGCCGTTTTATGCGTACAGCTTCATCCATCGAGTTCATTCCTAAATTAGCCTTTATCTCCTCATTCCAAGTTCCCTCCTGCCATTGTTCCCACCTGTTTGTACCAGCAATCATTCTTGCTACTTTCATGTCTGTTACTTCTAACTTATGAATAAGATATCCTGAGTCCACCCAGCTTTCGCTCCCATAAACCAAAGTTGGTCTGAAAACAGACCGATGTAAAGATAGTTTCGTCTGGGAGCTGACTTCCTTCTTACAGAATACTGCTGATCGCAACTGCGAGCTCACTGCATTAGCTTTACTACACCTTGATTCAATCTCACTTACTATATTACCATCCTGGGAAAACACACAACCTAAATACTTGAAATTATCGACCTGTTCTAGCTTTGTATCACCAATCTGACATTCAATTCTGTTGGATTTCTTACCTACTGACATCAATTTAGTCTTCGAGAGGCTAATTTTCATACCATACTCATTGCACCTATTTTCAAGTTCCAAGATATTAGACTGCAGGCTTTCGGCACAGTCTGCCATTAAGACCAAGTCGTCAGCATAGGCCAGGCTGCTTACTACATTTCCACCTAACTGAATCCCTCCCTGCCATTTTATACCTTTCAGCATATGATCCATGTAAACTACAAACAGCAAAGGTGAAAGATTACAGCCTTGTCTAACTCCTGTAAGTACCCTGAACCAAGAACTCATTCTACCATCAATTCTCACTGAAGCCCAATTGTCAACATAAATGCCTTTGATTGATTTTAATAATCTACCTTTAATTCCATAGTCCCCCAGTATAGCGAACATCTTTTCCCTCGGTACCCTGTCATATGCTTTCTCTAGATCTACGAAACATAAACACAACTGCCTATTCCTCGAGTAGCATTTTTCAATTACCTGGCGCATACTGAAAATCTGATCCTGACAGCCTCTCTGTGGTCTGAAACCACACTGGTTTTCATCCAACTTCCTCTCAACGACTGATCGCACCCTCCCTTCCAAGATGCCTGTGAATACTTTGCCTGGTATACTAATCAATGAGATACCTCGATAGTTGTTGCAATCCTTCCTGTTCCCTTGCTTATAGATAGGTGCAATTACTGCTTGTGTCCAATCTGAAGGTACCTTACCAACACTCCACGCTAATTTGACTACTCTATGAAGCCATTTCATCCCTGCCTTCCCACTATACTTCACCATTTCAGGTCTAATTTCATCTGTTCCTGCTGCCTTATGACAATGGAGTTTATTTACTATCCTTTCCACTTCCTCAAGCATAATTTCACCAACATCATTTTCCTCCTCCCCATGAGCTTGACTGTTTGCAACACCACCATGATGATTTCCTTTTACATTGAGAAGATGTTCAAAATATTCCCTCCACCTCTCCAGTGATTCCCTGGGATCTGTTATGAGTTCACCTGAATTACTCAAAATACTGTTCATTTCCTTTTTCCCTCCCTTCCTAAGATTCTTTATTACTGTCCAGAAAGGTTTCCCTGCTGCTTGACCTAGCCTTTCCAGGTTATTACCAAAATCTTCCCATGACTTCTTTTTGGATTCAACAACTATTTGTTTCGCTCTGTTTCTTTCATCTACGTACAAATCCCTGTCTGCCTCGGCCCTTGTTTGGAGCCATTTCTGATAAGCCTTCTTTTTACGTTTACAGGCTGCTCTCACTTCATCATTCCACCAAGATGTTCGCCTTTTCCCATCTTTACACACAGTTGTTCCTAGCCGTTCCCTTGCTGTTTCTACTACAGCATCCCTGTATGCCACCCATTCACTTTCTATATCCTGAACCTGCGTACTGTCTACTGTTCGAAACTTCTCACTAATCATATCCATGTACTTCTGTCTAATTTCCTCGTCTTGGAGATTTTCTACCCTTATTCGTTTGCAGACAGATTTCACTTTCTCTACCCTAGGCCTAGATATACTTAGTTCACTACAGATCAGATAATGGTCTGTATCATCATGAATATTTCATAGGCCTATAATAATAATAATAATAATAATAATAATAATAATAATAATAATAATAATAATAATAATAACATAAGTTTTCTACTTTCTTCCATTTTCTCAAATTTACTCAGTTCACCATTTGAAGTGGATTTGGTCCAGTTTTACTGTCGGATGCCCTTCCTCATGCCAATTATATGTGGAGGAATATCGTCAATCACCACTGATTTACATTTAAGGCTGTCGCCAGTTGGCAGATTCCGTAAAAAGTTTTTCAAAGGAGTTGGAAATATATCGAAGATCTCCCTTCATAAATTATTCCAATCCGTAATCCCTCCTATTGTAAATGAATTTTTCCCCAACTTTCTTCTCGGGTGTATTCATTAATGCTTGCTCCTATGGTAGTTCGTAGTGTCGTGCGTTGTACAGGACGTAGATAAAGAAAAGTGCCGTAAGTGGAACGCAAGAACCCAGTCCCCGAGCCAGAGAAATTAATTATACTCTGATAAAATCCACAATATATCCGGGAATAGAATCCAGGGCCCTCTGAACCGATGATTAGTACGCTGACCGTGCATCATAGGAGTTGAATAATAATAATAATAATAATAATAATAATAATAATAATAATAATAATAATAATAATAATAATAATAATAATACGAGCCTCGGTTGCTATGGCGGCAGCACTCCGCCCTCTCATCGCTGGGTTCCGTGGTTCAAATCCCGGTCATTCCATGTGAGATTTGTGCTGGACAAAGCGGAGGCAAGACTTTTTGTTCTTCGGGTACTCTGATTTTGCCTGTCATCTTTCATTCCAGAAACACTCACCGGCATCATTTGATTTATTTGTCAGTCATTAATCATTGCCGCAGACGAGCGCGACAGGCTTCGACAGGCGGCATATTTCCTATCCTCGCAGCTAGATGGGAGCTTCATTCATTCCATTCCCGACCTGGTAGAAAGACTGGAAACAGGCTGTGTTCATTCAATAATAATAATAATAATAATAATAATAATAATAATAATAATAATAATAATAATAATAATAATAATAATAATAATAATAATAATAATAATAATAATAAACCGTTTGTTTGATTTGCCACTAATCACTTCTGCGGTTTTAAGATACGCCAAAATGTCGGAATATTGTCCCACAGGTGTTCTACGTGCCGTAATGTAACATCTTATAGTATAACCAGACTCAGTGGGGACCGAACCCACCAACTTGGCCTAAAAGGCGTTTTCTCCTAAAACTTAATCAGGTGCATAGAATACAGATTACAAAATATACCTCAATAATTGAAGTGAATCACACGCCTTCAAAATAGACCAGATATGGCCTAAGCCTCTATAACTCAATCGATAAAGCATCCGATGCCTTATCGGAAGGTTGTGGGTTCCCACCCTACTGGTGTCCGTTTGGCCATTTTTGTTCTGCACTTAAGATCTCTTCGGCTTGTGCTACACGTAGTCAGCTCACTAATACCTGATAAGCTGAAAATGTATTCCAAAATCACTCTTCAGTGTTTCACTCTCTTCCCATCAATCTCCGCCTTCTTACAATGGACGTTGAAACAATATGATAAATAGGAGTCGCTTGTCTAGTCAACGTAAGATAAAGCGGTGCAGTACCCAAACTTGTTACAGTCCGCGGTACGAACGAAGATATGTGATACGGAGAGAAACAGGCATAACATGGAAACATGTATTACAACGTCGCCACGCTATGTGCTGTGATATAATAGGCCTATTCATCACATTGCTATTACAGCTCACTAACGACTTCTTTTTATTATACCGAGAAACCAGCATTTTATTCTTCAGGAGTTATTTCACATGCTGGCAGAACTAGGGACTCAAGACTCCATTTAAGCACCTTCGAACAACACCGGACTGAGCAGAGGTCAAACCTACGGTCCTAGATTTTGAAAGCTAGTCCACTTCTCTACAGCTCGGTCGTACTGAAATGAAAATGAAATTCCACAGCCTGTTTCCAGTCATTTGACGGGGTCAGGAATGGAATGAATGAAGCCCCCATCTAGCGGCGAGGATTGGAACTGTGCCGGCTGCCGAGGCCTGTCGCACTCCTCTGGGGCAATGATTAATGAATGATTAATGAAATTAAATGATACTGGAGAGTGTTGCTGGAATGAAAGATGACAGGGAAAAACCGGAGTACCCGGAGAAAAACCTGTTCCGCCTCCGCTTTGTCCAGCGCAAATCTCACATGGAGTGACCGGGATTTCAACCACGGAAACCAGCGGTGAGAGGGCGGCGCGCTTCCGACTGAGCCACGGAGGCTCCTCGGTCGTACTGAAAGTAGTTGAAATAATTACGTATTACTCTTACATTATATTCACCATATTTTGCGTTCAATTGCATTACTTAGAGCTATTGCCAAATAAATAATTCCCATAACATTCGTGCGGCCATTATAGCCGGTTGCATTCCTTGTAAGGCCGGTGGAGCGGTGGGTCTGCCAGGTAAGAAAAACTGTGTGTGTTTTAGTGGTGGGGAGTAGTATTATGTGTGAGCTGTGGAAACTGTTGGGGACAGCATAAATACCTTGTTCCCGAGACTCCGTGGCCTGAAGTTCAAGATTCTGACCATTCGTCCAAGGATTTGGATTGCTACTGGGTAATCTAATGGCAATAAAATATATGTCACTGTTCCATTAGAAATGTCTTCCCATCTACAGCGTTCATGAATTTAGCTAGCTAGTTAGTTGCTTTACGTCGCACCGACACAGATAGGTCTTATGGCGACGATGGGACAGGAAAGGGAAGGGAAGGAAGCGGCCGTGGCTTTAATTAAGGTACAGCCTGAGCATTTAACTGGTATGAAAATGGGAAACTACGGAAAACCATTTTCAGGGCTGACGACAGTGGGGTTCGAACCTACTCTCTCCCGAATACTGGATACTGGAAGCGAACGCACCGAATATAAAATAAATAAAAGGTGCGAGGAAAACTAACCTCCAAATAAATATAAATGAAAGATAAAGTTATAATTCGTCACAGTTGTGGCAACTGGATCTCAGGTCCTGTCCGAAAAGATGAGAGTTTAATTCCGATAGTAGACCTTACCTCACTCTCACCTAGAAACGTGCTTTCGAGGATAGGTAAACTGGTTACTAAGAGCATGAAAACAAGGAAATCTGTAATCAATGTTTTATACACAAGAAAGAACACTGAATACACATACAGGATAACCTGGAGGAAATTAGCTAAGCGTGGCTGCGAGAGCAATACCGCGTTTCCCTTCCTACCCATTATTTTCCTTAAGGCTGATCACGCCTCTCAGGCACATATGGGCGGGCACGCAGTCCATCAGAGCGATTTTCGTTGTGTTCATATTCCGATGCGTACGTGTAATGGAAAATGAAACTTAACGTATCGTACTGTAGGAATGTAGAGCCTCCGTAGCTCAGGCGACAGCGCGCCGGCCTCTCACCGCTGGGTTCCGTGGTTTAAATCCCGGTCACTCCATGTGAGATTTGTGCTGGACAAAGCGGACGCGGGACAGGATTTTCTCCTAGTACTCCGTTCTTCCCTGTCATATTTCATTCCAGCAACACTCTGTAATATCATTTCATTCCATCTGTCATTCACTAATCATTGCCCCAGAGGAGTGCGACTGGCTTCGGCAGCCGGCACAATTCCTATCCTCGCCGCTAGATTCATTCCATTCCCGACCCGGTCGAAAGACTGGAAACGGGCTGTGGATTTTCATTTTTCTGTAGGAATGTATGTTTGCGTGACGTTTTAAGACACTCCTACAGCACAAGGTAATTTTCTTACACGCTTGCATTGTCAGATACGCGGTATTGCTCCCGCAGCGACGTAATATACTTCTAATGTTGCTTGTGGGTTGATAGTAACATTTTCAAGACCCTGGCAGTAAATGGATTGAGTTTAGTAACAGTAACCCTTATTCTTGCACTAATTGCTAAACACCATATGAATTCTTGAATATGCAAATAGTTCCAATGGCTAAATCACTTGACTTGCACTTCTCTACGTAACGATCTTGGGGATAACGAATGGTACCTTCAAGATGTGTAATTATTGAACTCGTACAACTTGTAGGTGGGTTAACTTGTGCCCTTTATAAGAGTACACCGACAAGTTTTAATAAGTTTGAATAGACCAGAAGTTACATTTAATACTCCTGCATACTACGCAGAAGCATGGATCAGGTCGTTTACGCTAAAGAAGATCTGGGTGACCTACTGATATAAGTTCTTCCAGCTAAGACAATAAATTGGGTTAAATATCTGTACTCCAGTCAAGTAAAAAATGAAAACCTACAACCTGTTTTCCAGTCAGTGACCGGGTTAGGGATGGAATGAATGGGGATCTTGCGGCGAGGATAGGAATTTTGCCGGCTGCCGAGGCCTGTCGCACTGCTCTAGGGCAATGATTAATTACTGACAGATGAAATGAAATGATTGAGGAGAGTGTTGCTGGAATGAAAGATGACAGGGAAAACCGGAGTACCCGGAGAATAACCTGTCCCGCTGAACCCATAATTCTACCATGTTTAATATTGCAGATGAATATTGCAGCTACAAATAACTAGTGGTGCAGCCATATTCTCTATTGCGAGATTATCCCGCCCTTCATGGCGTGAGAAGTTACCGTGGGATCGTACTCACCGTGGCAAGCGAGCAATCTATTCGTACAATGTCGAGACTCTTCGGATGTCTTCGAGTATTAAAATAATTAACCATGTATAATAAACCTTCACAAAGAGATTTTGGCAATATCATTAATCAAGGAATATTGAATTGAAATTGGTAAGAAATATTAAATGAAGACAGAATCCACAGGGTGGAAGTGAATGTAATTAGGCCTGGGAAAATTGTGACATCCATACTGATAAACTGTCCGCGCGTGTCAAGGCCAAGCACCAAATTAACGCGAAAGTTTCTACATGAAATTAATTAACTACGCCCGTTTCAAGCACGGGAAAAAGTAGAAAACAACACCATTGTGACTTGGAATTTTGGTCGAATTTTGGTGTGAATTTCAGAGAAATTGTTCCAGTGGTTAAGAAGTTGATGTCTGCACCACAACACCCCATGGCCAGGGTAGCGTCATTTGGGAGCCTATAAATATCCATACTTTGGGGACAGTAACACACTCACTTGTTTGGTCGTCGTTCGGTTCACGGCGTGTTAAGTTTTGAATTGTTCTTTAAGTAAACTTGTGAGTGAGTGAATTGAGATTCTTATTAAGTTATATTTTATCGAACGGTAAAGGTGGGAGGGACTTGGTTGAATTAATAACAAAATTCTTGAACATCTCGCTGCAAATGAAAATCGAAAGTACATAGTTAGCTTTCATCTAAGTATTGTGTGTCTTAGAAATCTGTGAGGGGAGTCGTAGACTAGCCAGAGATAAGCACGAGACAGATATTTCAAACAGTTTGTGTTTTTCAAGCAGGCGGGAAATACGTACGCGTAGTGGATAGGCAGACCAGTGCGTCATTGTGTGTATATATAATTTCAATTGTAAAAGTTGTGTAATTATAATTAATATATAAGGAAGATGACCTCTGCTATGATGAGAGGCTAATTTTGTACGAGCTGGCCAAAATGTGGCCAGGACCCCTAAGATGACATCAATTACCAGGTCTGTCTAAATTTAATAATGTTATAGATTAGATTGTACATGCTTGTCTCATTAAATAACTATGTTGCGTATGTCGAATAAGTATTTTATAATGTTAGGCGAAGTGTCTATTGTTCATATCAGGGTGCGAAACTCATAAATGCGTTTGAAATCTCGTTAAGAAACGGTAAAAAGTGGAGTTTAAATATGTTGCTAAAAATCAATGAAATATTGTTCAGGCTGATAAATGTTACAAAAAATAACGATAAAATAGCCGTGGTGAGCGTGATAAATTCAAATATCATAATAATAATAATAATAATAATAATAATAATAATAATAATAATAATAATAATAATAATAATAATAATAATAATAATATTTACGTCGGAATAAATTTTTCTACGATAAGGCATGTATTCAACAGTAATGTCGAGTGAGATTTGCGATTTTACCGAAGTCCAGTGAAGTCTGATAAAGTTAACATTTATTTTTGGGAAGCTTAAATTTTGTGACACCGTGTATTTGTGATACAGAAACTCACGGGACGTTATTTCGCTCTTGAGGTCAGAAAAATGTAAAGAAGTAAATTGTGAGATTCTTATAGAGTTGTTTATCATGGAATTACGTATACTTGCAAAGTTTCAAACAGGAAGAAATGGATTGTAATGACAAATGAAATATTATGAGAATAGTTCGGAAGATGTTAAAGGCAGAGTATGCCTGTATTTCATGAGTGATGTACAATGGATAAGAAGCGGAGGATGAGAGGCTCTGTTTGTCCATGTAGAGGAATTTTTGTGATAGGCTGTATGAGGAATTTCTGTGACAGGCTGTGTAACAAGAGGTAATATTTCTGAGACAGGCTGTATAAGATAACGATGTCCTGCGAGCAATCCGGAACAGCTGTCTAATTTTATAATGGACAAAATCCAAGCGAGAGCGTTGCAGCGCCTATGTTCATTTCAAGTCGATGTTTTTCCATGGTATGATTTTTATGAGACCGTAGGTTTTCACAATTAAGTCAAAGTAACGATTCTGTGTAAAACCAGCGTAGTGCATTTTATGATAGTTGACCCACGAACAAAGTGCATTCTGACACACGATCGAGGTGTTATTTGATTGTTGTAACCAAATTCCATTCTGTATATTTTTACAAGACAAAATTATTATTTAATTGGAAGCATTGTGGGATAGAATATTGAATGTTATTAGAATGAAATGAAATGGCGTATGGCTTTTAGTGCCGGGAGTGTCCGAGGACATGTTCGGCTCGCCAGGTGCAGGTCTTTTGATTTGACTCCCGTAGGCGACCTGCGCGTCGTAATGAGGATGAAATGATGATGAAGACAACACATACACCCAGCCTCTGTGCCAGCGAAATTAACCAATGATGGTTAAAATTCCCGACCCTGCTGGGAATCGAACCCGGGACCCCTGTTACCAAAGGCCAGCACGCTAACCATTTGGCCATGGAGCCGGACAATGTTATTAGAATGATATTCTGGCTTATGTAGATCGATGGAAAGTCGCTTCACTGGATAGTTAATGGATGGACATGTTTGAAACGTGGAGATGGTGGGCCATTTGGAAACCTCATACTTGAATTACACTGTGGATTTCGTGATGGTGGTGATTACTGTTTCGGCGATATTACGTAAAGTTGGACGAGTGTTGAATTTATTTCCATTTACCGAACGTAACTGCGTATGTTGAGATTGTATTGAGTCATGGATTAAAGTAGCCAGACGTCGTTTAATTTCAATTTCAAGTTTTAATTGGAGGTAATGAACATACAGTAGTTGTATTTTCAGATTCGAGTTCATTCTGTGGCGAGTTTCGTTTAGTTGTGTTAAAGATCCGAGATTGTGTTTGAAATTTCTATTTCCCCTAACATTATAGATAATGTGTAAATATCCCAACATTCGCTCAAAGATAGGTTTAGGATGTTGCGCGTATTTTATTAATATACGGATGAGTAGACATCCCAACATCCGCTCAACGATAGGTTTATTTTTTTGCTAGGGGCTTTTACGTCGCACCGACACAGATAGGTCTTATGGCGACGATGGGATAGGGAAGGCCTAGGAGTTGGAAGGAAGCGGCCGTGGCCTTAATTAAGGTACAGCCCCAGCATTTGCCTGGTGTGAAAATGGGAAACCACGGAAAACCATCTTCAGGGCTGCCGATAGTGGTATTCGAACCTACTATCTCCCGGATGCAAGCTCACAGCCGCGCGCGAAACGATAGATTTAAGGTGCTGCGTGTATTATATAGACTTAAGGATGTGTAGACACTGCGTAGGCTTGACGACAGGATTAGGGTATCGTCTGTATATAGTCAAGTCTTAGGTTAGTTCTTTTGCGAATCGACTTGAACGATGTTAGTGTCTGCAGTAGTGAATGTGAATGCGAAGAGGTTTAGCAAGTATTATTCAGGGCCATGTTTCGGCATAACTCTTACTAGCCAGAAGGTGCTCCCATAATAGGATGGCACCAATATTGGCATGAATGTGAGGGTTGTCCAACATTGATACTTAGCTAATGGAGATTGATTATTACTGCCTGGCCGAGTGCGTTCAAGTTCGATAAAGTTTCATTTTCTATTGATGTATTTTACTTAATGATTTATTGTTCGGATGTCCGGTATCTTGTGATCGTGCCGTAGGTTGACACTTAGATGATTTATGTAGGATTTGCGCTACGAATACGGTTTCGATACGTCAGCTGTTAATGCATTTTATTTTCAATTTTCGTTCTTTCACTTTATATTAGTTTGGTTTAATGGGACAAGCGTAGGTAGACAGATTTGTAATGGTAGTTGTTTTTATTGAAAATGGAAAGATTTACTTTCATTTGTCTATAGACTAGACTTGTAATTTATTAAACTTAACGACATAAGCTTGATAACCTGAAAGTTGGTTCTATAAGAATATTTTCAAGTGACTTATTACTTTTCTTTAGCTTCATTTTTTCTAAATGCACAATGAATAAATGTTCTCCTGCATTTCGCAGTTTTGTTTCTTCAGAACGACGTAACGTAAGATCGCCTCGGATCAAGTTGTTGTTGTTCCTTCCGAACAGCTGTTTGGGCGATGCATGTTTCAGCATCGGGAATATTCCGTAACTTAACGGTGTCACGAGATGACAATACATGGTGGAATTTTATTTTTAATTGTGACCATTACTGTTAACTTGTAGTGAACACCATGCTTTCTAGTAATATTTCGCAACCTATCAAAAGCAACTGGACGCGGCTGTGAGCTTGCATCCGTGAGATAGTAGGTTCGAATCCCACTATCGGCAGCCCTGAAGATGGTTTTCCGTGGTTGCCCATTTTCACACCAGGCAAATGCTGGGGCTGTACCTTAACTAAGGCCACGGCCGCTTCCTTCCCACTCCTAGCCCTTTCCTGTCCCATCGTCGCCGTAAGACCTATCTGTGTCGGTGCGACGTAAAACAACTAGCAAAAAAAAAAAAAAAAAAAAGCAACTGATAGTCAATTTGGTTCGATTAGGGGTCCATTCGGCGGATATTCCAATATCCGATAGGGTATCAGACTGGCGGATAAACTCAATTAAATGTAAAGCTGGAATTCTACTTGTTGAAGGTCAGATTTTCCACGGATCGTGTGAATTAATTCTCAGTTATCGTTTGGATCAATGGTGCCCGAATTTCAGGTTTCAGTTTCGTTTTCCTAGTTTTTGCTTTCCGCGAATTTCATGATACTTTTACATTCCCTGATATGATGTTAAACAGTGATAAGAAGACAACACTCATGCAATGTATTGTGACTGCGTCAAAATATTGTAAGGAATTAGGTGATTTTATGGATGATTTTTAATAAAAATATTTTGCATTGATATAATTGAATAAAATTTTAGTAAGCACATGTTTGCTCCTCATTTGTAGTTAGTCTCTCTTCTGAACCCCATGGTTTGGTCAATGTAGTGACAGAAATAAACCCTCTACGAACCAAGATCTTAGAGTTCAATATTGTTCTATTGCAGCAGGTGTGGCAGACGACCAATGATGGAACGGTAGGTTCAAGTGTTCACCGCCTCCGCTTTGTCCAGCACAAATCTCAGATGGAGTGACCGGGATTTGAACCATGGAACCCAGCGGTGAGAGGCCGGCGCACTGCCGCCTGAGCCACGGAGGCCCAGTCAAGTAATGATGACGAAATTCTTCGCTATACCTCGCGCGGCTGCACGACGTGATATGGGGGTGAGCGTACTCACGAGAGCTCTCTATATAGCTTGGATCAATTACTACCACCACTACATCTTCAAACTTAAGTTACCACACAAGGTCCAGCCAAACATCGTTCCATGAAATCCCGATATCCCGTAGTCCATTTCTTCAGAAGACATGATATTTACAAATTCCAACTATCCCTCTCTCCTTACTTCTACCACTGGCATGTAATGAAACACAATTATTGAACACTTCCTGTCCTTGTCCTGTGCTATAAATCAGATTACTGAATATCACTATCTTATAAGATACAGTATCAATAGATAACAAATCCCGAGCGAGTTGGCCGTGCGGTGAGAATCGCGCAGCTGTCAGCTTGCATTCGGGGGATGGTGGGTTCGTACCTCACTGTTGGCAGCTCTGAAGATGGTTTTCCGTAGTTTCCCATTTTTAAATCAGACAAATGCTGAGGATGTGCCTGAATTAAGGTCACGGTCGCTTCCTTCCTACTGCCAGCCCTTTCATATCTCATCGCCGCCGAAAGACCTATCTATGTCGGTGTAACTTAAAGCAAATTGTAAAAAAGTTGATAACAAACAAACACCATGACGATACAGCCAGGATGGAACTTGGTATACCAAATGACCGTTGCTCAGCATGAAGACCTGCAGATTACGAAGTGACGCGTGGCCAGAGCTTCGAAACCTCTCAGCTGTTATTCTTGATTTTCTAGACATTGGACTGCTCTCACCGACAGATAAACCCATAGTTATTCTCACGTAGGCTAAATGGAGTTCGAATTAGCCCTCAGATTCAGGTACAAATCTCTGACCTTGCCAGGAATCGATCCCTGGTTCTCCCAATAAGAGACAAACTCGCTATAGCTCGACCATGGGACTGACTTACAGTACTGATTCTATATAACTATCGAAGAATACAATGAAATAACACTTGTTCAATCCAAGATATAACAAATGTTATAGACAGATATGAAATATCGGGTCATTACACAGTTCCGTTCAAAATACGAATCATGTACTTCCGTAATGACCATTGATTTTTACTATTTTTTGTTGCAAAATTCCTTATAGTCCGAAATTCCCAGTAAGGACATTTTTCAAATGTTTCACGTCTAAGAACATCGTATTAGTATTATCTAAGCTCTTCACTATCTTTTTCCGTTCGTGATATTTACCAAGTGATTTAAAAGAGTACATTCCTACAGTTCTCCAATGCGAGGTTACTTCTCTTAATTAATACATATATGCACTGCTCCGAGGCTGAAATCACTCATGTGACCTACTGGCAACATCGCGAACCAGCTTGCAGGTTTCCAGCTTGAAATACACATGAATAATAAAAACTAGCCTTCAGCCATTTCCATGCAGAACCAAGCGCATTTGTTTGTCACCTTCTATGGATTAACACTCCCATATTGTTAACTATTGAATAACAAAACTCTGCCATATATAAATACGAGATTCCACAGTCATGCAGCCGAGACACTCACAAGGTGTCACCAAACAAGGAGATCTAGACAACGTATCCCCGCCGATCCAATCCATTTTGAATATATATGTAGGCTATGGCGAGAACATTCACTATTTCAAATTGCAAGGCGCATCTCTCACCAAATTCCAACGAGCTTGTGAAACCGAGAGTTTGCACGTTGCGCTGCGCGCTCATTGTGTGATTGAATCGCGCGCTGTTCTTTAGAAGCACACTTGAACATATTCAAATCCCATTTCATCAGAATTAGGTAGGACAGGGGCCTTGCAATTTGAAATATTGACAGTTCTCATCATTGCCTGAACGTACAAGACGCGTTTCTTGAGTAGGTAACGCCAATTTTTCACAGGAGCACAATTTTTAGTTTTGTTCATTTTTACACACCTTAAACTACCTCACAAAGTCACCACCATTTTTAAGCCACTTGTCATAACAGAGCATCAATTTTCCTAAGTCTTCGTCATAGAACGATGCTACCTGTGATGAAAGCCACCAAAAACAGAGAGAGAGAGTGACGAAATTGTATAGCCTACCGTCTGTTTTCACAAACTTTTGCTTTAAGCCCAAACACCAAATCATCTGTGACGAACGACTGTCCGCCATCCCGCGGGACATCATGCATATGTTGACGGCATTCACTAAAAAAATCAAAACTAATTCCTTCACCATTCCATCCGTCATTGCATTTTCACCACGCACCTCACACACTTTGCAATGAATGTCGGCTGGTTTAATGTTTCATGAAATGAATCATGGACCGTATCTTACAGTCGGCCCATTGATCTATTGTCGTGAACATTTTGAACACTCACTACAAGATGGCCTTACTACGTGAATGTCTCCATCGTTCCATGTGGCGTGTTAACATATGAAGGAAGGCATTGCGCATGTTAAACACCCCAATCGCCGATCTGCACCGGAAATACATTCGTAAACAATACTTACGGAAAAAAGAGAAAAGAGAAAAAAGTACCCACCTCTTGTTGTACGTTGGAAATAGAACAAATCGTTGGTAAAACGTCGATACGATCTCCTTGTAAGTCTGATCAGTTACCAGAGGAGTGGTGAGGAGATTGCGCTGACCTGTGCTTAACACGGCCCATTCGTTCGTCCTGCCGACATAATAATCAGGAAGCAAATGAAGTAATACACATGTATGTGGACAAACTTGATTTACTTGAAAACGTCCAAGTAACCTGGCTGGTAGTGTGGGATGAAAGCCGTCATGCATAGGAGCGAGGTGGTAGTCTCAAACCAAATGTTGCACGGGAACAATCTGCAGAAGTTTGAGTGAAGCAATATAATATAATATAATATAATATAATATAATATAATATAATATAATATAATATAATATACCAGGTGGATGCATAAGTTTTTGCCGGTTTTGTGGTAAGGAAAACACGTAATTGTCAAGGGAAATTAATTTCTTGTTTATTCAAAATATTGGCCATCGGCTTTTACGCTCTTCGCCCATCTTTCAGGTAAGTTATGAATACCATGCCAGAAAACCTGCTTGTCTTTTTCGGCAAACAATTCATCGACCCATTTTCCAACTTCCTCAAAATTGCTCTGCAAGCGCGTGCCCCATTGATGCGAAGATGGAACCAGGTCGGAACAGAACGGCGGGAGCGGAAAGATATCCCATCCAAGCGATTTCAAGGCGTCTTTCACTGGTTTAGCTGTGTGAAACGGCGCATTGTCCTGTAACAAAATCACTTTGCAATGACTTCTGGCCCATTCCGGTCGTCTTTCGGTCAATGCGTGATTTAAATTAATCATTTGTTGGCGATAGCGTTGTGCATTAACGGTTTCGCCGGGCTTCAAGAGTTCATTACATATATTCTGGTGCCATCAGACACAAAGCATGATCTTCTTGCCGAAGCTGTTATTTATGATGTCATCTGTGATCTTAAGTCTTTGTGGATCCCAGCGTATCACTTCCATCCAACGTGTCGTGTGTTTTCATTTGGATATCTAATCAAAAATCTTCTTAGCGATTTGGCCTGGGTGTTGAAGGACCGGCTTCGCCAGGTGACAGCCACGAATTTCGCCGCTTCGCGTTTTCAAAATAAATCCAGTTTTCGTCACCCGTCACAATTGGGTACAGAAATGATTTACTTTCGTGGGAGTTGAAGCAGCATTTCACAAGGGATTCTTGCAATTTTCCATTTGCCGTTCATTCAAATTGTGTGTGGCCCATTTACCGAATTTACCGATCTTCAGCATTGCTCATAAACGTCTGTTGATTGCTTTTTGTGTGACACATTTAATGCTTGTGCCAATGGCTGTTCAGTTTTAGTTGGGTCATCATCCAGAGCGCGCACTGTCTTTCACATTGATATCATCACGTTTAAATTGTCGAAACCATGTCTCACACGTTCTAATCGATGGAGCGTGCTCACCGTATGTTTTGTACCAGCAAACGATGACTTTCCACAACCGTTTTCTTTTGACTAAATAAGAAAATTAATGCGTGCCTCAAATGTTCTTTTCCAGACATGATCACTGAACGGTACAACACAGACACTAGTGTTTGGTGGACTGAAATTGTGTGTGCTGGTAAGTTAATGCCAGACGAACAATCTGACGTATGTGTCAAATTCATACGCTCCGTACTGTTCGCAGGCGTTATCTCTTAGTGAAACCGGAAAAGACTAATGTATACACCTCGTAATATAATATAATATTGAACCATTCTGTTCATTGGTGCAATTATATCAATTTGAGTATTGGATATTGGAATAATACTAGGCCACCCACGAAGCCGATGTCTTACAGTATATGTCATAAAGGGGTCCAGAAGAAGCGTTCTTATGTGAAGTGAGCGCGAGCCTCATTATGAGAAATCTCCAGAACCCATTAATAGAAGTTATGTCCCAAGCGAAGCCTCTTGATGAAGCTTGGGGACGCGTTCCAGTTCCCGGCTAAACTTATTCTAGGAGGGAAGAATGAAATGAATTAATATCTTTGGTTACAGAAGTGTTGCATTGGATGTGAGACAAGAATTGCAACCTGTATTATATCTGCTTTATTTTGATAGGCATTAGGGCTGCATTAATTAATGCATTCGCTAAGTTGCGCTCATGATAATTAATGCGGGAAAATTTTCCCGGGCACGCTAAGATTGCACGCAGCCAAGTGGCTTGATGACGCCACCCGGAATTATAAATTAAGGCCGCCAGGGCATATCAGAGTCATTCTTGGAACGAGAGGCTGCAGGAACGTATCGTCATACTGCGTGTTGGTACTGAGAACAACGCTTTGTCTTCAAGCTACAACGACGACCTGTACTGCTATTTCTGCAAAGATGTAAGTAATCAACTTGAATATCCAGATGAATTGAAGATTTTACCTGTGAGATCATGCTATGGGGAGATGAGGTACTGCTTATAAGAGACTAATGAACTAGGAGCTTCATATTTCTGTGAGGTCAAAGTATGACTGACGAAATGCTAGTATTAATATTGGCTCAGGTTAGGAATTCTAAAACTATATGTTGTCCGTGTGATAGGGTGAGAGAACAGTGACGGAGAGTAGTAAAGAAACTCTTGTGTACCAGGTTAAAACTCTGAACGAGACTTGGTCAGTGTAACGTGTGAGACACGCTAGCAGTGAGGACAGGCATCAAGTTTGGACAGTCTGTAATATATGAATTTATTTTCAGTTACCCCAGCATCAAGTCAGAACGAGTGTTTGACAGCATCATTCCAAAGAAGCCACAACCAGGAGCTGAAGCCAACACAACAACGGGTATCGAGCCAGGAACATTGGGAGCACCTGACCAGCACAACATCGAAGAGGACACCTTCCGACTACAGAGGGAGCTGTACGAAGACGCTACACCAGCAAGAATGTCTCCAAGTGGTCAACAGTATCTGATGCAAGCCCGGCAGTCTATCAGAATGTGGTAGATCCAGTGGTCCACAGGGATGGCCGCTCCGCTATGTCTTCTATTTTAAGGTCAGAGCTTTCCAATTCTGTTTCAAGCATGTCATTTAAATTTAGATAGGAATATGGGAACCGTCAGTCAGCATAATTGGTAGTATTAAGAGAATTTCCCTTGTAATATAGAGCTAGGCCTCAAACTCGAACCCCGTACTTTAAGGTAGATGTTATTTGTAGAGTCCTTGTTAGCAAATTTATTGCTCATTTTGATTGCGTTATTTTGATGTACATGTTTGTGTAAGGGTCTGATCGAACTCAGTTGGGCATAGGAGGTTAGTCTACAGATCGGTACTTTTATTAGATCACATTCAGGCATTTATTTCTGCAGACGTAGAAGTGTATAATTATGACCAAATTATGACCAAGTCGTGACCAGTAATTCACCCAGATTCATTGATAGAGCGAGCGAGCCCAGGTATTAAGAGATTGGAGCCCATAAGAGGCAAAAGTAAGATTTGCAGTCGGCCTGAGAGAGCCCAACCATTGAGAGTTTATTGAGTATATTTTGGAAATGCCAAGTATGGCAATGTGACGAGCGCTTAATAATTAGTGTTTTGTAGCACCAGGAGTTAGCCCATGAGAGGCATATGTAAGATGAGCGAGAGTGCTGAAGTATGGAGACAAGGGCAGATAGCCCAGGTATATTTAAATGAAGGCTTTAACAGCTGACGACGTGATGTGTTCTTTGAAAGGCAAGACTTTAGCCAGTCTTCCCGTTTGAGCTCGTAAATTAGGGGCTGCCGCAAGGGGTGGGGTGAGAATGGAGGTCATTGAGCTTGACGTCACAGGCGGGTGTGTTGGTCGTCTGCAGTATTTCAAGTATGCCAGAGGGGAAGAAACGACCTTCTTGTTTTGAAAGCAGAGAGAGAGATTTGTTTTATGTCCTACGTGTTTTACGTAAGATTTTAACACTGGCCCATTTTATACTGACACCCTTGGATGTGTTGATTGGATCTTTGATATTGTTTGTTTAGGTATCTTGGACACCTTACCGGTCATAGGACTAGGGTTCGTGACCGTGTCAGGTCATTGTAAATTTTGTAGTGATTTTTGTTTGCACCGGGGTTCGACGGCGCGAGGCTTTGTAAAATTTTTAAGGGAATCATTGTTTTTGGTGTCATTAAGCAGATATCCATCTTTCTAAACTTCGTTACTTACACTATGGTTACATGCTTGTTGCAGATTCACGTGTTTTTGTGAAGGCAGTGAAATGATAGTCCTCGGCTCAGCGTCATTTTTCCATCTCATATTGAAATGATCTTTTATTTGTAAATAATTCAATTTTATGTAATAAATCCCTATTTGTTAAACTCGGAATGCAGCGGTGTTTCTGTTAGATATTTTATTTTAAAATTTTATTTAGTCGAATTCTTACCTGAGGAGGCACATGTCCTTGTGTTATCTTTATGTTGCCCCATTATACCCATGTTATCCTGAGAAGAGCGCTCTACCGGCTGATTGAAGAGGACAGTGTTCAGGTAAGACTATGTGCACCAGCTCACGTCTGTGAGAGTTCGTTCACTACTGTACTCTAGGTTCGAGACCGGCCTTCGCCTGGACGGAACTTAATAGTGCAGTAGGGCACATAGTATTTATGGCGCCCAATACTCGTGGAGCTCGATAACTTAGTAAAAAGGGGCTCATTAGGCCATAGCGCCATAGTATTTATGGCGCAAGCCAATCGTGGGGCCTCGATATTGCTGTAATGAGGGCTGCCCAGACAGTGGAAACATAGCGCCATAGTTTAATTGCCGAGCAAAGTGGTGGCCGAAATTCCGTAATGGGCTAACCATAGCGCCATCGTATTAATGACGACGAGTAACGAATGGCCCGATATTTCAGTAAAAGGGACCATAGCGCCTTTGTCTTCATTGTGAACTTGGTGTGGATAACGGAGGACCCGATATTGCAGTAAGGAGGGTCATACAGCTTATTTTATTATGCCGTCAGGTGATGCTTGATATTTGTGTAAACGAGCTCACACAACCAAGTGGTATTTTGTTGATTTTTCCCCATAAAATAGGGCTATAGGTCATAATGTGTATCTATAAAGGCAGGACCTGATATTTGGTAAATAAAGGTCGTGCAAGGCTTGATTTCAGGCATATGTTATGACAGCTGCATTCAATTACGTGTTGTGCAGGTATACCAAGTTTGGTCTGTGATCTGTACTGTTAGCTTGGTGATATATTTGGAGTATGTTGTTAAACTTGTGAGGTTGAATGACTGCCAGTTCAGAGAGATATTTGGTGATGTTCTGTCTTGGATCTTACCATTAGTTTAGGGATATTGCTGTTGGTGGTGTTTAGCGAGGAAGTGCTGATTTTGTGGTTTTCTTGAAGTGATGGAGGATATTCGTGCGGGGATTTGACCTGCAAGGTGTTGTGTTTTACAGGTGTATAATCGGATAGCTGGGATTTGTGCATGTGGTAGTTTTTGCTGGTTTATGACATTTTGTGGGAGAATTTTATGTTTGTGTTGTGTATATATTTTTGTATCATAGTGTTGTACTGACGGTTACCCTATGTTGAATGACATGATATTAGATTGAGGTAGCCAATTTAGGCTTTGAAAGTTCGAGAGTTTAGCAGTAGGAACATTTTGATAAATTAGAAAGTGTAGGAAATTAATAGTATTTGAAATTTAATCGAGGACATACGGAGCGGCTTTTCCCGCCGGACTTTATGACAAGTGAGTTGAATGTCGGTAGACATAGGAGAGATGCTGAGGCAACTCAGCGAGCAGATAAAAGAACAGGGTGCCAAAAGAGAAGCACATTTTGCGGCACTTAGAGAGGATCTAAGAATTATTCAAGGACAACAAACTAGGGATAAAGAGCAGATGAAAGAACAATTTGTGGCGCTTAAAGAGGAGGTAGGAGCTATTAAAGGACAAGCGGATAGGAATAGTGAGCTCTTGGTTCAGAACGGGGAACGTTTGAACGACCAAGTCAGTGCACAATTTAAAGAACAGGAAATTAGGAACTCAGAACAAGTAAAAGAACTGAAGGAACACTTGACCGAACGATTAGTAATCACCGAAACACGGGTAGCTAACCAAATAACTGAGCTAAGGGAGCACACTAGCATTCGTTTGGAGCAGTTGGCCTCTGAAAATGAAGCGACTAGGGAAACCATAGCAGAATTAGATACCAAAATAGAAAATGTACGGCTGTGCTGTGTTACCACGACCGAGAAGTTGAGTCAGCAGATGGAAGAATCGCACAGAACGGTAGAGAAGCAAATTCAGGAAGTAAAGAATAGTATCGAGGGAATAGAACAGCGCATGGAAGGAAAAGATAAGGAGACCCAGTCCGAACGGAGAACCGTTAAAGAAGACCTGGTAGCAGCAATAGATCGCATAGATTATACCCAAGAGAGGCTAGAAAAAGTAGAGCAGAAAGTAGAAGACAGTATGGAGGCGAGGACTCGAGAAGGAGTTGGGAGGAAAGAGCAAACCACGGAAGAGAATAAGGAAGGTAAAGTTGGCGATAAGGTGTCCGAGGATGAAATTATCAAAGAAGTTCAGCAGTCTGATTCACCGGTTGAACCGCCCAAAAATGAAGTGATGCGAATGGAGCAATCTGATACAAACAGTCCAATAGTTCAGGAGGCAGAAGCAGAAAGGGAAGATACACCAGGAAACGAGAATATTACCGTAGCCTCAGAAGAAGGATTGAATGACACAACAAGCAAGGAAGCTAGGGAAACGGCAACTTTGGTTTGGCTACAGGAAGGAGAAGAAGAGCAGTTCAAGAATCACATTGTGCAGAGATCTGGCAACATAGCCATAGTCCTGTCAGAAGGGGCTGAGCTCAAGTACTACGCGGCGACATCTGAGGGCGAAGACCTCGTAAATTCTGCGGTAGAAGAAGAGAGTCTGGAATGTGTGACAGCATCCAAGGTCGAGGCCGATGATATAGGAAGGAAATTAGCGAACAACGTTAATGGGATTTCCGGACAGATAGAAATGGGAGACCCGACTGGGAACGCACAAAATAATCAAAGGGAAACGGTTGGAAAGTATCTTCAAGAAATAGCAGCCGGTAATGAAAGAGATGATCAATGGTATAACCAGCATTCGAAGCGAAATGAAGGAAAGAGAACTAAGTCATACAAGAGACGCAAGAAGAACCAAAAATACCGATACCAGTTTGGTTGGTTCGGGAAACAAGTGAGAATACGTCGTAGGTGGAAGATTGGAACCATCAAGAGAAAGAAGAAGCGGCGAAAAGAAGATATGAAAGAGGGACGAATGCTTGAACCGAGAAGCTACGTGGAACAGTTGAGGAGAAAACGTGCTGTTGCGAAGAGGTGGCTTTCCGCATGTCGTGAAATAAGGCGGAAGAAAAGTGACGGGAAAACCGAGAGAAAGGAATGTCTCTTACTCCACAAAGGAAAGAGTGGAACAGAGAGAGGGAACCTCTCTAACTACAGAAGGAAGCAAACACGGAGTGCCAGGAACCTCTGCAGGCTACAAGGCCGCATGAATGAGACAGGGTGTGAAGAAAGTTGCGAAATGGCCGTGAGACAGGGAACTTCTGTAAGTTTGGCAAATAGAAGAGCCATTTAGATAAACACCACTGTATATAAGTAGGAATGTAAATAGAAAACTGATGATAACCAGTAGTTATAAATTTATTTTATGAATTAGATTAATTGAACATCATGACGAATGAAGAGAATTTAAGATGAATTTAACAGGGATCCGTAACTAGATCACGAGTTAGTGTTAGTTAAGACACCCACTGTCTCTAACCCTACAGAGAGATACTACCATAAGTTCGCGGAGCTATACACTGGACCGTATAGAATAATTCATAGTTATGAAAATAACTCATACAAGGTACAAAGCTTGGACGCTACAGTGACTAAGGTCTTTAACTCATCAAACCTTAAGCCCTTTTTCCAACCCGGCCAATATCAATTAGACAACCAAGAAGAAGAAGAAGAAGAAGGAGGCGAAGAAGAGGAAGAAGAACCTGAGGAAGAAGAGACCGAAAATATTGCCAGAGAGGAGGTTATCATTCCGGAAGAAGATGGAAATGACAGCGAAGAAGAACAACCAGAGATACCCAATGGTGAAGAAGAAGAAGAAGAAGAAGTGAATATGATTTCTCCAGGCGACCAGAAACAGCGAGCTGAGCAGCGCAAAGAAACGGAGTGTCAAGACTGCGAGAGTAACCACCGGAGATTTCTAGCTCTGCTGGATGCCTATTACCAAGTTAGGAAGGATAGGGAGGCTATCATGTCTGTAGCTGAAGATAGTCCCATGCCCTGAAGTTTGGAATATTGACAGCGGATATAATTGCAATGAGAAAATGATCTTGGAATTTGGGAAAATAAAATTCTTCACAAAATTTTATTTTGTCGTTCACGGGGGGCTATGAACCATTCTGTTCATTGGTGCAATTATATCAATTTGAGTATTGGATATTGGAATAATACTAGGCCACCCACGAAGCCGATGTCTTACAGTATATGTCATAAAGGGGTCCAGAAGAAGCGTTCTTATGTGAAGTGAGCGCGAGCCTCATTATGAGAAATCTCCAGAACCCATTAATAGAAGTTATGTCCCAAGCGAAGCCTCTTGATGAAGCTTGGGGACGCGTTCCAGTTCCCGGCTAAACTTATTCTAGGAGGGAAGAATGAAATGAATTAATATCTTTGGTTACAGAAGTGTTGCATTGGATGTGAGACAAGAATTGCAACCTGTATTATATCTGCTTTATTTTGATAGGCATTAGGGCTGCATTAATTAATGCATTCGCTAAGTTGCGCTCATGATAATTAATGCGGGAAAATTTTCCCGGGCACGCTAAGATTGCACGCAGCCAAGTGGCTTGATGACGCCACCCGGAATTATAAATTAAGGCCGCCAGGGCATATCAGAGTCATTCTTGGAACGAGAGGCTGCAGGAACGTATCGTCATACTGCGTGTTGGTACTGAGAACAACGCTTTGTCTTCAAGCTACAACGACGACCTGTACTGCTATTTCTGCAAAGATGTAAGTAATCAACTTGAATATCCAGATGAATTGAAGATTTTACCTGTGAGATCATGCTATGGGGAGATGAGGTACTGCTTATAAGAGACTAATGAACTAGGAGCTTCATATTTCTGTGAGGTCAAAGTATGACTGACGAAATGCTAGTATTAATATTGGCTCAGGTTAGGAATTCTAAAACTATATGTTGTCCGTGTGATAGGGTGAGAGAACAGTGACGGAGAGTAGTAAAGAAACTCTTGTGTACCAGGTTAAAACTCTGAACGAGACTTGGTCAGTGTAACGTGTGAGACACGCTAGCAGTGAGGACAGGCATCAAGTTTGGACAGTCTGTAATATATGAATTTATTTTCAGTTACCCCAGCATCAAGTCAGAACGAGTGTTTGACAGCATCATTCCAAAGAAGCCACAACCAGGAGCTGAAGCTAACACAACAACGGGTATCGAGCCAGGAACATTGGGAGCACCTGACCAGCACAACATCGAAGAGGACACCTTCCGACTACAGAGGGAGCTGTACGAAGACGCTACACCAGCAAGAATGTCTCCAAGTGGTCAACAGTATCTGATGCAAGCCCGGCAGTCTATCAGAATGTGGTAGATCCAGTGGTCCACAGGGATGGCCGCTCCGCTATGTCTTCTATTTTAAGGTCAGAGCTTTCCAATTCTGTTTCAAGCATGTCATTTAAATTTAGATAGGAATATGGGAACCGTCAGTCAGCATAATTGGTAGTATTAAGAGAATTTCCCTTGTAATATAGAGCTAGGCCTCAAACTCGAACCCCGTACTTTAAGGTAGATGTTATTTGTAGAGTCCTTGTTAGCAAATTTATTGCTCATTTTGATTGCGTTATTTTGATGTACATGTTTGTGTAAGGGTCTGATCGAACTCAGTTGGGCATAGGAGGTTAGTCTACAGATCGGTACTTTTATTAGATCACATTCAGGCATTTATTTCTGCAGACGTAGAAGTGTATAATTATGACCAAATTATGACCAAGTCGTGACCAGTAATTCACCCAGATTCATTGATAGAGCGAGCGAGCCCAGGTATTAAGAGATTGGAGCCCATAAGAGGCAAAAGTAAGATTTGCAGTCGGCCTGAGAGAGCCCAACCATTGAGAGTTTATTGAGTATATTTTGGAAATGCCAAGTATGGCAATGTGACGAGCGCTTAATAATTAGTGTTTTGTAGCACCAGGAGTTAGCCCATGAGAGGCATATGTAAGATGAGCGAGAGTGCTGAAGTATGGAGACAAGGGCAGATAGCCCAGGTATATTTAAATGAAGGCTTTAACAGCTGACGACGTGATGTGTTCTTTGAAAGGCAAGACTTTAGCCAGTCTTCCCGTTTGAGCTCGTAAATTAGGGGCTGCCGCAAGGGGTGGGGTGAGAATGGAGGTCATTGAGCTTGACGTCACAGGCGGGTGTGTTGGTCGTCTGCAGTATTTCAAGTATGCCAGAGGGGAAGAAACGACCTTCTTGTTTTGAAAGCAGAGAGAGAGATTTGTTTTATGTCCTACGTGTTTTACGTAAGATTTTAACACTGGCCCATTTTATACTGACACCCTTGGATGTGTTGATTGGATCTTTGATATTGTTTGTTTAGGTATCTTGGACACCTTACCGGTCATAGGACTAGGGTTCGTGACCGTGTCAGGTCATTGTAAATTTTGTAGTGATTTTTGTTTGCACCGGGGTTCGACGGCGCGAGGCTTTGTAAAATTTTTAAGGGAATCATTGTTTTTGGTGTCATTAAGCAGATATCCATCTTTCTAAACTTCGTTACTTACACTATGGTTACATGCTTGTTGCAGATTCACGTGTTTTTGTGAAGGCAGTGAAATGATAGTCCTCGGCTCAGCGTCATTTTTCCATCTCATATTGAAATGATCTTTTATTTGTAAATAATTCAATTTTATGTAATAAATCCCTATTTGTTAAACTCGGAATGCAGCGGTGTTTCTGTTAGATATTTTATTTTAAAATTTTATTTAGTCGAATTCTTACCTGAGGAGGCACATGTCCTTGTGTTATCTTTATGTTGCCCCATTATACCCATGTTATCCTGAGAAGAGCGCTCTACCGGCTGATTGAAGAGGACAGTGTTCAGGTAAGACTATGTGCACCAGCTCACGTCTGTGAGAGTTCGTTCACTACTGTACTCTAGGTTCGAGACCGGCCTTCGCCTGGACGGAACTTAATAGTGCAGTAGGGCACAATATATTATCATGCTCGATGGCTAAATGTTCAGCGTGCTGGCCATTGGTCACTGGGATCCTGAGTTCGATTTATGGTGGGGTCTGGGCTTTTAGGTTTCATTGGTTTATTCTCGTAGCTTGAGTCTGGGTGGGCGTGTCGTTTTCAACATTATACTTCATGATACGAAGCGCTGCATCCTCACAGAAGCGCAGGTCGCCTATTCGGCCTACATTAAGCTTCTTCGGAGGCCGTACGAAATTATTATTATTATTATTGTTATTATTATTATTAATAAATAATTTTACCACTCATAGACCGCATATTAGAGCCTCCGTGGCTTAGGCGGGAGCACCCCGGCCCCTCACCGCTGGGTTCCGTGGTTCAAATTCCGGTCAATCCATGTGAGATTTGTGCTGAACAAAGTGGAGGCAGGACAGGTTTTCCTACAGGTACTCCGGTTTTCCCTGCCATATTCCATTCCAGAAACACTATCCAATATCATTTCATTTCATCTGTCATTCATTAATCATTGCTCCAGGGGAGTGCGAAAGGCTTCGGCAGCCAGCATAAATTCCTATCCTCTCTGCTAGATGTGGGCTTCATTCATTCCATTCCTGATCCGGACAAATGACTGGAAACAAGCTATGGATTTTCATTTTCACAGACCGCTTAGGACCTAGAGCTATGGTAGCGTATGTTTCTTTTTCTCTTCTTCCCAGAACTTTTTCATACGTCGGCTGATCGCCTGCATCTGTTCCTCCGATAACACTCTCCGAGTTTGACGTCCAATTTACAAAAGCGAAAAATCCGCAGAAGTGATCTGTCGTCGGAAGACCACGCTGTTATTTATGATGTCATCTGTGATCTTAAGTCTTTACAGATCCCAGCGTGTCTCTTCCATCCAACGTGTGGTGTGTTTTAATTTGGAGATCTAATCAAAAAACCTTCTTAGTAAATCTGTCGTTATTCATTCTTTGAAATTTAACCATAAAATTGTAGTCTTCGTATTTTAATTGTATCTGTGATTTTATCTATATTGTCGTAGAGATCTTCATATATTTCTTTTCATGCAATATTCTTTTCGGGTCCCGACATTTTCCTAAAAATTTTCCTTTCTTTCTTTTCCAATTCCTCTTATTCACCTCTTTTATTAAACGTTAAACATTTTTATACACATAATATATTTTAGTATAATTAGGTTTGTGAGTGCCTGATTTTTTCCTGG
The DNA here is from genome assembly GCF_040414725.1 of Anabrus simplex. NCBI lineage: Eukaryota > Metazoa > Arthropoda > Insecta > Orthoptera > Tettigoniidae > Anabrus > Anabrus simplex. The sequence goes on along the minus strand of NC_090266.1, from coordinate 107,227,765 downwards.
AACGTTATCGACCGTTTATAGTAACGGCGTTGAGTGAGTTTGTTAGCGATATCTATCTTCTTCAATCTCTCTTTGCAGGTTGTTACCGAGTCCATTTGATTGGATCCATTCTCCCAGATACTTACGAGTAAGTTCATCAACTCTGTAAATTTGTCCATTTTGTGTTGATGAGTACTTTTCTCCCTTATGTCTATGTTCAATATAATTATTATTTTCATATGAAATTTGAAGACCAGCTTTAATGGCTATTTCATGTAGAGTTTTCATCATTACTATTGCTTATAATTTGTTTTCAGAAATTATTGCTATATCATCAGCAAAGGCAATACATTTCATCTCAGATATAAATTTTTCTTGTCCCGAACGAATTCATTGAATTGTTCCAATTAATCTTATTTTTCCTGCACTCATGACTTTCTTTAATGCCAAATTAAAGAGAATTGATGAAATTACATCCCCTTGTAGAACTCCAGTCTTGATTTTGAAGGAGTCTGAAAGTTCATTTAGAAATCTAGAAATTAGAATCTAGAATCTTGAGATTGTATCTGTACGTGTTTATTCTATCAGTTCTCTAGTATTTTTATCTATCCCTAATTCTTCTAGGGTTACGAATATGCACTGTCCTTCTAATGACTCATACGCTGTTTTTGAAATAATTGAAAGAGACAAAGTGTTAAAGTTACATAACGTTCTGATTCTAAGGATGGTTTTAAAATTGAAAATTTGCTCTGGACAAGATCGACGTTACGAACGTCAGCTTGATACTCACCGATAGTGTGTTCCGCTTGTTGCTCTAGATATTGTAATAACGGTTTAGAAGAGAAATTGTAAGGAAATACCTCTGATCATTCAGCTACGGCGCCGGACGTATAATATGCCGATAGCATTTAATTTCGTTCATTGAAGCCCATTGGGTTTGAATGAATGAATGATTGAATGGATGAATGAATGAATGAATAGAACACTCTTCTCTCCCAGTCACGGATGACCAAAAACTGGAAACAGAATATTCACTTATAAAATACACGATTATTACATGCAGTTAGATTTCATATAAAATATATAAAATATAAAGAATGTGTCACGAAAATAATGAAAATATAATTTATTGATGTATTGTATATCCCACAAATAATTCTAGCATTATAATAATTATAATTTCGTGTGGCTGTTACTAGCCGAGTGCAGCCCTTGTAAGGCAGACCCTCCGACGAGGGTGGGCGGCATCTGCGATGTGTAGGTAACTGCGTGTTATTGTGGTGGAGGACAGTGTTATGTGTGGTGTGTGAGTTGCAGGGATGTTGGGGACAGCACAATCACCCAACCCCTGGGCCATTGGAATTAACCAATGAAGATTAAATTCCCGACCCGGCCGGGAATCGAACCCGGGACCCTCTGAACCGAAGGCCAGTACGCTGACCATTCAGCCAACAAGTCGGACATTCTAGCATTAATATTAACGGATGCATCTGATATTTCATTTATTGATTTTTCCTAAACTGAACCAATAGGTGAATGGTGACCGCAGTATAGGCCTAAGCTGTACGTCATTTGCAAGGAAAAACTGAAAAATTAAATAACAGATATCTCCATTAATATTACCGATAAACTGCCTATGGAAAAATGTGTATCCTATATCCTATGCACTGCATGAAAAAAAAATGAAGCAGCCAAAAGGAATCGTCGAATGTCAACGTAACTTCGTACACGTGCGGATATGTAAATGATTAGAATTGCAATTCTCTGCGACAATAAGAACGGCCACCAGAGTGTATTAGTATCGTTCGTGTTTAAAGTTGTTACCAGGTCTGGTAGGGTATACAAGGGACGGGAACAGAGTTACATGTTGAGTGATTACTGTGAAGGACACGGGGATGCTGCGTACTCGTGTGAGACAGCACCTGGCAGAGTTTGAAAGGGGATTCGTTGTGGGTCTCCATTTGGCCGGGTGGTCTAATCGTGCAATATCCAAATTTGTGGAACATTCGGATGTGACGGTGGCCTGATGTTGGACTGCTTCGGAACGTGAGCGTTGGCATACTCGTCTTCAAGGTTCCAGTAGATACGTCTGACTACCACAAAGGGGGATCGCCGTATTGTGCACAAAGCACATGGTAACCCATTCACATTTGAGCCTGCCATCCGAGAACAAGTAATGGACTACCTGCAATATTCTGTGTCATCCCTCACCATTGATCGGAGACTAGCAGTAGCCGGACTAGGGAATTGATGATGATGATGATGATGATGATGATGATGATGATGATGATGATGATGATGCTTGTTGTTTTAAGGGGCCTAACATCGACGGTCATCGGCCGCTAAGGGACTAGGGAATTACCCTCCGGTAGGCTGCCATTAACACCACAACACAAACGGCTGTATTTGGTGCGGTGCCGTGACCGATAAGCATGGACTGCTAATGAATAATGTCATATTGTATTCAGCGATGAATTGCGGTTCTGCACTACTCTGGATGATCATCGTCTGTATGACGGCGACCTGTGGGTGAGGTCCCATTCTTCCAAAGTTCTGAAAAGGCACAAAGGTGACGGCACATCGGTACGTCACGTACATCCTAAGTCCTCATGCGACAGTATCGTGGTGCCAATTTTCAACAGGACAATGCTCGTCCACACACGGCACGTGTCCCTATGCGTGATTCTGAGGTACTCCCGTGGCCAGCAAGATTCCCAGACCCTGTAGAATATATATTGGACGAGCTCGGACGTCAACTCCGTCCCAGTGTCAGTATCTAGGATATCAATGACCAGTTCCAGCAGTTGTGGGCCAGCTTGCCTCAGGAGAGGATGCAATGGCTTTATGTCACCCTTCCCAACTAAATCAGTGCATGCAACCAGGCCAGAGGGGGTGCAAAGTCATATAGATAAGTGACCTCATACGGCGAAGATCTTTGTATATTTGACTCAATTTTGTAATCACTGAAATAACATCATATATTCTCACAACACGTGAAGTTTCATTTTTTCCAGGCAGTGTAATGTCTGGCTACAAAAGGATCCCGTCATAAACGGTTAGTGGCAGGTGTTAAATGGGAAAATAACTTCATTCCGCGCAATCACGACTATTCGCCTGATGATGCTGCACACCCGCTATACAGCCGAGGAAGAACGTTGCCGAGATCGCCATAACAAATGTTCCAACGACATCGTTGCTCGTTCGGTTTATAGGTGGCATATCGCAAGCATCTATTGCACTCTGGCTGGAATATAGCGGCAAACATGACATTTCGTACTGAAGCTCAGCCATTTCCCTACACACTACCACGCTTTTTCAGGTTTTATCTAAAATAATTTAAACTGATAGTATTGTATAACCTACATTCAGTGGAATCATTCTGAAATGGAAACCAAGGAGCTACTGTACCGTACAATTTCAGTACAGGCAGTTATTGAGGGATAAGCCTGGTATCTGATGATGCCAGACTAGGCCTACTCATTTATGCACCCCTGGTTTAGTGCTGTACACAGCACTGTGCGCGGCCTTTTGTTTCAACATTACTCCCATTTAATTGGTGCTCGATATTTGAGGTTGAATTGCACGCCTGGCCGTAGACAATGGTCTCTCTCTGACGAGGGGAGAGCAGCCCACCCTGCCCAACGAGTTCCGCACGACTAGGCGAGGATGCTGAAGAGGAGCTAGTAGCTCTCTCGTTGAGGAATAACAAAGAATTATGTATAGTTTTCCATATTGCCATGTGGTGTTCAAAACTGATCACAGTTAAAACAGTGTAGCTTCAAGAGTTGCAATAACTCCTCGATAATTGGCTATTGGTTATTCCTGGGACACTTCCTTCAAACAAGAACACTGAAAAATCGATCTACATCAATGGATACAAGCAATCAGATGGAACTTCCTTCGCCAATATTCGTTGAAGAAACTGACTACATCTTTAGGAATAAAATACATATGGACGTCTAAGAAGCAATACCTCGTATCTCACAATGCTCTTCCTATCCATTATTTTCCTTTAGACTGGTCACGCCTCCCAGTCCCGTATGGATATTCAGTCAGTCAGAACAATTTCCGTTGTGTTAATTTTGGTATGCCGATATATAAAGCAAAATGAACCATATATATATATATATAAAATATACTACAGAATTGCGTAAATACGTCATGCAAACATATATCCCTACAGTACTCTACGGCGAGGTTCATTTTCCTTTACCCGTAACCATAGGGAATTGTTTAAATATGTTTATCATTATGTAACGAAATTCACCTTCACTTCAGGCGGCATCCCTGTCTAATTTACAAGTGCGATGATGAGAAAAATTGATGTCTTAAGCAACTGTTAAATTTAAGTTAAAAATCACAGGACCTAAGATTATGTCCGAAATCCGAACCATCGTGACGTGATCAAGATTCGAACCGTGGCTACCCTGACAAAGTAACGCAATGGTGGACATGTGGATGGAGAAGTGGTATGAATGAAATACAAAGACATGAGAACAGACAAATGGAAACTGCCGAAGAAATGAGAAATATAGAAAGACGCAGAGATGCTGGTTAGGTTAGGCAAAAAAAATGTTCCCAGATAATAGATGAGGCAGCACGGGAGGCTATAGTACGGATCAGGGTACTTCAACTTACTTAATTTGTTACAATATGAACACTGGGCAGTATTAAAACTTATAATGAAACTCTTGTACAGCCGCTGGTGTTGTATAATTTTCTCGCAGTTACACTTTTCTCAGAAACAATTGAAACTGTACATATAATGATTGTTGTGGTATATGAAATGAAATGTCGTATGGCTTTTAGTGCCGGGATATCCCAGGACGGGTTCGGCTCGCCAGGTGCAGGTCTTTCGGTTTGACTCCCGTAGGCGACCTGCGCGTCGTGATGAGGATGAAATTATGATGAAGACAACACATTCACCCAGCCCCCTTGCCATTGGAATTAACCAATTAAGCTTAAAATCCCCGACCCGGCCGGGAATCGAACCCAGGACCCTCTCAACCGAAGGCCAGTACGCTGACCGTTCAGCCAACGAGTCGGACGTTGTTGTGGTTATTCAAAGGGTTTGTATCCACATGGGAGGTGAATTAAGTATATTATGAAAATAATTAATGTTAAATCTAATAAAATATTAATTGCGAGAAATATACAATGCCAAGCACGTATTCCTTTTTTTTCCCTTTTTAACCGACTATACAACTTATAAATGTTCGAGGACTGGGAATGTAAGAAATGAAATATTGAACTCCACAACTTGTTTCCTTCGAAGCAGTCCCCCTTGAAATCGATACATTACTGTCAACGTTTCAGAAGGCGTTCGAAACAATTGGAGAATGTTCTTTCTGTTGTGCTTTTCAGGTGACCCACAGTATTCATCTGTATAGCTAAAATGTCATAATGCAGCTGCCCTTAACAGTTTTCTTCCCTGTACAGTGTCGTATCAGCGGAGACGAACATACCACGTCGCTGCGCGAGCAATGCCGCGTATCTGACAATACTCTTTCTATCCATTATTTCCTTAAGACTGGGCACACCTCCCAGCCCCATATGAATGTGCAGGCCATCAGCATAATTTTCGTTCTGTCTATTTTCGTATGGGGGTGTGTGAAGGAAAATGAACCTTACTGTACCCTACTGCAGGAATGTATGTTTGCATGACGTATTTACGCACTCCTACAGTATACTGCATTTGAGGTTCATTTTCCGTTATACGCTGGCGCACAACGCTGGGCGGCGTGACTAGTCTTTTTTTTTTGCTAGGGGCTTTACGTCGCACCGACACAGATAGGTCTTATGGCGACGATGGGATAGGAAAGGCCTAGGAGTTGGAAGGAAATGGCCGTGGCCTTAATTAAGGTACAGCCCCAGCATTTGCCTGGTGTGAAAATGGGAAACCACGGAAAACCATTTTCAGGGCTGCCGATAGTGGGATTCGAACCTACTATCTCCCGGATGCAAGCTCACAGCCGCGCGCCTCTACGCGCACGGCCAACTCGCCCGGTGTGACTAGTCTTAATGAAAATGTTCTGGGAGAGACGATACCAGGAAAAGGGCAGATTTTTTTTTCAATTTGCTTTACTTCGCACCGACACAGACAGATCTTACGGCGACGACGGGATATAAAAGGGCTACGAGCAGGAAGGAAGCGACCGTGGTATTCGTTAAGGTACAGCCCCAGCATTTGCCTGGTGCGAAAATGGGAAAACACGGAAAACCATCTTCAGGGCTGCAAAGAGTGGGGTTTGAACCCACCATATCCTGAAAGCATACTAAATGCTATGTGACCCAAAGCACGCACGCAATCATTCGCTCGGTAAAAAACGATTATTAACACTCTCTGCTTTTAGTTTAGCTTCGAGGCAGAAAAGAATTGTGAACAGTATTTTCCGATGGACCAATCGATCTAAGGTAAATCAGATGCACTCCATCATAGTTACTTAAGTCACAAGGCTAGAAATGAGGTTTACCGTACGACGCGATTTGAATTTCAAAACGAATAGGCCAACATGAAACACATTCACCTCTGTAAAGCCAAATATTTTAAAACATTTATTTTTTGTAATTTAATTAATAAGCCTGAATGTAGTTTTTAAAGGAAGGAAAGTTTACGGATCTAAATTACATTGTTCATTAGTGCAAACTTAACTCCTGTATCGGGCTTTAACCGGCTGTGTACTCATGAAGGTGAAGTGAATTGAAGAGATTGTAATAATTTACCAGTAGAGATCTTCCATACATTTCTAGTTTCTTCGAAATCATTAAAGAAAAGACTAGGTAAGCAAATGACAGAGACACTGCCACTTGTGCGACAGCCCTAAATGCGGATCAATGGTGATTGATTGATTGATTGATTGATTGATTGATTGATTGATTGATTGATTGATTGATTGATCGATTGATTGATTGATTGATTGATTGATTGATTGATTGATTGATTGATTGATTGATTGATGACCTTCCTACCCCAAGAAAATTTTTCGCATGTTCGGTTACATGAAGCTGTTTTCCAGAAATCTAATTCTCTCCTAATTCCTAGTTAGTACTCCTCTAATGGGCTTGAATATTAGTAGCTCTGTGCACTCATGAAATCAAAGTGGTAGGTTCAGACGAACATGTTCACGAAACCTGATCAAAATATTCATACTAAAGTACACTCGAAACTACAATGAAATTTAAGAGAAATGTCGAAGGAAATTACTAATCTTCCGCCAATTTATGCAATATGAACTAAATCCAGTATGGATATATACAATGAACTGAACAAGAATCCACTGGAATTTAATGTGCATGTGCAACTTTTTTTCCACCATGAGAAATAGAGGACCGAGCAAGTGGACGTGCGGTTAGGGGCGCGAAGCTGTGAGCTTGCATCCGGGAGGTAGTGGGTTCGAACCCCACTGTCGGCAGCCCTGAAGATGGTTTTCCGTGGTTTCCCATTTTCACACCAGGCAAATGCTGGGGCTGTACCATAATTAAGGCCACGGCCGCTTCCTTCCCATTCCTAGGCCTCTCCTATCCCATTGTCGCCATAAGACTTATTTGTGTAGGTGCGACGTAAAACAAATAGCAAAACGAAAAAGCTTCCTTCCCACTCCTAGCAATTTCCTATCTGTGGCAGTGATGTAAAACAATTTGAAAGAAAAGAAGAAGAAGAGGAAAACAAGATTTCGAAAGTAAGATTTAGAGATGATTTGGGGATTTCTGACAAGAAAGCAATTTTACTAGTACAGCATATTAACAGAAATCCCCATACGGCAAGATAAGTATAGAGGTACCTACTCGATCGATACAAAACTTATCTAAGAAGTAAAATGCCAAGGGCAATAGATCTCATTTTACACCGCGCTCCACTGGAACCCAGGATAGGAGAGAGGGCGTGAAGTGATAACGATTTAAATCCTTCTTCCCAGTGCTTATTTTTTTATCTCATCCGTCTACACTTCTTCTTCTTAATATTATTATTATTATCCTCCTTCTACCGCTTTCACCCACACAGGTAGGGTCGTGGGTGCGAACCGTGTCACACATGAGGATTTGGCCCTCTTTTGAGGCTGAACGCCCTTCCTGTCGCCCACCGTATGTAGAAGAATCACTATTGCGTACTCCCGTGGTGGTTGGTAGTGTGGTGTGATGCCTGAATAAAAAGAGAAGAGTTTTGTGACCACCGAACAACCAGTTCCCGAGCCAGAAAATTTAATCAGGCATGATTAAAATCCCTGGCCCAGTCGGGAATCGAACCCAGCACCCACAGAACTGTATGCTTTAAAGCTGATCATTCAGCCAACGTGTAGGATCCATGTGTCCTACACTAAGCGATCGAAAATATATTTTCCTCCAACCGTGACAGTGTATTGACTATACAATATGAGTTGTTTATAATTTACCTCCTCCAGCCCTTTGAGTCATTTATATTTAGTGATTTATATTTAGTCTCCGGTATTCCTTCATGATTTAAAATACTTCAGAAGCATAATTTAATAATTAGTTTTCCCAAGTTATCATTCTATCCTTGAAGAGTTTTGACTTCCACAAAATTATCCTACTTTCTCCTTCCCTTCCTTCGGTTCAGGAAGCCCCGGGTTCGATGCCTCACTACGAGGGTTATTTTAACCGTCTTTGGTTAACTCTTCTAATTCGGGGGCTGGGTGCTTGTGGTCGTCTTAATACTCAGTACCATTTTCTTTCAGTACACCACAACACGCTGGCAATGGAGACAGAAGTACACAATAGTGTATACATACCTCCATATGGAGTGGCGTCAGGAAGGGTATGCGGCCGTAAAACTAGACTTAATTCTCGTAAGATCTGATCCCGTCCACTTCTGTGGTTTAGTGGCTAGTGTGATTAGCTGCCACCCCCGGAGGCGCGGGTTCGATTCAAGGCTCTGCCACGAAATTAGAAAAGTGGTACGAGGGCTGACACGTGGTCCACTCAGCCTCGGGAGGTCAACTGAGTAGAGGTGGGTTCGATTTCCACCTCAGCCATCCTGAAAGTGGTTTTCCGTGGTTTCCCATTTCTTCTCCAGGCAAATGCCGGGATGGTACGTAACTTCAGGCCACGGCCGCTTCCTTCCCTCTTCCTTGCCTATCAGTTCCAATATTTCCCATCCCCCTGCAAGGCCCCTGTTCAGCATAACATGTGAAGCCGCCTGTTCGAGGTACTGGTCATCCTCCCCAGTTGTATCCCGACCCAGATTCTGAAGTTCAGGATACTGCCCATGAGGCGGTAGCGGTGGAATTCCTAGCTGAGTCCGAGGGAAAAACCGACCCTGGAGGGTAAAAGATAAAGGAGAAGAAGAAGATGAAGAAGAAGAGATTCCCAGATAATTGGGAAAAGGGCAGAAAAGTAAAAGAAATTAACAGCGTATTCTGTTCCCTCTCACATTTTATTGCTTAGAAGTTATCTCTCTTCCTCAATTAAGGAAACCCATAATTCTGTCTTCGTAAACATCAATATTATTCAAGTTTATCGACTGAGTCATCGATTATTGACAAACTGTTTAAGTACTCTCAAGCATTTCATTGAAACGAGTTTAATTATGCATGCCATATGTTTCTGTAGATAAGCTCCATGAAACCTTAAAATGTAAGGAATGACGTTAGTAAAGTTAATAACGTGATGCTTATGAACCACTAAGATACTGTGATTTTCATCTGACAACTTTCAATTGTTTTCTAATATGTCTTCTTCTTCTTCTTCTTCCTCCGGCGGGCTGAGTGACTCAGAAAGTTGAGGTGCTGGCCTTCTGACCCCAACTTGGCAGGGTCGATCCTGGCTCCGTCCGGTGGTATTTGAAGGTGCTCAAATACGTCAGCCTCGTGTCGGTAGACTTACTGGCACGTAAAAGAACTCCTAAAGGACTAAATTCCGCCACCTCAGGGTCTCCGAATACCGTAAAAGTAGTTATTGGGACGCAAAGAAAAGAATATTATTATTATTGTTACCGTGTTTTGGTGGTAGTTATGCATGAAAGAAGGTGCTGGGTGGTGAAGGGGTCTCAAGCTACTAAAGTGAAATTAATTTTAAAATTTAACAAGGTTATATTTTCTTTTCAAAATTAGGTAACAACAAATAGAACAGGTACTTAGTAGCCGAAACACGATTGACAAATACATTTACATAGGTACCCCATTTGGGGCTTCAAAAAGTCAGAAACATAATTCTTGAGCCATGAGCCCAACCTTACAATGAACACCATACAACAAAGGGGCCGAAAACCCCCAAACATGCCAGAAACACTGGCTTCCAATTACATCCAAAAGCCTCCTTGAGGCAGAAACACAATTTTCAAAAAGGGCAACTTCCCCTTAAAATACAAGCCTATCATAGGCCACTCCGAACTCCACCTTTAAGCCGTCCTCAAAGGACATATACACAGGGGCAAAATACCCAATCTACTGAGGTCTGTTAAATGACAAGAAAGTTAATACATGACCTCTAAAATCACAATTTGAGAGGAGGCGAACTTGCACTCCTAATACACTTTGTCTTTAAGACCTATTTTGGCTCTAAGGCCACTGATGCAAGGGCTAATCCCATACTACAGAGGTGACTTAAGAAACTACTAACTTACATTACTGAAGAATAGGTTGCGAAAAATAAGTTCACCTCAAACAATGTGAGTGGGAGCTCGAGAGGGTTAACACTCTCTATCCCAGTATGTCGCTTTACAAGAGAATAGAAGAAAAGAGAAGTTACATTTTAGGAAAAGGTTACATAGGGGAACGCTTAGAACCTGCCCCGAAAGTTAAACTGCTGAGCTGGCAAAGAAAAAATTTATTAATCGGCCATTACCTTATTGTTGACCGCTGCCGAGGAAAGAGGCGCTTCCCGCCTCCTGCTATGTACTTAATACACTGAAAGATGGAACAGAAGTGCCCGGAGACCCTAAAATCAGCAGTTTAAATACTCTCGCAGAAAGTTCTAGGCGTTAGGGGAAAGAAAACACCCTCCCACAAAGATTTTATTGGGTAGGACCCCGCAACAGATTCAAGTTGGGGAAAGATACACCAGATTGGTCAGAAATTAATTGAAAAAATTCGTGATTGGATACATTCAAAACAAGGGGAAGAAAGGGGTAAATATTGCCAACTTAAACAATGACAGAAAGAAATTTAACAAAGAACAAACTCCTGAAATTAAATTTTCTCCAACAAAATAGTTCTTTGACTCCGCACTAGGGTGCACTATTGTTGATCTTCAGTAGTGTCCTCTAGAAGAGAAAGTTCACACTTCTTAATACAAGCAAGACAACAGTACGTCGAAAATGACACAGTTCACAAACTCAAAAATTTCCAGGTAGTGACATCTTCTGAGAAATTTGGAAATTAAGACCGTAGATAAAGTTCAGACTTCCTCCAGAAGAGGAGTTTCAACTGGCGCAACTTTTAAATAAACGGTGTGGAGGTGTACCGCCCGGTACAGACCTCCCCCCCAAAAGTTCCTCCACGGGGTAACACAGAAGAACATAAACTTTTGTTTGAAAATAAGTTCCAAGTTTTGATGTTGATATTAAGATAACTTGCAGAAGTATTTGAGAAATTTCTTAATTCGGTTCCAAAATTTTGTTGTTGGAGGTGAAGTGAAGTCTTTAGGTTTACAGAAGTTGAATTTCTGAAGATAAGCTTTTACTACTTAAAAGTGAAGGAAAAATTTGCAATGTCCATCAGATATTGCTGTTGAATTCCCAAATGTAGTTATCTCTTATAGTAACTGTCCATGTAGTTGATGTTGATGAAGTTGGATGGCCGGACCGGCCGTTGCAGCTTGCGTCCAAAAGGAGGCCGCTCGGACCCCTTAAGTACCCTGAGATACCGCTCGCCCGCACTATGAGGGGAGCAGAGTGTTGAAACACGCCGCGCCCGCGGTGAACATATACAGGCTGCGGGCCAGTAGCAGGTCGTGCGCCGCACATCAGCCTTGGCCGGAAGGGGAGAGCTCCGGCTCGCCGTGCACATGTCGTCCTCGCTGGAGAGGAGGGGGCCCATCCCCCTCCCCAGTTGCTGCACGGCGCTGCGCGGCTGCGGGGGCACTGAAACATTAAGGCTAGGCGGCAGAATTGTGTTGGACCATCGTCTTTTTGAAGGCACAGGCATTATGGAGAGGTTGAGGGGCCAGCGGCGTGTAGATATCCGTGGCATTTAATCTTATGAAGCCACAGTGTAAGGTGGAGCAGGAGACGGGAGCGTGGTAATGGCCGTGGCAAGAACAGGATGGCAGTTTAACGGATCGGGGCCGGTTTTACAAAAGGCTTACATCTAAAACCAAAATATTATAGAAGGGGCAGAATGCCATAAAAGTGAAACTCAAAAAAAATATATAACCTTCATATCCTTTCAAAATAATATGAAGCAAGTTAACACAAAATTACACCGGTTTCACCTGGGACAGGTGAACCCTAAATATCCTCTCGGTGGCTGGATTACTTAACAATAAGGTAACCGGCGTAAGAAAATCGAGAATGATACAAGGCCCATGAAATCTGGGGGCAAGCTTGCCCGCGGGAACAAAATTTTTGACCATAACCTGGTCACCTACCTTCAAAGGGGTTGGTCTCCGTCCACGATCATACCTTTCCCTAACCTTTTCATGAGACACTTTAAGATTGGCTTTAGCCTTCTTCCAAAGATCTTTAATGTTGTCCGGATCTATTATCTCGGGTAGAATGTCATTCAGAGACCAGAGGTTAGAGAGCGGCGAGTTGGGAACAAACTTGAACATTAAAGAAGCTGGAGTGAACTTGTGAGATTCATGAACCGCCGAATTCAAAGCAAAAGCTATCCAATGCAGGGACGTGTCCCACCTGGAAGGATCTTCATGATGATAGGCAATGAGTGCGGACCTGAGATTACGGTTAACCCGTTCAGCCAGAGATGGTTGAGGGTAATAAGCAGAAGTAGTTACATGAGAGATGGATAAGTCAAAACAGAATTTACGAAATAAATTAGATGTAAAAGCCTTAGCATTATCGGAAACTATGTATTGACAAGGACCAAAAGAAGCAAAGATAGTATTAAGACAAGAAATGGTGGACTGAGCGGTAGCCAGCTTAGTCGGAAATAACCAGGAAAATCTAGTAAAACCATCTACACATACAAAGATGAACTTGTTGGCATTCCCCTTTGACTGGGGGAAGGGTCCCACATAATCAATATACAGGCGCTCCATGGGGCGCGACGCTTGATGAGAAGACAAAAGACCTACCTTAGTGGACATGGTCGGTTTACTAAGCAAACAGGATTTACATGCCTTTACTAATTCACGGATTTCACCGTCCATACCTTTCCAGATGAACATATCACGAATCTTTTCACGAGTTTTAAAGATACCAAGATGCCCTCCTAATGGGGTCTCATGATAATACTTGAAGATCATAGGTACAAGAACCGCTGGAACAACAACTTTCATCATCTTATCATGCCTCGAAGGGCAACATAGAACTCCATTCCTCAGAACATAAGGGACAACATGTTCCCCAGAAGAAAGGGTTTCCATTATCGGAGCCAGCGTCGGATCTTCACGTTGGTATTTCTCGATATCCCTAAACAGCATGGGAACATCTGTTAGGATGGCATTAACCTCAGATAGCATGGACTCGGAAGGTGATGGACTGTCGACCTGTTCATGCTTCTCAACGTCGTCTGAAAACATACGGCTGAGTCCATCAGCGACAACATTTTCGGTACCTCGGATATGCCTGACATTGAATTGGAAGGCAGAAATACGGATGGCCCAACGGGCCATACGACCAGTACGACGCGGCCTACCTAAGACCCAGCTTAATGCTTGATTATCTGTCTCCAGGTCGAATTTGACATGTTCCAGATAGAGACGGAACTTTTCTAAGGCAAATAAGACTGCCAACCCTTCGAGCTCATAGATGGAATACTTGGCTTCTTGAGCCGATAGAGTCCTAGATGCATAGGCGATGGGTCGCCTCCCTAGTTCAGTCTCTTGAAGAAGGACTGCCGCTACCGCCGACGACGACGCGTCCGTTTGGACGATGAATTTCTTTGAGAAATCAGGCATGGCAAGGACAGGGGCATTACAGAGAGCTAATTTCAGATCTTCAAAAGCGGCTTGTTGAGAAGGTCCCCACTCGAATTTGATGCCTTTCCTACGAAGAAGGTTCAATGGCGCCGCTCTATTAGCAAAGTTAGGGATGAACTTTCTGAAGAAATTCACCATACCAATGAACCTGGCGATACCTTTAATGTCCTTGGGAGGTTTAAAATCACGGATGGCCTGTGTTCTAGAATGATCGACTGCTACACAATCAGGTGACACAATATGCCCTAGGAATGACATAGAGGGCTTAGCAAAAGCGACCTTGGACAACTTGACAGTTAACCCAGCCTTACGAAGGCGATTCAGAACTTCTCGCAGATGATCTAGATGTTCTTCGAAGGTCTCCGAAAACACGACGACATCATCCAAGTAGTGATATAAGTACTCGAATTTGATGTCGGAGAAGACCCTATCTAGTAGCCTAGTGAGCACAGCTGCCCCCGTGGGGAGCCCGAAAGGCACGCGGTTGTATTCGTATAAATTCCAGTCCGTGGCAAACGCTGTAAGGTGTTTAGACTCTTCAGCAAGGGGAATTTGATTATAGGCCTGATTCAAGTCCAAGATAGTAAAGAACTTGGCCTTACGAAACCATGAAAAGCAAGAATGAAGGTCGGGAAGGGGCACAGATTGTAACACCACCTTCCGATTGAGAGCCCTGTAGCCAATTACAGGCCTGAAGCCCCCTTGGGATTTCGGGACTAGAAAAATAGGCGAAGAATACGCTGACTTAGAGGGCCTAATAATACCATCCTTCAACATCTGATCGATGATTTCTTTCAGAGCCTTCATTTTAGGTGGAGATAGCCTATACGGTGGAAAACGGACAGGAATCGAATCCGTGACCTCAATTTTGTATTCGATCAGGTCAGTAACGCCAAGAGTATCAGAGAATACCTCGGGAAACGACTGACACAGTTTGCGAATACTATCAGCCTGCTCCTCAGGTAGATGTCTAAGGTCTAACAACATCTCATCCTGGGTAGGCGAAATAGAAGAACATGACACAGAATTACACTTTAATAGTGGAATTTTACAACTAGAAGCAAATTTGAATGTGCACGACCTAGACTGGAGATCGAGCACAAGACCAGTGTGAGAAATAAAGTCAGCTCCCAATATAATGGGGCAAGACAATTGCTTGGCCACAAACAATTTAATTTTCCATGTAAATTTAAAAATACGAATTTTGACCAGTAAGGAACCTAGAATTTCTAATGGAGATGTATTAGCAGAAACACATTTCACAGGAGAAGAGTCATAGACAGGTAAGTTACAAACAGACTTCAATTTCGAGTACCATTCAGCCGAAATAATGGAACAAACACTGCCTGAATCTAATAGAGCTGTTATAGGTTCGTTATTTACCTTAATCTTAAGGAAAGGAACAGGTGCGGGGGTATCCGCCGCAATCTTAAGACACTCTTTGGGGCATTCAAAGGACAGATTAGCAGATTGAACGTTCCCAGAATTTTCGATCTGCTTACCAGGGGCTGAGCCTCGGGAAGATGAATTAGTTGACTCAGCCGAAGCCACTAGTCACTTGTGATTGTTGTTGGAAGTTACCCCAGAAGTTGAGCAGGAGGGGGTGCTATTCGAATTGGGACAATTCTTGGCGATATGTGAGAAAGCCCCACATTTAAAACATCCTTGTGATGAACCAGCTCCATTATTTGCCCTACTAGACTTGATCAGAGGACACTTATTGCGCAGATGGTCAGGCGCCCCGCACGCATAACATTTACGGGGATTGACTGGTCGGCGAGGTGGAGGCCGAGTGTTACTAAATGAAGGCGGGGGTTCTTTCGCGACACGCAAAGAATCGGCGTATCTAACTCCTTCCGCCGAGACGGCCAACGCTTCAAGTTCCGAGAAGGTTTGCGGGCACGCCGCGAAACACAAATATGACCTATAGGGAGGTGAAATTCCCTCTACAATAGCCTGCACAATCTGATCTTCAGGAAAATGAAGGGCAAACACCCTAGTATAAAACTTAATGTCCTGTATGAAATCAGCCAAGTTTTCATCCAAGCGCTGTACCCGATAATAGTATTTCTGAATCAGAGATGACCTCGCGCGGGCAGGAATGAAATTTGCAAGCAAGTGTGCGTGAAAATCTTCAATAGATGACTGTTCAGCAATAGCTCTTACTATTTTATCTGAGAGAACACCAATAGCATAAGGATAGATTATTTGTAAAATTTGACAAGGGGAAAGAGAAAACACAAGGGCGTGATCCTGAAATTCAACTAAAAATCTTAAAAATGAAATAACTTCACTGGTGGTGTTGACAGAAAACTTAGAGATACCTCTTAGCAACATTGCCAATGGATGAGGCAAGCTGCTAAACCCGGGTGACATAGTAGGTAGAGGTTTCAGGGGCAAAGAAGTTAATTCAGAACGGATGTTACTCAACGATGCACGGCGTTCAGACTCGTTGTCCAATGGGGCAGAAATAGTTTGAGCAGTGGGGGTTTTCCTATTTATTTCTCCCTTAGGAGACTCTTCCTCGCTACCTACATTCACTATGGTGGGTTGATCAGATTTGGGAGGAATTTCCCCAGTTAACAATTGAGTGACTTTACTAGACAATTCAGAAATAGTTTCAAGGAGCGTATTAGCTTCCTTCCTCTGAACGTCATTCACCTTTAGAGACAACAGATCATTAACTCTATTTGAAAAATGATATATCCTGCCTTGCACACGCTTAATTTGATTAGGGGACGGATCATTTTCATCAAAAAACTAACGACCGATGCTAGCCCAGTAATGTTCTCGACGATCGTGGAAAGAGAGTCATCAATTTCTTTCTCTCCCAAATTGGGGATGGAAATGGGCAAATCAAGGGAGTCTCTAAGCTTGTTAGTGTCGATAGCAACCGTGCCTCCAGATTGCACGTTTCTAATAGTTAATTCGTAGATCAACTCCTCTTTGCGCAAGTAGTTAAGGAGGAGAACATCGCGAGGGCCGGGCATGATAACAGAAAAATTTTGAAAAACCTCAATAAAAATTTCCAGCAACTGAGAAAATGGTTAGAGTTCGGATCAAAACAGAGTTTAGCCGTCAAAAGGGGCTAAATTGAGACCCATTCAACCACGCTCTGCTACCACTTGTTACCGTGTTTTGGTGGTAGTTATGCATGAAAGAAGGTGCTGGGTGGTGAAGGGGTCTCAAGCTACTAAAGTGAAATTAATTTTAAAATTTAACAAGGTTATATTTTCTTTTCAAAATTAGGTAACAACAAATAGAACAGGTACTTAGTAGCCGAAACACGATTGACAAATACATTTACATAGGTACCCCATTTGGGGCTTCAAAAAGTCAGAAACATAATTCTTGAGCCATGAGCCCAACCTTACAATGAACACCATACAACAAAGGGGCCGAAAACCCCCAAACATGCCAGAAACACTGGCTTCCAATTACATCCAAAAGCCTCCTTGAGGCAGAAACACAATTTTCAAAAAGGGCAACTTCCCCTTAAAATACAAGCCTATCATAGGCCACTCCGAACTCCACCTTTAAGCCGTCCTCAAAGGACATATACACAGGGGCAAAATACCCAATCTACTGAGGTCTGTTAAATGACAAGAAAGTTAATACATGACCTCTAAAATCACAATTTGAGAGGAGGCGAACTTGCACTCCTAATACACTTTGTCTTTAAGACCTATTTTGGCTCTAAGGCCACTGATGCAAGGGCTAATCCCATACTACAGAGGTGACTTAAGAAACTACTAACTTACATTACTGAAGAATAGGTTGCGAAAAATAAGTTCACCTCAAACAATGTGAGTGGGAGCTCGAGAGGGTTAACACTCTCTATCCCAGTATGTCGCTTTACAAGAGAATAGAAGAAAAGAGAAGTTACATTTTAGGAAAAGGTTACATAGGGGAACGCTTAGAACCTGCCCCGAAAGTTAAACTGCTGAGCTGGCAAAGAAAAAATTTATTAATCGGCCATTACCTTATTGTTGACCGCTGCCGAGGAAAGAGGCGCTTCCCGCCTCCTGCTATGTACTTAATACACTGAAAGATGGAACAGAAGTGCCCGGAGACCCTAAAATCAGCAGTTTAAATACTCTCGCAGAAAGTTCTAGGCGTTAGGGGAAAGAAAACACCCTCCCACAAAGATTTTATTGGGTAGGACCCCGCAACAGATTCAAGTTGGGGAAAGATACACCAGATTGGTCAGAAATTAATTGAAAAAATTCGTGATTGGATACATTCAAAACAAGGGGAAGAAAGGGGTAAATATTGCCAACTTAAACAATGACAGAAAGAAATTTAACAAAGAACAAACTCCTGAAATTAAATTTTCTCCAACAAAATAGTTCTTTGACTCCGCACTAGGGTGCACTATTGTTGATCTTCAGTAGTGTCCTCTAGAAGAGAAAGTTCACACTTCTTAATACAAGCAAGACAACAGTACGTCGAAAATGACACAGTTCACAAATTCAAAAATTTCCAGGTAGTGACATCTTCTGAGAAATTTGGAAATTAAGACCGTAGATAAAGTTCAGACTTCCTCCAGAAGAGGAGTTTCAACTGGCGCAACTTTTAAATAAACGGTGTGGAGGTGTACCGCCCGGTACAATTATTATTATTATTATTATTATTATTATTATTATTATTATTATTATTATTATTATTATTATTATTATTATCTACTTCTTCCTCTACAGGATTTCCCGCACCCTGATAGGGTCACAGGTGCGAATGGTGCCAAGCATATGAACTTACTCCTGTTTTACGTCCAGTTGCCCTTCCTGACGCCAACCCTATATGGAGGGATGTAGCCTATTCAGTATTGAGCGTTTTTTGTGATGGTTAGTAGTGTACGTGCTGTGCTTATACGAAAAAGAGAGTGTTAAGACGAACAAATGTACCCAGTCCCCGAGTCAGAGAAACCAACCATAAAGGATTAAAACCCCCGGCCCGGGCGGGAATCAAACCCAGGTCTCTCAGGTCCGAAAACTTCGACGCTGGTCATTTAGCCAAGGGACCGCACATATCCTTTTCTAAATCGGCTAAAGGATCAAGAATAATATGGTCAACTGTATAATATAATAACGGCATGTGGCCTCCGGAGAGGCGCGGTGCAGGTCTTTCTAGTTAACGCCTATAGAGACCATGCCTTTACTGGCAGGGCCTATTGTTTACAGTGCACTATGTCTTCTGGTATAGGCTAGAGCAATTTTGTTACTTTCATTGACCTGTCATAGTCTTATCCTTGGCTCTGAAAATATGAAAGTGACTGAGGTATGAGCGATGCTAGTAATGCCATTCCTTATGCAGCCAGTCACTGCTATGAATAGTGTGAAAATGTTGCTCATAGCGTCAGTTGATGCATGCATTTCAGTGGGCTTGGCAGACTGATATGTAATAGCAACTTCTGGCTCGGTGAGAAAAGCAACGGGAAACTACCTCACTCCTCATTTCCCTAGTACGCCTCTTCAGTGATGCCTAGGCCATCTATGACAGCTGATGGCGGAGCCGTTGAGGATCCAACCAGCCTTCGGGCTGACGACTGAACATCAGGCGACCTGCGCATATGTGATAATGAGCACATGTCTTTAATGAATTCTAACGGTGAAAACTGCACACTTACCTAGCCCTCGAGCCATTGGAATTAACCAATTAAGGTTAAGATCCCCGACCAGGGCCGGAAATCGAACCCGGGAAGTCTTCAACTAAAGACCAGCACTCTAACCATTTAGTCATGGAGCCGGAGAAGGTCAACCGTTAGGTTTTATGCTGAAGATAATAATTGTATGGTATCTATTTGCACCAACTATTCTTTGATAGAAGCGACAGAATGTATTTTGTAATTAAAAGTGACAACATTTCATTAAGATAGAGCACCTGCCCAATTAGATTTAGTACTCATTTGATGTTTGCCATCAGTCACGTGATTTACGACATGCATATTTTCTTTATAGCCTGTTACGCTTGTCATTATTCCATCTACCTGTTTGAAGGACTGGAATTAATACTTACATGATCCACAAACCATCAGGCACGGCTTACTACTACCCAGCTGCTGGAAGCTCTGAGATCACGATGCCTTCGTTGCGGTGTGCATCAACATTATTACTAATAATCGGATTGAATTTCCAATTTGCATATACTCTTGAAAGTCCAGCTTAGCATTCACAAGATGTAGGGACGTCAAATCTCGTGGAAAAATTAGAAATATGATCAGAAATTTTCGTTAATAACTTGTACGATGTTTCTCACAGTGTAACTGTTCCTTATGAATTGTATGCTGGATTCTATACCACTTTAAATTCGTTGCTGTTACGAACAGCAACTAATTAAAGTAATGTGTAAGCTTTCCGCTGACTGAAGGTTGTCAAACTGGGCTTGCTGTAATATCAGTGGAAAGGGATATTTCCCGCTTCTTACACAACAGCCCCGAAGGGCAATGGCCTACCAAGCGACCGCTGCTCAGCCCGAAGGCCTGCAGATTACGAGGTGTCGTGTGGTCAGCACGACGGATCCTCTCGGCCGTTATTCTTGGCTTTCTAAACCGGGACACGCTTCTTACATTGTAAGCAATTATCGAGGTCCTTTGCTGTTCAAAAAGGAAGTACAGTACTGTTCATTAAAATCAGAAGACCTAAGGGAAGTTGCGCTATGATGTATATTTTCACTGATTGACTACATGGGGGAATACTGAATTAACGACGCTCGTAATATTTCATAAGAATGATGTGGACAAATTCTTTAACTATCACTCCTTTACCCGCAGAGACATTGAATCAAATAATGTCCGAAGTGCGTCCTGCGATGAAGCCAACCTGGATTTATTCACTTACATCCAAAGCAAATCATGATATACCAGCGGAAGGCTGTAATTGTAGCATGTCCCAGATATTTCCAATGGGAGACATATAGTGCCATATTGCAGGCCCGGGTGGAAGAAGCCACAAGTTGATGCCGCAGTATGCGATGTGACTTTGTTGTACTGAAATACAGCTCTGGAGTTGCCTCTAAGATGAGGAAGTACACCTACCCCTAGCCAGATTTTAACGTTAGTTTCGTTCGTTATTGACTCGCACTAGAGACAAGTTACCGTCCTACTCGATGGCACCCCAGACCTAGACGTTGCGTGTAACGCCAGTATTCTAAGTGCAAATGTACTCTGCCAGACGCCTCTCCCCTGTCGTTTGTAGACATAAATCCTAACATTCTGTTAACCTAAATAGAAGGGTGATTCGTTCGGAAATATAATATTTTGCCATTTGCCAAACTACTCGTGTTGTTTTCCTTGCACCACTGTAGCTTAGAAACCATGTGCCTAGTATGAATGGTAGGGTGCTGACCCAGTCCAGACTGTAATAAACGGTGATGTACTGTAACAGCTAACATGGAGGAAATCTGACGATAAACACTACTTCGCAAATGCCGTTGATGATTCTGCTCGAACAGACAAAGCATTTCTCCTAAGATGTAGAATCACTCTTCCTCTGACGACCATATCCTCTACTTCTTGCATTATGCATTTTCTACGTACGATTCACTAGAGACCGGCTACAACGAACCCATGGTCAGCGATTGCAGAGTAAGCTTCTGCCTACAAGAGGTCACGGCTAGTCCGTTGTCTGACAGCTCTGCACACCGACTGGCGAACCGAGCAAAGTAGCGGTGGCTACGGCTCTGGATACGAGGGACGGAGAGGAGCTGCTCCCCGCCGTCAGCTGTCCTGAGAATGGTTTTAATAGTTTTCCATTGTCCTGCAATAAGGCGAATGCCGGGACAATTCGTAGTGTAGGGCACGGCAGGCAACTTTCTCACCTTCTCCGCACACCTCCTTCTCCGATACAAATCTCCTAGCCTGAGAGGCGGCGTCACCGTCTAGGACTCCATGGTTAAATGGTTAGCGTGCTGGCCTTTGGTCACAGGGGCCCGGGTCCGATTCCCGGCAGGGTCCGAAATGTTAACAATAATTAGTTAATTCCGCTGGAACGGGGCTAGGTGTATGTGTCGTCTTCATTATAATTTCATCCTCATCACGACGTGCAGGTCGCCTACGGGAGTCAATTTAAAAGACCTGCATCTGGCGAGCCGAACTTGTCCTCGGACACTTCCCCTTCAGCGTAGGAATGAAAACATTCAGTAGTAGTTTTTTTTGCTAGTGGCTTTATGTCGCACTGACACAGATAGGTCTTATGGCGGCGATGGGATAGGAAAGGCCTGGGAGTTGGAAGGAAGCGGCCGTGACCTTAATTAAGGTATAGCCCCAGCATTTGCCTGGTGTGAAAATGGGAAACCTCGGAGAATCATCTTCAGGACTGCCGACAGTGGGATTCGAACCCACTATCTCCCAGATGCAAGCTTACAGCCGCGAGCCCCTAACCGCACGGCCAACTCGCGCGGTTCCAGTACAGTAGTAGTAGTAGTCAGTGTTGTTCAGTGCTGCGAGATACCTGGAGCATATGTGAAGCAAGGGAGCTACGTGACTTTAGACGTGGAATGGTTATTGGTTTCTAATCCGACTCGTTGGCTGAATGGTCAGCGTACTGGCCTTCGGTTCAGAGGGTCCCAGGTTCAATTCCCGGCAGGGTTGGGAATTTTTAACCATCATTGGTTAATTTCCCTGGCACGGGGGCTGGGTGTATGTTTTGTCTTCATCATCATCATCATTTCATCCTCTTCACGGCGCGCAGGTTGCCTACGGGAGTCAAAACAAAATACCTGCACCTGGCGAGCTGAACTCGTCCTGGGATCTCCCGGCCCTAAAAGCCATACGCCATTTCATACTACACTACCAACCACCACAGAAACACGCAATAGTGATTACTGTACATCCTTCGATATAGGGTTGGCGGCAGGAAGGGCATCCGGCCGTAAAACAGGGCATAACACACACATGTGCGACGCAGATCGCACCAGCGACCCCACACGTGTGGGAACGTAAGGTAAGGTAAGGGTGTATTCTGCCCGAAGGCAGGTCCGAACCTTCGCAGAGGTGTGCCTGAGCCAGAGTTTACGGACGGTAGGGTGGCCAGTTTCTTTCCGCTTGTCCATTCCCTTACCCTGAACCAACAGCGCATGGCAATCCATCCAAATCTTGACCACGCCCAATGTTGCTCAACTTCGGAGATCTCACGGGATCCGGTTTTTCAACACAGCTACGGCTGTTGGCAATTGTGGGAAAAGCGGTAGGAAAAGAAGAAGAAGAAGAAGAAGAAGAAGAAGAAGAAGAAGTTATTGGTTGCTACAACAGTACGCAATCAGTCAGCGCCATTTCGACCCTACTCAAGTTGCCCAAGTCGGGTAGGCCACGAGTGTTGATCGACAGGAATCGTCGAGCATTAAAAATGTGCTTAAGAGAAACGCATGATAGCGTACAATACCATCACCCGTAAATTCTTCAGTGCCACTAATTCGTCAATTAACACCATGAGTGTCCGCCGGGAATTGCGAGGACTAAGGCTCAAGTTTTACGCATTCACCAACAAACCGCATATTTCGCCAGTAGTGGGTTTTCTACAGAGCGCCTGCCACTAGCCCTCGGGACGACTGTAGCCGCGATATATCATGTGCCAGTCGGATGGGTGGGTTGGAGTGTGATGAATGCCAGACGAGGATACATGCCAGCCTGTACTGTGTCCATAGTGAAATTCGAGGTGGTGGGTTGAGAGTGTTGGGGCAGTGTTCTTTTTATGGAAATAAATTGGTTGTCTCGTACAGAGCACGTTAAAGGCAGAAAGATGTAAAGGTACTTTGACCTGCTGCGGGTTGTCCGTGGTAGAAGACCAGTTCGGAGGTGATCACTACATGTTCCAGCATGATAATAATTCCTGCCTTAAAGCAGGGTCTCTTCATGGACAATAAGGTACTGGAAATCGATTGGCCACTCAAGAGCCCCAAATTTAATTCTATCGAACACCTCTTGAATTAACTAGAAGAGCAGATAATGGTTTTCTGCCTACTTGTCATGAACTCTATCTCTGCGTTTACTACTAATTAAGACACGTTTAAGGGTCTGAAAGTGAGTTCACTGAGCCTCGCGAAGACAACCGAGTTAAGAAACGATCCTTTAACTTCCAGGTTTCCTAAGAATTGCTCTCCACTCTATTTGGCTTCAACGTCTGGCTAATATCGGCATGGTCTGTAGCGTATATTGCTGATCATTCCCAGTTCTTTCCCAATCCTAGCCCAAACTAATTTATAATAAATGCAGTCATCAGTACCGGGACTACATACACACAACTTAACAGACAAATTAATACGATATTAAGAGCATGGTGCTCTTTTTGCTAGCTGCTTTACGTCGCACCGACACAGATATGTCTTATAGCGACGATAGGACAGGAAGGGGCTAGGAGTGGGAAGGAAGCGGCCGTGACCTTAATTAAGGTACATCTGATGTGAAAATGGGAAAACACGAAAAACCATCTTCAGGGCTGCCGACAGTGGGGTTCGAACCCACTATCTCCCGAATACTGGATACTTGCCGCACGTAAGCGACTGCAGCTATCGAGCTCGATCATGATGCTTTTGATCATGATGCTCTAAGCCCTTCACTTAAACCAACAACAACAGTACCTCCCAATACATAAAACTAAGTACTAAATGGTATTCTAATATTTTTCTGAAATGTGTACAGAGTGTTCCAAAGGCCCGTTCATTCATTCTGATCAACATGAGGTCAGCGTCGGTTATTTCGGGAGGGCTGCATCGCATGAAACCTATCATCCCACTAGACAGAACTGTTTTCTGCTAAGTTGGAAGAGCTTTCGAAAGTGATCACCAAATAGAACAGACACCTGTTGGACCTTCTCAAAGATCCAAGTGGTAACAAATATCGTGCCTGGCGCTGTTTTTCAAATCCTGCTCGTCATTTTCAGGAGTGACTGTGGGAGAGGTGATGGAAGGAATCTGTTGTGCAGGATAATATGTTTTATACAAGATTAAACAAAAGAAAATTCTGTGCATAGTGAAGCCCAATGAGTGGTTTCACTAGCCAAGACGACTGCTACTTAGCCAGATGACCTGGAGATGCTGGAATACCAACAAATCAGTTTGGCGATAACTTTAGAAGTATTGCTTGATTTTCTTGACCAGGCCCACGGTCTCTCATATCAACGGCTCCTCAGTTGCACTCACGATGCTGAGTGAACTCCGTTCCAGACTTCAGTCGAGAATTAACATCCTTGGCTTGACTGGGAATTGAATCCAGGGCCTCTGGGTAATGGGCAGAATCGTTAATCCTACACCAAGTGTTTGACCTTTTATACTGTATAGTGGTTTCAAAATTACTGCCGCCTATTGGGCGAATAGCACAACGCTGGGTTCATGTCATTTGATAAAAGATGCCCTTTTTGTCTTCCACTGTCTGCTATTGGAAGTAAAATGCAATTTTGCAATAGAGCGTGCATGTCGTCGCTGAAGAAACAAAACATCGTATGTCACAAAGCTCCACCTATCCATTAGTTTCATTAAGAGTGGTCATGCCTCACGGCCACGTATGGATATGCAGTCCATCAGAACACTTTCCCATGCAGGTGAGTAAAGGGAAATTTTTGCAAGTTGGTTTTACGTCGCACCGACACAGATAGGTATTATGGCGAAGATTGGAGAAGAAAGGGTTAGGAATTGGAAGGAAGCAGCCGTGGCCTTATTTAAGGTGGCCTGATGTGAAAATGGGAAACCACGGAAAACCATCTTCAGGGCTGCCGACAGTGGAGCTCGAATCCACTATCTTCCGAATATTGGATACTGGCCGCACTTAAGCGACTGCAGCTATCGAGCTCGGTAAAAGGGAAATTGACCTTACCGTACGGTATTGTAGGAATGTATGTTTGGGTGACGTATTTTCGCACTGCTAAAGTATAATGTGCCGGCCCCGTGGTGTAGGGATAGCCTGCCTGCCTCTTACCCGGAGGCTCCGGGTTCGATTTCCGGCCAGGTCAGGGATTTTTACCTTGACCTGAGGGCTGGTTCGAGGTCCACTCAGCCTACGTGATTATAATTGAGGAGCTATCTGACGGTGAGATAGCGACCCCGGTCTAGGAACCAAGATTAACGGCCGAGAGGATTCGTCGTGCTGACCACACGACACTTCGCAATCTGTAGGTCTTCGGGCTGAGCAGCGGTCGCTTGGTAGGCCAAGGCCATTCAAGGGCTGTAGTGCCATGGTGTTTGGTTTGGTTTTTATAGTATAATGTATTTAAGGTTCATTTTCCTTACACCTTCGCATAGGAAAATGAACACAACACACATTGGTCTGATGGATTACATACCGTCCCCTAAGAAACAATACCACGTATCTGACAAGGTCCTTCCTCTCCATCATATTCCTTATGACTGGTCACGCCTCTCAGCCACATATGAGAAAACAGTCCATCAGAACAATTTTCGATTAGTTCATTTTCCTATGCGCGTGTGTAAAGGAAAATTAACCTTATTGTACCCTAATAATTAAGAGGGGAATTCCTCAAGGCAGTATTATTGGTCCTTTACGTTTTCTTATATATATCAATCATATGTGTAAAGAAGTGCAATCAGAGATGAGGCTATCTGCAGGTGAAGTTATTCTGTACATAGTAATAAATAAGTTACAAGATTGTGAGCAACTGCAAGATGACCTCGATAATGTTGTGAGATGGGCAGTAGCCAATGGTATGATGATAAAAGGGGTTAAAAGTCAGGTTGTGAATTTCACAAATAGGAAAAGTCCTCTCAGTTTTAATTACTGCGTTGATGGGGTGAAAGTTCCTTTTGGGGATCATTGTAAGTATCTAGGTGTTAATATAAGGAAAGATCGTCATTGGGGTGATCACATAAATATGATTGTTAATAAAGGGTACAGATCTCTGCACATGGTTATGAGGGTATTTAGGGGTTGTAGTAAGGATGTAAAGGAGAGGGCATATAAGTCTCTGGTAAGACCCCAGAGTATGGTTCCAGTGTATGGGATAATCACCAGGATTATTTGATTCAAGAACTGGAAAAAATCTAAAGAAATGCAGCTCGATTTGTTCAAGGTGATTTCCGACAAAAGAGTAGCGTTACAAAACTGTTGCAAAGTTTGGGCTGGGAAGACTTGGGAGGAAGGAGACGAGCTGTTCGACTAAGTTGTATGTTCCGAGTTGTCAGTGGAGAGATGGCGTGGAATGACATCAGTAGACGAATATGTTTGAGTGATGTCTTTGAAAGTAGGAAATATCACAATATGAAGATAAAGCTGTAATTCAAGAGGACAAATTGTGGCAAAATATTCGTCTGTAGGAAGGGGAGTTAGGGATTGAAATAACTTACCAAGGGAGATGTTCAATAAATTTCCAATTTCTTTGCGATCGTTTAAGAAAAGTTTAGGAAAACAACAAATAGGGAATCGGCCAGCTGGGTGACTGCCCTACACGCAGATCAGTAGTAGTGATTGTTTCGAATGCTGGAATGTATGTTTGCATGATACAACCCCCTCCTAGATTATGATGTATTTTAGGCTCATTTTTCTTCACACAAGCGCATAGGAAAATGAATTTAACGAAAATTGTTCTGATGGACTGCATATCAATATGTGGCCCGGGGGCGTGACCAGACTTAAGGAAAATATTGGACAAGTACAGCATTGTCAGATACGCGGTATTGTTTCTTGAGGGACTATACCTTATGTAGCTGTGAGGCGTGATCAATCTTAAGGAAAACAACGGATGGGGAGAGCATTGCGACATGCAACGTTCTGTTTCTTCACTGACGATATAGTTATTCTGCACGGCGGCAGGCAAGAAATCTGAAACGCAAGCCTTACAAAATAGCAGAAGTACAAAGTTTAAGCCGATGAGATCCAGCCGGGAAAATAAATTGCAATTGCTTCCTTCAGCCTCTCAACAAAGATGTATTCAATCCTGAATTAGTTCTGTTGTGATGAGGCGTGACGTTTTTGCATGATGTGTAAATTCGCAAGGTAAACGGTAATGGCCAACTGAGGAAAATTAATGAAAATCCACTTCATGACGCCGGCCCTGTGGTGTAGGGGTAGCGTGCCTGCCTCTTACCCGGTGGCCCCACGTTCGATTCCCGGCCAGGTCAGGGATTTTTACCTGGACCTGAGGGCTGGTTCGAGGTCCACTCAGCCTACGTGATTAGCATTGAGGAGCTATCTGACGGTGAGATAGCGGGCCAGGTCTAGAAAGCCAAGAATAACGGCCGAGAGGATTCGTCGTGCTGACCACACGACACCTCGTAATCTGCAGGCCTTCGGGCTGAGCAGCGGTCGCTTGGTAGGCCAAGGCCCTTCGAGGCCTGTACTGCCATGGGGGGGAATCCACTTCATGACCTTAATACAGGAGTTTGAAGCAGCTAGTGTTAAAAATGTTGTACGACCATTTTTAGGACGCCATTTATTCTGACAGATACAGAGAATTAATAATGAATGAGTTTTTTTCCTCATCTGACTGAACAGGAAAGGTCACGCAGATAATTCCAACAAGACGGGGCTACATCACATACCGCTCGTAATTCAATGAATGCAATGCATGATGTTTCTGGAGACAGAATAATTAGTGCCGGTTTATGGCCAGCCCGCTCTCCCGATTTAACGCCTTGTGACTTCTGTTTATGAGGCAGTTCGAAGGACAGGGTATAGAAGTAATCCACACAACATACAAAAACTGAAAACTGCAATTCGCATTCGGTAGTTTCCCATTTTCACACAAGTTAAATGCTGGTGCTGTACCTTAAGAAAGGCCACGACCGCTTCCTTCCTTATACTAGCCTTTTCCCATTCTTCCCATCCAAAACCTTCGATATGTTAGTGCGAAGTTAAACACTAGCAAAAAGATAAATAGGTCCGCTTCTGTGGTGTAGTGGTTAGCGTGATTAGCTGCCACCCCCGGAGGCCCGGGTTCGATTCCCGGCTCTGCCACGAAATTTGAAAAGTGGTACGAGGGCTGGAACGGGGTCCACTCAGCCTCGGGAGGTCAACTGAGTAGAGGTGGGTTCGATTCCCACCTCAGCCATCCTGGAAGTGGTTTTCCGTGGTTTTCCACTTCTCCTCCAGGCGAATGCCGGGATGGTACCTAACTTAAGGCCACGGCCGCTTCCTTCCCTCTTCCTTGCCTATCCCTTCCAATCTTCCCATCCCTCCACAAGGCCCCTGTTCAGCATAGCAGGTGAGGCCGCCTGGGCGAGGTACTGGTCATACTCCCCAGTTGTATCCCCCGACCAAGAGTCTGAAGCTCCAGGACACTGCCCTGGCGGTAGAGGTGGGATCCCTCGCTGAGGCCGAGGGAAAAACCGAACCTGGAGGGTAAACAGATGATGATGATGATGATGATGAAAAAGATAAATAAAATACTGTAGTACACAGACACAAAACCTTGTAATATTATCTTCCGCACTCAGCATTTATTATTTTGCTATAGAATCAACAACGTGGCCGCCCTGGTTCAGGCCTCTCATCGTTGGGTACAGTGGTTCAAATCCCGGTCACTCCATGTGAGATTTCTGCTGGACAAAGCGGAGGCGGGACAGATATTTTTTTTTTTTTCGGGTAATCCGGTTTTCCCTGTCATACTTTATTCGAGCAACACTCTCCAATGTTTCATCTGTCATTCATTAATCATTGCTCCAGAGGAGTGCGACAGGCTTCGGCAGCCGGCACAATTCCTATCCTCGCCGCCAGATGGGTTCTTCATTCATTCCATTCCTGACCTTGTCGAATGACTGGAAAAAGGCTGTGGAGTTTCATATAGAAACAACATGACAAAAAATATCATACTCAAAAGCTATTTCTTAAATCAGAATCCGTCTGTGTACTCATACAGAGTGGTCGGAAAAAACCGTGGACCGGATATAGGGGCGTTAGAGATTTGATAATATAGATAAATAATTTAATAAAAATAGATATCTCGCTCCGTTGTCATTTTAACAGCTGCAGAAGTTAGCCAATCAGATCGCCTCGCAGGCGACTTCAGGTGAGCTTTGCGAGGCGGTGTTTCTAAATCTGCACGTGGCTTATGACCGGCTTGAGAACACCAATATAAGAAATAAAGTTTTCAATGGGAGGGACTTGAATAAAGACCTCCCAGCGGATAGGCTCTCCCCGTAGAAAGCACTTCACGGTGGTATTGACTGAAACCCACAGTGTGTTAGCGTTTGATGCTCATTTCTCGGCATGGCTCTCAAGCCCGACCAAGCCACGTGTAAATCTAGCAACACCACCTCGTAAAGCCATTTGAATTCGCCCGCGAAGCGATCTAATTGGCTAACTTCAGCAGCTGTTAAAATTACAACGGAGCGAGATATCTATTTTTATTAAATTACTTATCTATATGACCAAATCTCTAACGCCCGTATGTCCGGTCCACGGTTTTTTCCGACCACCCTGTATAAACATGTATTCCTCTTCCCTTTCAGTCACTAATTGTTTACAACGTTTTTCGCCTCTCCTAAGTAGGATGTATATGGCAAAGTGTGCATTTTCCTGCCACTAGGTCTCTCTTCTGTTTGAGGAAGATGCACAAAAATATCACACACAGCAACTTTGTTCATCGGAAACAAGGGTTTGCACGGATTTGTCTGCAATTCGCCGGTGAACATTGACTGTAATATGACGTAGACATTCGCTCCTTCTTAGAAGGGCATATACGGCAAATTGTGCCTTTCATGCTACTCGATCCAGCTTCCACTTCAGAAGGTTCGCTTTTTACTCTAAAACTCCCTGGATCATTAACACACATCACAAACATCAGTTGTGTGCTTTTTTGTTAAATACGTACCTTTCTGTAACTCTAGTACTTTAACACGAAAGCTCGTAAAATTTACGATGTGACGCGTATTTCTTCAATTATAAAGGAATTAACTGCGAGAAATAAAAAACATCATGGCAACTTCTCTGACGAGCTAGGAAGCTACTACGATGGACAACTGTTTGGTAAGCGAAGTGGCAGTTATACATTGTTGTCAAATCACCGTTTTCAAACTTACGAGGTTTGGTGTTCTAGCGGTAATAAAGCCATGCGCGTCAGTGCGTGCGTGCGCGCGTGTGTGTGTGTGTGGTCCTATGTTCTCTTGTGATTTGCACCCATGTACAATATACCGGCGACTAGTTGCAATCTACTCCAGTGAGTCGATAAATGCAGAGTGGGTCTCGGCCCATAAGTGGCCACGACTGGTCCGTGGTCCAACAGCTCTGCACTCTGATTGGCCAACTGAGAGCAGAGGAGGGTTGGCCACGGCTCTACCGTGGCTCTACGCCTCTACATGCGGGAGACGGCACAGGGCTGGACCTCACGGCTGGCCCCAACCATCGGCTGTCCTGAGAATGGTTTTCCGTGGTTTCCCATTCTCCTGCACTAAGGCGAATGCCGGGACGGTTCCTAGTAAGGGCCACGGCCGCCAACGCCCCTCACCTTCTTCGAGCATCTCCTTCACCGCAAGCAGTCTTCCGACCTGAGGGATGGCGTCACCGTGTAAGAGGCCCGCCTCCCTCTTCAGGGGAGGAATGAAAATATTTTAGTAGTTGTAGTCTACTCTAATGATGTTTAACTATTTCTGGCCGTTTTGGCAATCGCTTTTAGCTACTGTTCGTCATCAAGTGTTAGCAACACTGATTTGCGGCCCTGTGATAATGCCGTTGACTACCCGCCCATTGCCTAGTCACATGTGGTCATCGTTCACCATATACTGCAACTCATGTGCCAGGTCTGATCCACTTTGTACGAAGTTAGAAGAATTTGCTTTACGTAGCACCGACACAAATAGGTCTTATGGTGAAGATGGGAGAGGAAAGTCCTAGGAGCGGGAAGGAAGCGGCCGTAGCCTTAATTATGGTACAGACTCAGAATTTGCCTGCCGTGAAAATGGAAAACTACGGAAACGTATCTTCAGGGCTGTTGACAGTGAGATTCGAACCCACTATCTCCTGAATGCAAGCTGTTAGCTACGTGCCCCAATCCACACGGCTACTCTACAGAGTTAAACTGCGGTCAGTTTGAGGAAGAAATCAATAGAGTAAATTATACAATTCAAGCATTTAGATCTCTGTACAGTTTAGAAGGTAAGAAAATTTCCAGATCCAGTCTCTTACTCTGAAGCCGGGCAGAGTGGTTCAGACCGTTGAGGCGCCGGCCTTCTGATCCCAACTTGGCAGGTTATATCCTTTCATGCTACTCGATCCAGCTTCCACTTCAGAAGGTTCGCTTTTAGCTCTGAAACTCCCTAAATCATTATCATACATCACAAACATCAGTCGCGGGCTTTTCTATTAAACACTTACGTTTCTGTAACTGTAGTACTTTAACACGAAAGCTCGTAAAATTTAGGATGTAATACGTACTTCTTCAATTATAAAGGAAAAAACACTTCATGGCAATTATACATTCTTGTCAAATCACCGTCGTCAAAATTACGAGGTTTGGTGTTCTAGCGGTAATAAAGCCATGCGCGAACCGAGCACGCCCTTACCGCCTCGGCCATCAAGCGCCGAGGTTGCGGATAGTGGAAACCTTTACCTTCCACCCCTCCAAGGGCCTTCATGGCCTGTGCGGATATGACCTTGCTTTGCTTCTTTTAGCGCATTTAAAGTATTATTGTTATCGTCCGACTCGTTGGCTGAACGGTCAGCGTACTGGCCTTCGGTTCAGAGGGTTCCGGGTTCGATTCCCGGCCGGGTCGGGGATTTTAATCGCTTCTGATTAATTCTTCTGGCTCCATAGAGGATTGG
Source organism: Anabrus simplex (assembly GCF_040414725.1). Taxonomy (NCBI): domain Eukaryota; kingdom Metazoa; phylum Arthropoda; class Insecta; order Orthoptera; family Tettigoniidae; genus Anabrus; species Anabrus simplex. Next base: position 107,195,034 of record NC_090266.1, on the reverse strand, counting down.
CGTCCGGAAGGGCATCCGGCCGTAAAACAGGGCCAAATCCACATGTGCGACGCAGTTCGCACCCGCGACCCCACAGGTGTGGGAATAGCGGCAGGAAAAAGAAAAAAGAAAGTATTATTGTTATCATAAGCTCTTACTCTGTTGCGGTATCCTTCTCACAGTTATCCTAACCGTTCGTATGCGTAAAGTACTAAGACTGAAACTTGTGCACGGCGTGATATTTTACTATAATTGATATTTGATACAACACCGCTTGAGAGCCATCGCCCATATCGACTCTCGTCTGACGTCAGAGGCTATTTCCTAAACTGGTAAAATTATGAAAAGGCTGTTGAAGTGAAAGATAAATCGGGCGTTCACGGACCTCGCCTGCAGCCAGTGAAATGGCAGGTCATCTTCGGGATTTCGTCACTGTGACAATGGAAGCTGGGTATGTTCTTTTGTGCTGAATATTACAATGAAGCTGGTCCTCTGCACGGGCCTGACGCTCGGTCTGTGTCGTGCAGCGATCAGTCACGACATGGCGTCTCACTCCTCCCAGCGGGAAAGCTGCAAGAAGATAATATGACTTTGACAGAAGGCCAACATACCAACTAGACCTGACTCTCCGCATCCGAGACAATAGACAATAGTTGTAGGAATCAAGTCGTGTAAGGATGATGGAGAGCATTGTGTTTGGAGAAGGGATTAGGATACCTCCTTGTCAATGGTGCACTACACTCATCTGAGGCCATCTTAAAAGCAAAAGATTACGTCCACTCGAAGGAAACTGAAGAAAATAATCCACAGTTCTTGCCCTTCACGCAAGCAACTCAATGTTGGAAACATCCTAACCATATGAGCTACGAATTGTACATACATACATACATACATACATACATACATACATACATACATACATACATACATACATACATACATACATAATCATTACAGACTATCATGCCTTTCAGCGTTCAGTCTGCAAGCCTCTGTGGATTTACTAAACGTCGCCACAATCCTCTGTTTGCAACTCGTGCTGTGGCCTCATTTATTTCTATACCTCCATATCTACGAATTGTAGGTGAATAAAATATAACAATCTTTGGGAATATATTGTTTATTCCTAAAAATTACAATTCTTTTCATAATCATCGTTATCCGGTCGAATAGATTAGCAGTTTGCCTTTTTCTACCACTAAGAGCGCTAATGTGATTCAATGCATTGTTCCACTTAAGCACCACTACGAGGGCTAATGTGAGGCAATGCAGTTTCACTTAAGCTGTTATAACTACACTGGAAGTGGACATTTATCAAAAAATAAAAAAAAACGCCTGAGGGTATTGAACCAAGAAACATATTGCCTTAAGGATTATGTAAATAAGTTAATTATGCTAGGATTTAAATAAAAAATAAAACTATTAAAGAAACAAGTGATTTTAGGCAGTTTTCCCGGAACTGCACGTAGGCTGGAAGAGATTTTCGACTTTTTTAAAAAAAGTTTGATAGAGCTATAAAGACTCACAATTTGAAACCTTTATGGGCCTTTAGCCCTTAAACTTTCTGCACACTTGAGGGAATTGATTAATTTTACGTTTTTAGTTGTATGGGGATGCCTTCTTCGTCGGTTAAGAAATGTCTTCAACATTAATATTCCCTCTTCTAAGGCTTGCGATCAGCAAAAATATTCTGCTAGTTGCTTTACGTCGCACCGACACAGATACGTCTTATGGCGACGATGGGACAGGGAAGGGCTAGGAGTGGGAAGGAAGCGGACGTGGCCTTAATTAAGGAACAGCCCCAGTATTTGCCTGGTGTGAAAATGGGAAATCACGGAAAAACATCTTCAGGGCTACCGACAGTGAGGTTCGAACCTACTATCTCCCGAATACTGGATACTTGCCGCACTGAAGCGACTAAAATATTCTGATGTTAGCAGTAAATACTGCTCTTAAGGAAGACAATAACTGAGTATATTACAGCGTCAAATAATAATAATAATAATAATAATAATAATAATAATAATAATAATAATAATAATAATAATAATAATAATAATAATAATAATAATAACCCAGTACATGGAAGGAGCCTCTCGGTTTCTAGATGGGCAAGCTATGATGACTAAATTTGGACAAATTTCCCAAGTAAATAAATTCAAATACCTTCGAGAAGTCATTCAACCTTCTGGGTTAAATCGTGAAGCAAATAAGGAGAGAATTTCTAAATTTCAGAAAGCATATCGAATCACTTGGAACACATATAACAAAACAGTCATTTACTCGGAAAACTAAGGCATTATAATGCAGTAATAAAACATGATAGAGCCACCGTGGCTCAGACGGCAGCGCGTCGACCTCTCACCGCTGGATACCACGGTTCAAATCCCGGTCACTCCATGTGAGATTTGTGCTGGACAAAGCCGAGGCGGGACAGGCTTTCTCCGAGTACTCCGGTTTTCACTGTCATCTTTCATTCCAGCAACACTCTCCATTCTCATTTCATAGCATCTATCAGTCATTAATATATCACTTTGGGAGTGGCGACCCCGTCGTACTAATAGCCTATATATGGTTCATTCATTACATCCCTGACCCGATCAAAGACTGGAAAATAGGTTGTAGGATTCAATAAAACCTGAAGCAGTATACGCTCCGGAAACCTTAATCATTGCCAGTAGATCACTCATAAAAGATATAGAAGAGCAAGAAAGAAGAATGTTACGGAAAATGTTCGGCCCAGTCTGCACAGAGGCAGGATGGATGGAAGGGAAATCTCATGAAATTTATTGCCATACTGAAAAAATCTTCGACACTATCAGGAAAAGGAGGTTGAAATTATATGGTCACATTCTCAGAATAAACAGTGATAGACTGACCAAAAGAATTCTAAATCTTGACCTCACACTGAAAGTCAAGAACAACTGGCTAAATGAAATAGAATAAGATCTTCAGGAAGTCATTATCAACCAGGAAACTGTGAAGAACCGATCTGCTTTCAGAACACTGATTAATAATCATTGTTTCGCGGAGCCAAAAGCTAGAACCAATAAAACCTGGACAGAAGAACGTGAGAAGAATTTCAATAAGGGGATGAAGAGATTTTGGGAAGAGGAGAAGGCAAAATCGTCAGCTAAATAAGTTCAAGCGTGCTCCTCAATTGGGCATAACGATGTGGGATAATAATAAAAATGAAAATGAAAATCCACAGCCTGCTTCCAGACATTCGACCGGGTCAGGAATGGAATGGAATGAATGAATGAATGAAGCCCCCACCTAGCGGCGAGGATAAGAATTGTGCCGGCTGCTGAAGCCTGTCGCACTTCTCTGGGGCAATGATTAATACAGTACAGTTGAAATGAAATGATATTGGAGAGTGTTGCTGGAATGAAGTATGACAGGGAAAAACGGAGTACCCGGAGAAAAACCTGTCCCGCCTCCGCTTTGTCCAGCACAAATCTCACATGGAGTGACCGGGATTTGAACCACGGAACCCACCGGGGAGAGGCCGGCGCGCTGCCGCCTGAACCACGAAGGCTAAATAATAATAATAATAATAATAATAATAATAATAATAATAATAATAATAATAATAATATTAGTAATAGTAATAAGCCGAGCTAAGCACCTTGGCAGGTTCGATTCTGGCTGAGTCCGATGATATTTGATCGTGTTCAAATACGTCAGACTCGTGTCGGTAGATTTAGTGACACGTAAAGCTACTCCTACTGGAAAAAAATCGTTCAGCTCGGCGTCTCCGAAAACCGTAAAATAAGTCAGTCGGACGTAAAAATCTAATAACATTAAATGATAATAATAATGATAATAATAATAATAATAATAATAATAATAATAATAATAATAATCAACACCGATAGACTCGTCATGAGTTCGATCCTGGCTGAGGCAGTCGATTTTCGAAGGATGATTGGACATCTTAGTTCTCCATGTCATTGCTGTTAGCAAGTTAAAGATTTCCGGTGTCATACTTAATGTCACCCGACAAAATTAAATGATCTCAACCATAGTATCCATTCCAGTATAATTCCTCTTTCGCTACTTGATAGCTCCACAATCAGAATGTCGAAATTGGTAGGCAGGCCATTTAGATGGCACCAGTTCGAAAGGTATTCATCACGGGAGCTGAGGCCATATTATTATTATTATTATTATTATTATTATTATTATTATTATTATTATTATTATTATTATTATTATTATTATTATTATTATTATTATTCCAGAAGCCCTGTTCGCCTCTGAGTGTCTGATACTCAGCAGGTAATGGCTGACTGATAAACTGGAGGTCAATGAGACCATTGAAAGGAGAGGACCAATAGAGAAGGCGACATAACTGGGAACTCTACAATTACATGGAAAAGTTCACAGACGTTGCCAGGAGGAGATGTCTGTCCTACTTCGGACATATCTCGATGATGAACTCCACCAGGCTGATCAGCCGACTTCTCAACTACTGGAAGAAAAAGATTAGGACATCGTGGTTAATGGAAGTGATTAGAGATCTGCAAGAACTGGAAATAACAGGAAGTGACGTCAGAGACCAATCACCGCTCACAAGGATTCTGGACGAAGAGGAGAAAGGAGCAGCAAAACCAGAAAATGCGCAATTGCTAGGCAAGTATCAACGCCCATTCTAAAAGAAAAAAGTTTAGCGTGGTGGTCATTAGTTGGGCTATTCGAAATATTACTACTACTACTACTGTACCTTAAAATGTATCACCACCGCTGCGTCCTCGTCCTAGCCATCTCCCATCCAAGTATCACTGAAATTTTCCCCATATAAGGTGACACTGCGAAGTAATAATAATAATAATAATAATAATAATAATAATAATAATAATAATAATAATAATAATATTAATAATAATAATATGAATTGTTACGGGTTTTCCGTGGCTCACAGAGGAATAGGAAGTGCCTGGGTTGAATGGCTGGACAAGGAATTACTTAGAGCAATATTTAACATAAGAAATTTGGAAATGTTATTTCTTTCCTTCCTTAAAATTTTAATTTAAATTTAAATTTTAAGTGAATAACAAAAAATAGAAGAGGTTATTAATGAGCTCGTGTGCTCTAACAATATCGGGGACTTAATAGTCCGGAAATCAGGTACGAAACTTAAGATTATTACCAAGTTGTCAATTTACATAGAGAAGAGCATTGTTGATCTTGACAGGTAGAATATTTTACAAGAGCAAGATTTGCATATTATATTTATATGCTTACAGTCAACATGGTATAATATATTCTGGAATGTATTCATGCTCTAGAGGTTATAGTCGTGAATTTATGTTATTATTACTTCATTGGAGAGCCTCCGTGGCTCAGACGGCAGCGCGTCGGCCTCTCACCGCTGGATACCGTGGTTCAAATCCCGGTCACTCCATGTGAGATTTGTGCTGGACAAAGCGGAGGCGGGACAGGTTTTTCTCCGGGTACTCCGGTTTTCCCTGTCATCTTTCATTCCAGCATCACTCTCCATTATCATTTCATAGCATTCATCACTCATTAACAAATCACCTTGGGAGTGGCGACCCCATTGTAATAACAGCCTATATATGTTTCATTCATTACATCCCTGACCCGGTCAATGACTGGAAAACAGGTTGTAGGTTTTCATTTTCATTACTTCATTGGCTACCACTAAATATTTTAGTATTAAAGGGGGATTTACTCATATGTGTATTGTGATTATGTTTAAATAGTTTAATATAAAATGTTGGTTTGTGATTCCAAATATGTAGTAAACAATTTTAAACCATTTTATGATAATTATATGTTGTTTTTCTGAGATTTTTATTCTTGTTTATTATGGCAATAATTTTAATTATAATGGGATTTTATTTTACTATACGTGAATTAGTAGTTTTTATTGAGTGTGAGGTGTTAAATTTGAATAGAAGTTCAATTGTTATGACTATTTTATTTGATTGAATATCGTTATTATTTATAGGGTTTGTATTCTTTATTTCATATTGCACCCGCCCCCTCCCTAAATGGCACCGGCATGGAATCTACAGGGTCGCATATGGGTCAAGAAGAATGAAATAAATAAGCGCTGAACTAAAGTAATGTTAAAGGCGTACAGGGGAGGAGAAGCGGGGCATACATAACTAAAATGAGGACACATTCGAATTAAAATATTTAACTCACAAACCGGTTTATTCAACCTTAATGATGATGGGATATGGCGCATTAAATAACACTAATGAATTACATTAAAATTTATAAATGTTTGTTGTGACTTGTTATGTGAACATCTGTCCGTTATGCTTGATAGAAATGAGTACGTTTATCGCGAAGCGGTGTATCGTGACATGTAGCGAATGGTAATTTTATCATAACACTGAGGCTATATTATCACTAACACATAAAACTAACATGCACCCTATTCTAATGAAGACCTAGATTCCCCAATGAAATGACGTAAAAGAAAATACACACCTATGATACAACACCTGGGTTCGAACCGACCCTCGCCATTATAGACATCGCCAGGCTGATGGACAGAACCACCACTGACCTTATTTACAACCACACATGACATAAAGAATACATAAATCATACATGATATGCAACAAAATACGTAAAGGCACTTTGATCTTTCTTCTGACGCTGTAGGCCTCCTATGCCTACGTTGAGCATCGAACTGACAACCTCTTGCGATGAAGGCAGGGTCCTGTAATCCCTATCTATATTATACTCCAACAATTAACAATGATTCATTGGCAAACATTATCATTATCGGCCGGGTCGCTTGTTAATAACTACACTGCTCTGGCGTGTTAGGTAAATCACATATTTTGCCGTTCAAAGAAGCCAACTTCTCTTTAACAGCAATGTCCCTCCTTCCTCAGCTTACGGGACACCCAAACAAAAAAAAAGGAAACACGACTGGGGCAAGGTCAGACGGCCGCGTCCGCCACCCCAAGGGTCAACAGCCCACATAACACGCGTGACATTCCCTTTTCAAAGAAAACAGTAACACTTCACTCGGAAGTACGTCTACAATAAACTGCGGTCTCAAAGACCCGCGCAAATCACCTTGAATTCAACACATATTTACCCAACAGTATCACGTCATTTTTACAACGCGACTCCGGTATTACAATGCTAATCTTTGCCCGATCATTATTATTATTATTATTATTATTATTATTATTATTATTATTATTATTATTATTATTATTATTATTATTATTCCTGCCGTCCTACATGGCTTACCCGCTACATTAATTATACATGGTCATCGTGCGGAATCTATTCAGCAATTACAACACAATTAAGTGCTCGCGCGGCAATTAACATCTGATTACTGACTGCTAATTAATCGATGGTCAGCACGTGGTTACTTTATCGTCACACGGCAGTACATTCATTAATTAATTAATATTCACACGGATTGATATTTGACACACGCATTATGATCAGTTCCTGGTAAATTTAATCACATAATCAATTTAAATCATATCACTTCCTATCTAAGTATTTCAAAGGGTGGGGTTTTTGGCTGTCAGTTTGGCCACTGAGCCTCGTAGTTACGTGCCCTACGCACTGTAGTACTTACCGTTTTACTTGCCATGCACTTATCAAATTAATGATTACTCTAATTAATAACTACTCTCACTGCACTCCCCTAAACTGATTACTCCTGGTCTTCTGACGCCAATAAACAAACAGAATCTCCCAAGAAAGAAACAATTGAATAAATCTTTACCCCATGCAAAGCTAAAGAATTATATTCCCTAAATATATTTCCTAAACTAAGAATTAACAACTACGCGCCCATTTCGGCGCTCTATTTCAACAGGACTACATCTTTAATCTCTTATAGGGTCAGTTTACAATAAACATTTCCCATCCCCTCTATGCATGCCAGATATTAAAACTTTGTACTCATCTCTATCACATGATGACACCTTCGTCAGCTCAGGAGGTCCATCCTGAGCTTACTCCTGGTCCATGAGCACCGCGGTGATTACTTCCATTTCCATTCCATCTTGAAGTTGAGAGTCCATGGTTCCGTGCTGGTGGAGCCGCTGGCAGTTAATCCTGTACACACACAACGCCACTGTTTAATTCCACACTCTGTCTAACAGCGTTCACTGTGAACGTCCGGACACGATCTCGTAAGCGACTACGTAGTCCGCGGTTCAGTACCGAATCTCGTCTATCTCTCGGCCACTATTCAGTCTGCTGCTACGTAAGATTATTATACTATATTAATGATAATAATATTACTTTACACATCACGGTTTTATAAAAAGGTTAACACTGGCGTCGCAGAGACCAAACTATACACTGTTCATGCGAATTCTATTATTTCACTTAAAATGGGAGTTAACTTCACTTGAACAAAGAACTAACAAGGGCTTAACTGAGCATAGCTTCGCCGTCGATGAGCCGCTAGCCCCGAATGACGCTCGTCCCTTACTGCAGTAGTTTTTACAAGGGAGCGATACCCCTTCCACTAATTTGCGTATCGCCTATTCACGGCATACTCAAGGTATAATAGTACGGCTAATCGGTGACCAATGTTTAGTTGATGCGGTTGAGACATAACCACTCAATTATCCTTCGGTGAATCTCCTTCAATTAATTAAAATCTGTCCGGCTTCCCCCTCCTTGCGTGGTGAACTCCCTTCTTCGAGGACGTGTCATGAGACTAACCAGATGGCCCAGTACTTTTCCACGCAGAAACCACACAGTATTCTTTCTTCTTCTGAAAGTTATCAAGAAAAGGGACATTAAACACTCTAAATAAATGTCCCAGCGACATTTATCCCTTTTAAATCGGGAGACGACTCCATAATTTGAGTTTCATTAATTTTCTGGATCGTAGGTAATTAAGTTGGCTAGTCCGAGTCCAAGATGGCTCTTATATTTCGTTTCGAAAAGGTTGGTTTCCCCTCATTCTCTGAGTCTTAAGGAGGGATGTCTTCTCTCGAGCGATGTCACGGGGAATCCCCATTCATGACCCCTCCCGGGTCTAAGTTGGCTTGGCTTCCTCTGCGGGCCCCCGCTACACAAAGGATAATACTGCGCAATAAGTCGCAGACAAAGAAATCTCGTAGAATAATTTTAAAAGACGCAATTTATCTATCTCAATGGTATGAATATTAATTAGTTTCGGTATTACCTCTATTAATGATATGAATATTAATCAGTTTCAGCATTCTTTCCCTTAAATAGCATTGCGTGCGTAATTACGAAGATCAATATCAACCAAAGGTCCTTGGATCATGCCCCTGTCGGGTTCAATATTTAGTAATTTTTTATAGTGATGAATATATACATGGGGATTTGACTATTAATCGGTTTATTATTTTGGTTTTAATATTTGTTTTATCAATAATGTTTTAATTATCAGACCAGATTTAATTAGAATTTTATTAGGATGAAATGGATGTTACAGTAGGCAACACATCGGGTGACCCCACTTTAGAGTGTTCATAGACGGTTACCCCATGCTGGGCTTATCAATTGTTCCACAACAACTTTGATCACTGTTCCTAAAGGGAACCGAAATGAAGAAACACTTACAGAATAAACAGGGGCAGAATAGCCCATACTACATGGCCTTAATAGTAAAAGGAAAACGTTGCACATAACCGGCCATAAACAAAAGGCGAGGAGGTGAAACACCAGCCCTCATTATACAAATCGCTAGAAACCTAAGTGGGCTTACGGCACAAAGATACGGTGGCTGATCCCATACAACAAGCGGGTGACTAAAGGAGGAACATTTGAAGCCAAGACAAGATTTACACAATTTTGAAGTTGAAAACTTTAGTCATCCAATGAAAGGGAGAATGGGAAACGGCAGAGGGTCGCCACTCTTCGTTCCCTTACATTATATATTTACCAGACTTCACCGATAATCCTCTTCAATGTTCTTCAAGAATGCCGGGCCCCTGCCTCCTAGGCCTCCCTCAAGTTGCACTACCAAGCACTGGAGCAATTCAGACAAGACGGTCCTAGAATAACCTGCTTTTATAGTTCCGTAAGTGGAAGCTTCCAGAACACTTTACTGGTAGGCTGGATTCCTGTACACACCCTCGGTTTTGATAGACGAGGAAACATATATACAAGCATTTGATAGGTAGATTACAAAAGAGGAGGAACCAGCTAAAGTGTTGACAACTTCGGTACGTTACAGAAAACAATCCTCAGAAAAAGGTTTACCAAATCAAAAAATAAATATTACTCTATAAAGTAGTTTGCCTTTAGTCCAAATAATAATAATAATAATAATAATAATAATAATAATAATAATAATAATAATAATAATAATAATAATAATAATAATAATAATAAAATCGGGGACATAAGGAGTCTGAAGTTGTTTGTATTTATTGTATAAATGTATATGTTGTAATTATTTCTGTTGTAAATATTTGTACATATATGTACCTGTAGTTTCATAGTCAAGAAGGTGACTCCTTGCTTAGGCCGAGTCAGCCCATTATGTTACCGTCACAAGCCGAGCCTTCCTAAATTGATAAAATAATAATAATAATAATAATAATAATAATAATAATAATAATAATATTGTACTGTAAATACGCGTCCTCGTCCCGAAGTGGTAAAATTCTTCTCCCACTCAATGGACGAGAGCTGCAGTTACCTATTTTTTAAAGCACGTGCCAGCCATCTTGTCAGTCATAAATGTTGTATTAGGATTCGAAACGGGGCCTGCAAGGGCGGCAGCTTAGCACACCCCATTATACTACGGAGGTGGGAAAAAATAGTAATCTTCAGCATCTTTATTCAACAACTTGTCACATTTAGATGGGGTGACGGTAAACTCAGAGAAAGTATTGTTACGAGCTCATGTGACTGCCAGCACTCCCAGCCAGCCTCAGGGCCTGTGATGGCCACTATACTGCATTGTATTGCATTGTATTGTGCTTTTTGTATGGTGTCTCAGTGGACTTTCTGGAACCTGAAACTAGAATGTTCAGAATCCGGCAGCAGCTCGAACGCTCTAGTGGTTCATCACCTTGGATGATATAATTATTATTCTTGTCTTATTAAAACGTACATCGCATTTGAGAAGTATCCTAGTGGCAATGATCACTTACAGTAGTGTGATTATAAAGTAACAAAATACCCAACAACAGCAAAAACAACAACAACAACAAGAGTACAAAGAGCAGTTCCATGGGGGAAAATATTACGAGGAGTACTACTAGTTTAACATTCTAAATCCAGCATCATCATATACAAATTCACACACAACTTGCGTATTTCCAGTGCTTATCACTACGGCTTACAATACTACAGGTTGAGCTTACTACTAGTTCAACATTACAACACCATTATATACAAATTCACACACAACTTCTGTATTTCCAGTGCTTATCACTACGGCTTCCAGTACTATAGGTTGAGCTTACTACTATTTTAAAATTACAACACCATCATATAAAAATTCACACGTACCTTAAATATTTCAAAATTTAACACTAACGCCTGAAAATGAACATTTCTACATAATAAATTACAACGATGATGTAATTAAAAGTATATCGTATTTCTTAAAATTTGTTTCACATATAAATATTGGCCAGTTAATTCATTAAAATTGTTGTTCCGCATCATATACTACTTCTAGAACGTTAGAGTTTACAAATGTAGATTAAATTAATTTTAATGCCAGTGGAACTGAACTGCCTTCAGGTCATGTTGCGATATGGAATTTTCAACATCTCTGTACGCTGTCTAAGTTGACACTAAGTCGATAATACGTTCATCCTTTTAATTACATTACTTTTAATTACATCATCATTGTCATTTATTACGTTGAACTGTTCAATGTTAGACTCAGTCAGAATTCATCATACTACATCAAGCGACTCTTTCATTTGATGATGTTTCAGCATGCACCTAATTTAATTTAAATGTGTATCACATGAACGTAAATTTTACTCGTGTTTTACAAGTTTCAATACATTAATGTTCAGTTAAAATTATTCCTAGACGTCTGAAGGTGGCCTAATGAGGCCGAAACATGTACTGTTGTTCTAATATGATATTTTTACAACTTTATGAGTGACAGCACACCGTGCAGTGCGGCTTGAGAGAGCAAGCCATGCTATGTATTCGGGAGGCAAATGACTGACCCCACCATCAGCTGCCCACATAAGGGTTTTCTGTCGTTTCTCATTCTTACTTTCAGGCAAATGCCAGGACGGTCCATTTTATAGGCCATCATCTCTGTAGATGGACTTAGTAATAAAAATTACTGCTTTTGTCCAATCTGAAGGTACCTTACCAACACTCCACGCTAATTTTACTACTCTATGAAGCCATTTCATCCCTGCCTTCCCACTATACTTCATCATTTCAGGTCTAATTTCATCTATTCCTGCTGCTTTATGACAATGGAGTTTATTTACCATCCTTTCCACTTCCTCAAGCATTATTTCGCCAACATCATTTTCCTCCTCCCCATGAGCTTGGCTGTTCGCAACACCACCAGGATGATTTCTTTTTACATTGAGAAGATGTTCAAAATATTCTCTCCACCTCTTCAGTGATTCCCTGGAATCTAATATTTCACCTGAATTACTCAAAACACTGTTCATTTCCTTTTTTTCTCCCTTCCTAAGATTCTTTATTACTGTCCAGAAACGTTTCCCTGCTGCCTGATCTAGCCTTTCCAGGTTATTACCAAAGTCTTCCCACGACTTCTTTTTGGATTCAGCAACTATTTGTTTCGCTCTGTTTCTTTCATCTACGTACAAATCCCTGTCTGCCTCGGCCCTTGTTTGGAGCCATTTCTGATAAGCCTTCTTTTTACGTTTACAGGCTGCTCTCACTTCATCATTCCACCAAGATGTTCGCCTTTTCCCATCTTTACACACAGTTGTTCCTAGGCATACCCTTGCTGTTTCCACTACAGCATCCCTGTATGCCACCCATTCAATTTCTATATCCTGAACCTGCTTACTGTCTACTGTTCGAAATTTCTCACTAATCATATCCGTGTACTTCTGTCTAATTTCCTCGTCGTGGAGATTTTCTACCCTTATTCGTTTGCAGACAGATTTCACTTTCTCTAGCCTAGGCCTAGAGATACTTAGTTCACTACAGATCAGATAGTGGTCTGTATCATCGAAAAATCCCCGGAAATCTCGTACATTCTTAACAGATTTCCTGAACTCAAAGTCGGTTAAGATATAGTCTATTATGGATCTGGTACCTCTAGCCTGCCATGTGTAGCGGTGAATAGCCTTATGCTTGAGGATTGTATTCGTAACTGCTAAATCCATACTAACACAGACGTCCAGCAAACGCTTCCTATTCCCATTAGCTTCCATATCTTCCCCACATTTACCAATCACCCTTTCGTATCCTTCAGTTCTATTCCCAACTCTCGCATTGAAACCGCCCATTAATACTATTCTGACCACGATGTCACTCAATGCTTCATAAAACTTGTCAACTTCATCCTCATCTGCACCCTCACATGGTGAATACACGGAGAAAATTCTAGTCCTAATTCCTCCAACAGCCAAATCTACCCACATAATTCGCTCATTTACGTGCCGAACAGAAAGTATGTTGCGTGCAATGGTATTCCTGATAAAGAGCCCTACCCCAGACACTTTATAATCTCCTATCTTTTCCTCGTTATCACCCCTTTCCCGAATATCACTTACTCCGAGCACATCCAGATGCATACTCTTTGCTGACTCAGCCAGTTCTACTTCCTTTCTTCCATAAGCCCCATTAATATTGATAGCTCCCCATCGATTTCCATTTCGTTCCGCAAGTTGTTTCCAAGGAGTCCCTCGCCTGTCAAATGGGAGTGGGACTCCGTTACTCCCATAGGTCCGAGGCTTGCTTAAAATGTCCTGAGCTCGGTAAATTATGAAGCAGGATGCTACCCTACTTGCACGTAATCCAAGTGAGGATCGGTCCTCTAACGGGCCACCAGTGAATTGTATAGTCCTAGCCGCCTGAACACAAGGAGGGCCATGACCCAGAATATGTCCGAGATTCCCACTCCCATTCCATAGCAACTGGTATCCCGACTCTCAGGACCACTTACTAGGTCACTCAGCCGTTGCCCATGGTTCACGAACTAGGACGTGACTACAGTAACCCACTTAAACCTTTAGAAAAAGTTATTTGTGCCTATCTTTGCCAGTATTAGCATCCTTGCCTCTTCCGTTCAGTTTATGCCTATAAGTTAGATTTAAGGTGGTTGTAATTCGTAGCTGCGGACGTACCATGACGATGAGAGGCTCGTGCTCATGTTTCGGAACGGAAGGGTGACGGTTGACCTCGCTATGTCAAATAGGGCATTTATCATCTCATGTGTTCGGATTGGTCATTTCAATCCAAATATGGCGACATTTGTCACTAGACAGAAAAAGGTACCTTGAGTGTTAATTTCTGTGGCGCGTGGTCCCATGTGTTCATGACCCGGTCGGGGTTAATTTGCGCCGTCCATTGTTGCATGAGCTATGGGAGTTTATGGGAGAGGTCCCACTATAATGAGTTTCTCTCATCGGTTGGCCGGCAGACGCACCCAGCTTACCTGCCTCCGGTTGACCCATCATTTCCCGTTAGACAGCGCGGCAACAGCACGGGAATGCCCCTTTTTCGCAGTTCAGGCCCGTGCTTTGAATGTGTATCATGTGTTGATCTGTATTTCCAACTGTTCTCGAGTTATGAAGTGTTACCTTTGGGTATAATTCTCATAATGCTGCGGAAACTCGTAAACAAATTGATAGGAACGGGTTCTGTACTCGAAAAGAGGCAAAGTGGTAATAAAGTGTTCTTGATGAGGGGAAAGTGAAGAAATCACAGAAAGATTAAAAGAGATGCCTAAAAAATCCCTAAGACTACTTGGACAAGGAGCCGGGGTTTCGAAGAGCACAGCATGACAGGCTATGATAATGTTATAATCGAAACCAAACTGAAATGTGTGAATGCAGGAGGAAAGTATTTCCAACATCTCCTGTCATAATGTACGAGCATGCTTTTTTTAATTTTAATTGTTATAGATAAAGTGAGCGACGTGCTCTTCTTGTTGCTTGCAGCGGAGCGGGGAGTGATGAGTCAACGGGAGACAGATAAGCTTGGCGCGCCAGCCGGCCAACCGATTAGAGAAACTCACTGTACTATGAGTACTTGAGTATATTTCTTTAACAAACCTTAACCATTCCATATTCTTCTGGAGTACGGTGGCCCTCCTTGTTTGTGACACCCACTCTGAGGGCAGGAGATATATTGCGGTCATTTGAGATGCCAAGTAGAGGAGGGGAACTGCCATCGCCTGTAGAAGGAACTGCCTCAGCAATCGCCTTAGTCAGTAGAATGGAAAACCATGAAAACCCATTTTTACGACAGCCGACGTTGGAACCAAAACACCGCCTCTCGAATGCAGAGTTGTAAAGCTACGCTTAAGCCGTAACCAATGTTAGCCGACGATACTCTGCTCGGTGGTTGGACACTACCACAAGCCTCCTATGTAGCACAATACAGTGACTGAGCACTTCGGGAGATATGCACCTACACTTGTACAAACACCTGGCTTTGCCTCTTATATCAAAATAAAGAAACCATAATTACATTCATTTTCCATTGTGATTATAGAGGATTCAAGCTCTGGAAATATCGCGGTGGGAAAAGCCTAATGAGCTTGAAGATTGTGCTTAAGTTATACATAGCTTTCGGAGTATAACATTTTGTATCTAATACGACACCTGCTGTCTGAGCCGCGTAACGATAGATCGTATCTGAAAGAGATGCCTCCACCTACTCACTCACCCACCCAAACGCGCATATACACACCGTACATATACACATATTCTCTTCACGACTGTGATTCACTTTGTGTATATCTTTGTGATTGATGAGCAACGCTACACAGTAAAAGACCCTTTATTAAGTAAAGGATGAACATACATAGATCTTCATTATGGACTGTTATGCCTTTCAGCCTTCAGTCTGCAAGCCTCTGCGAATTTACTAATCGATGCCACAATTTATATCCAGTTCTATGGCCTCGTTTAGTTCTATACCTCTTATCTTCTGATTCTAACCATCGTTGTCTTGGTCTCCCTTTACTTCTCTTACCCTCCATAACAAATTCCATTCTTTTCTAGGTAAGCTATCCTCCTCCATTCGCCTCACATGACCCCACTTCCGAAACTGGCTTATGCGTACAGCTTTATCTATGGAGTTCACTCCTAACTTAGCTTTTATATCCTCATTCCGAGTACCCTCCTGCCATTGCCCCTATCTGTTTGTACTAGCAATCATTCTCACTGCTTTCATGTCAATTACTTCTAACTTACGAATAAGATAACCTCAGTCAACCCAGCTTTCACTCACGTAAAACAAAGTTGATCCGAAAACAGGTCAATTATAGAGCGATACTTGACTTCCGAAACAGGCTGAAAATTTCGATATTACATTTCTTTAACAAACGTTAACCCTCCATCAAACCATATTCCATACTAGCTGATGTACCCGGGTTCGCTACGAAATTTTATATTGTATACAGAATTCTAGGTTAAGTAGTGTACTTGTTGTGACCAAGATTGCATTACATTGCATACTATTAACGTTACCCTACAAATGCGATGGGGAAGTCACTAAACGTCTTTTCTTCTGTGAAGACTGGGTTAGGTAATCTTTATTGTAATGGTAGGCCCTCTTGCCTACCATCAGTCACAATCAAGTCGGGGAGTTTTCATTATACTTACTCTCCACCTGCCTTTTTACATCCTCAGAAACGCTGTCTTAGTGGTTTTCCCAACTGAAATCAACATAGATCGGCACAATGACGCCAGTAGGAATGTCGCAATTGAAAGCAATGCTATCATATGAAATACTCGATCAAATTAAACACCACACATTTTCTCACTTTTGACGAACTGTAGTACGCTGCCGATCTAGCAGCCCAAAGTTCTAGAGCTGGAATGACCAGGCCGTAGACAGCCGTGATCCATGAACACACTTTAATTTCTGAAGAGAGGGGGAGTGAAGACCGGGGGAGGGGGTGAATAATGTAGAGTCTCAGGGCAAAAACTATGCCCTCTTACTCATCTGTTTAATAGGAGTTCCCGAGGAGTCGGAAAATCTCAATTCACTACACTGACGGCGGAAAAATCTATCTTGACTTGGAGGGAAATTTTTTCTCCAAGCCAGAGGAGAAACTCCCTCTTCACTGCTAACTTGAAATAAAATTAATGAAGAATTTAATAAAATGAAGAGGAAGAAGCTTTTCTTAAGAAACGGCTCTTTTCAGGGTTTAATTTTGAGTTATTTAGTGAATTGTGGTGCTATAATTTGGAATAGGCTGAAATTGTAATTCTAGACCAGGTTATACTACTACTACTAAGTGAGCCTGTGCCTTAAGTGTGTACGCAGCGAGTGACACGCCTCATTCAAAACAGCGCGTCAGAGTAAGGATCGAATAGCTTGAATACTATGATGAACCAATGTGTTACGTGCTAGTAGTATCAGAAAATGTATGAACCAGAGGAATGGCATGCTAAAGAAGAAAGTTACCTAACTCCTCACCTATTTCCCGCCAATATTCAGGCAGGCTATTATACTCGGTACGCAGCAGTAATCCCATCTATCGGGGAGGAGTGGCAGCATAAGAGACAAAGAACATCACAACAAACAATAGCCAATGTAATGCTTTTTTGATCACTGTTACGCGCTTTCGATCTTGTAGGCCTTCACATTTAGTTTTCTTCCAACTCTGAAATAGGCCTCTTCCACTCTTATCATAGACGGTACGGTAAAACTGAATAAAACATAAATGATCGGAAATAACTTTTGTGATGTAGTACTTTTCGATAGGACCAAAAACAAAGGCAGTTAAAAGTTAAATTTAAGACACCTTCCCATAAACTACAATTTCATCCAGGGTGAATAAAATTGTTTATAGTTTAGACTGTAGTTTTTTATTCCCTGACTCTCTATACCAATTTTCATTAAATTCTATTAACCCAGTTTCTCGTGGCTCGGCATTTATATGGACTTAACAACAAAAATACAAATTCATGAATACCTGTGTCATCATAGCCGGTACTATAAAAATGTATAAGATGTAAATGATCGGAAATTGAATTCTATATAACTTTAGTTATATAGTATTTATCGATAGGACCACTAATAATGTAAATATTTGAGAATTAAATTTTAGGCCTTCCCCTAAACTACCATTTCACTCAGCGTGAATAAAATAATTTATAGCCTAGATTGTAGTGGCTCATCCCCAGACTTTAGATACTGATTTTCATTAAATTCTCTTCAGCCGTTTTCTCGTGATGCGTGTACACACATACATACATACATACATACATACATACATACATACATACATACATACATACATACATACATACATACATACATACATACATACATACATACGTACATACATAGGCCTACAGACAGACAGACAGACAGACAGACATTACGGAAAAGTAAAAAGTACATTTCCTGATTACTGTGGACATGACCGATACAGAAATACCATTCTTTTCAAATTCTGAGCAATGTACAGACAAAACTCTTATTATATATATATACTAGCAAGATACCCGTGCTTCGCTACGGTATTATACTGAAATTTATAATTGAATGCTAATTGTTTTAGATATATAATCCGCCGAAATTCGCGATCTGACTCGTTTTCTGCGAGAATCCGCCAAAATTCGCGATCTGACTCGTTTTCTAATAGATTACGGTATGTTTCCTCACATTTTTCAATCTTTCTTTCCAGCAATCGATTTCGTACTTCCCGGGCTAGGTCCAGATATTCCACCCCGTCAGTTGGGTCCCTAAATCTTTGCCATCTTTTCCTATAAGCGTTTTTAATATGGATCAAATCCTTCAGGAGATCCGGCGTGGTGTCGTCTTAGGTGCCTTGGCGGTACTGAACCCGCGGCCGGACTGCATTCTTAGTCATTACCCGTCCAGGACCATTTTCCAGGGGGGTCCGCACATTTGACAACGGTCCAGAACATTATTATTATTATTATTATTATTATTATTATTATTATTATTATTATTATTATTATTATTATTATTATTATTATTATTAAAAGATGTTCTGAACCCCACAGCAAGCTGCAAGATCGCTACTTGGCGGTAAATTACATCTGCTGCCAGTGTCATTGTTACAATGTGACCAGCACCATCGTCGCGCGTAGGCAAGTGTGCGGGATTTCTGGCGATACCAATGACATACTTCCGTGCATTGTTGACCTTATTATAGAGGTGAACAATTTGACGGTCCATCTCATTCCTATCGTTTATTTCAAATGTGTTTAAATTTTTATTTACATGCCAGGAGGATCTACTGTAATCTAAGAACGTTCTCCGAAGGAAAAGATGGCTGTTGAAAACCAGCCCAGGAAAGATTAAAAATGATCGGTTTATGATCAGAATAAGTACATCAAAACTATATAGCCTGTTTCCAGTCATTCGACAGGGTCAGGAATGGAATGAATAAAGCCCCATTTAGCAGCGACAATAGGAATTGTACCGGCTGCCGAAGCACACCTCTGGGGCAATGATCGTTGAATGACAAATGAAATGAAATATTGGACAGTGTTGCCGGAATAAATGATGAGAGAGAAAATCGAAGTATCCGGAGAAAAACCTGTCCCGCCTCCGTTTTGTCAAGCACGAATGTCACATGGAGTGACCGGGATTTGAACCACGGAACCCAGCTGAGAGAGGCCGGCGCGCTGCCGCCTGAGCAACGGAGGCTCCTTAAGTACATTATGAACAGTAAAATCAATTGATCTCACCTCCTTTTACACCCCACCGCCGTTAAGTTTATTTACACCCCCCCCCCCAAAAAAATAGAAGACGTGTTTCTTTATGTTTAAAAGATATTCCAAACACCAATGTTCACATCTGTTACATTCAGTTTTGAGATATAAGTATCCCCATAAAAATAATTCACTTTATTTTCACTTCCTTTCACACTCCCCTCCCCCCCACCCCGTAAGTGAATTTTCCGGCAAAATATACTTGTTTCCTTAATAGTAAAGGATCTTCTAAATAGTAATTATCACAACTCTAACTTCTTCAGTTTTTGATTTATGTGTCTTCATGAAAGGAATTCAACTCCTTTTCACTCCCGCCCCCCAAACGCGTTTTTCTTTGTTTAAGGAGATTCAAATACCAATTTTCACGTCCGTAACAACTTTAGTTTCTATTAGATGTATGTATTCTCAAACAATTAATTCAATTAATTTTTCAATTCTTTCACCCCCCCCCCCTTCATTGGATTTTCCGAGAATACGTGTTTCTTTACTTTTAAAGCAGATTCCAAAGCAGATTTCACGTCTGTAATATCTTCATTTTTGAGATATCAGTAGCCTAATTAAAAGAATTCAACACCATTTTCAGTCACTTTTACCCCCCCCCCCCTTTCCACCCAAGTGGTATTTCCGAAAGCTGAAAATACACGTTTCTTTATTTTTAATAGAGATAAAAATACAATTTTTCACTTCTGTAACATGTTAAGTTTTTGAGATATACTGTAGAAATTCGCTTTTTAAAATTTCACCCCTTTTTATTTCCCCTTACGTGGAGTTTCCGAAAACAAATCACCTATCTTTCTTTACATTTACAGGAGATTCCAAATACCCACTTTTTACGTCTATAACATTTTACGTTTCTCAGATATTCTGTAGATATAGTCTTTCAAAAAATTCACCCCAGTTTGTCACTCCTGTTTAACCCCCATTAATTGGATTTTCCAAAAACAAAAAAATACGTGTTTCCTTATTTTTAAAGGAGCTCCCATGTACAAATTTTCAGTTCCGTAATATTTTCAGTTTCTGAGATATATGTATCCTCAATAAAGGCATTCATCCCATTATTCACCCATTTACACCCCTCCTATTGGGATTTAAAGAAAGCAAAAAATACGTGTTCTTGTATTTTTAAAGAAGATTCTAAATACCATTTTTTTACAACTGTAAACTTTTAAAGTTTTAAGATGTAGACACACTCATTTTAAAAATTCTCCCCCCTTTTCACCCTCTATTATTTGGATTTTCCAAAATCAAAAAAATACCTGTTTCTTTATTTTTAAAGTAAATCCCAAATACCAATTTTCAGGTCTGTAATATCTTCAGGTTCTGAAATATAAGTAGCCTCATTAAAGGCATTCAACCGCTTTTTCACCCTTTTCCACTCTTCCAATTGGGATTTTCCGAAAACAAAAAAATACGTGTTTCTTTATTTTTAAAGGAGATTCTAAATGCCAATTTTTACATCTTTAAACTTTAAAAGTTTTGAGATATAGATAGACTCATTTTAAAAATTCACCCCCTTTTCACACCCCCCATTAATTGGATTTTCCAAAAACAAAAAGTATGTATTTCTTCATTTTTAAAGGAGATCCTAAACACCAATTTTCAGGTCTGTAATATCTTCAGTTTCTGAGATATAAGTATCCTCATGAAAGTCATTCAACCACGTTTTCACCCCTTTTCACCCCTCCTATTGGGATTTTCCGAAAACAAAAAAATACGTGTTTCTTTGTTTTTAATGAAGATTCTAAGTACCAATTTTTACATCTGTAAACTTTAAGAGTTTTGAGATATAGATGCACCCATTTTAAAAATTCACCCCCTTTTCACCCTCCCATTAATTGGATTTCCCCCAAACAAAAAAATACGTGTTTCTTTATTTTTAAAAGAGATCAAAAGTACCAATTTTCATGTCTGTAATATCTTCAGTTTCTGAGATATAAGTACCGGTATCCCGATTAAAGGCATTCAACCCCTTTTTCACCCTTTTGTGCCCCTCCTATTGGGATTGTCTCAAAACAAAAAAATACGTGTTTCCTCATTTTTAAAGAAGATTCTAAATACCAATTTTCACATCTGTAAACTTTTAAAGTTTTGAGATATAGACACACTCATTTTAAAATTTCACCCCCCTTTTCACCCCCTTAGCGACGAAATATCCAAAAATCCTCTCTTAGCGAGCACCTACATCTTAATATGAATATATCTCCAAAATTTCATTTCTTTATGTCCAGTAGTTTTGGCTAGGCGATGATGAATCAGTCAGTCAGTCAGTCAGTCAGTCAGGACAAGCTACTTTATATATATAGACTAGCAAGATACCCGTGCTTCGCTACGGTATTATACTGAAATTGCTTACTGCTTATTGTTTTAGATATATAATCCGCCGAAATTCGCGATCTGACCCGTTTTCTGCGAGAATCCGCCAAAATTCGCGATCTGACTCGTTTTCTAATAGATTACGGCAAGTTTCCTCCCATTTTTCAATCTTTCTTTCCAGCAAACGATTTCGAACTTCCCGGGCTAGGTCCAGGTATTCCACCCAGTTAGTTGGGTCCCTAAATCTCTGCCATCTTTTCCTATAAGCATTTTTAATATGGATCAAATTCTTCAGGGGATCTGTCGTGGTGTCGTCTTGGGTGCCTTGGCGGTAGCCTACTGAACCCGCGGCCGAACTGCATTCTTAGTCATTAGCCGTCCAGGACCCGTTTCCAGCGTGGTCCGCACATGTGACGACGGTCCAGAACATTATTATTATTATTATTATTATTATTATTATTATTATTATTATTATTATTATTATTATTATTATTATTATTATTATTATTATTATTATTATTATTATTATTATTATTATTATTATGATTATGTGCGTATGGACCCAATGGATCACGCAAAGCTCTAACGATTCTGTTTTCTGAGTTGCCAAACAGCTCTCATCCTTTCTCCGTGGATCCTTTTTCGTTCTTCTGTCCACTTTGCTCCAGTCTTCTTTTTCACTTCGTTCTCTGGTTGCACTTTCCATTCATTAATTTTTTTCCTATAAAGGTTTCTGTCCGCGGTGTCATTTGGGTTTATCTGGGCTTTTTCCAGATCCTTCTTCACTTCTAGTACCCATGGAATGTTTTTTAGATGTTCTATGTAAGTGAGAATCTTGTGTGTCAGTCTACTTGCCGGCAATCTGTGGACGTGCCCATAGAATTTCAGACGTCTTTTGCGGATGTCTGCTGCAATGTTGGAATGCTCTTCTGTCTCTTTGCGTGACCTCATTCTATATCCATCTTCTGTTTTTCGGGGGCCGAGAATTTTCCTCAGGATTCTTCTTTCTTCTTTTAAAATGTTTTCTAGGTCACCTTTCCCGTTCAGTGTAAGGGTCTCGCTGGCATATAAGACTTATTATTATTATTATTATTATTATTATTATCATTATTATTATTATATTTTCTGGACCCCACAGCAATATGGAAGACCGCTACTTGGCGGTAAATTACATCTGCTGCCATTGTCATTGTTGACAATGTGACCAGCACCATTGTCGCGCGTAGGCAAGTGTGCGGGATTTCTGGCGATACGAATGACATACCTCCGTGTATTAGTGACCTTATTATAGAGGTGAACAATTTGACGGTCAATATCATTCCTATCGTTTATTTCAAATGTGTTTAAATTTTAATTTATATGCCAGGAAAATCTACTCCAATCTAAGAACGTTCTCCGAAGGAAAAGATGGCTGTTGAAAAAGAACCCAGGAAAGATTAAAAATGATCGGTTTATGATCAGAATAAGTACATCGAAAATCTACAGCCTGTTTCCTATCATTCGACAGGATCAGGGATGGAATGAATAAAGCCCCATCTAGCGGCGACAATATGAATTGTGCCGGCTGCCGAAGCACTCCTCTGGGGCAATGATCGATGAGTGACAAATGAAATGAAATATTGGACAGTGTTGCTGGAATGAATGATGACAGGGAAAGCCGGAGTATCCGGAGAAAAACCTGTCCCGCCGCCATTTTGTCCAGCACGAATGTCACATGGAGTGACCGGGATTTGAAACACGGAACCCAGCTGTGAGAGGCCGGCGCTCTGCCGCCTGAGCAACGGAGGCTCCTTATAAGTACATTATGAACAGTAAAATCAATTGGTCTCACCGCCTTTTAAACCCCACCGCCGTTAAGTTTATTTACCCCACCCGCCAAAAAATTAAAAGGAGGTGTGTTTCTTTATGTTTAAAGGAGATTCCAAATACCAATGTTCACGTTTATTACCTTCAGTTTTGAGATATAAGTATCCCCTTAAAAATAATTCACTTCTTTTAACTTCCTTTCACACTCCCCCCCCCCTCACAAAGTGATATTAAGGCAAAAAATACTTGTTCCTTTAATAGTAAAGGATCTTCTAAATACCAATTATCACCACTCTAACCTCTTTAGTTTTTGATTTATGTGTCCTCATGAAAGGAATTCAGCTCGTTTTCACTCCCGCCCCCCCCCCCCCTGCAAGATTGTTCCCCCCCAAAACGCGCTTTTCTTTGTTTTTAAAAGAGATCAAAATACCAATTTTCACGTCTGTAACAACTTTAGTTTTTATTAGATGTATGTATTCTCATACAATTAAGTCAATTAATTTTTTCAATCCTTTAACCCCCAAACCCCCTTCATTGGATTTTCCGAGAATACGTGTTTGTTTACGTTTAAAGCAGATTGCAAAAATAAAATTTCACGTGTGTAACATCTTCATTTTTGAGATATCAGTAGCCTAATTAAAAGAATTCAACACCATTTTCAGTCACTTCCCCCCCCCACTTCCCAAGTGGTATTTCCGAAAACTAAAAATACACGTTTCTTTATTTTTAATAGAATTAAAAAATTACCATTTTTCACGTCTGTAACATGTTAAGTTTTTTGAGATATACTGTATAAATTCTCATTTTAAAATTTCACCCCTTTTTAGTTCCCCTTAAGTGGAGTTTCCAAAGACAAATCACCTATGTTTCTTTACACTTAGAGGAGATTCCATATACCCACTTTTTACGTCTGTAACATTTTACGCTTCTCATATATTCTGTAGATATAGTCTTTCAAAAAATTCACCCCAATTTGCCACTCCTGTTTAACCGCCATGAATTGAATTTTCCAAAATCAAAAATATACGTGTTTCTTTATTTTTAAAGGAGATCCCATTTACAAATTTTCAGTTCTGTATTATCTTAAGTTTCTGAGATATATGTATCCTCATTAAAGGCATTCAACCCATTATTCACCCTTTTACACCCCTCCTATTGAGATTTAGAGAAAACAAAGAAATACGTGTTTCTTTATTTTTAAAGGAGATTCTAAATACCAAATTTTACATCTATAACCTTTAAAAGTTTTGAGATATAGATACACTCATTTTAAAAATTTCATCCCCCATTTCACCCCCCATTATTTGGATTTTCCCAAAACGAAAAAATACCTGTTTCTTTATTTTTAAAGTAGATCCCAAATAACAATTTTCAGGTCTGTAATGTATTAAGTTTCTAAGATATAAGTATTCTCTTTAAAGGCATTCAACCCAATTTTCACCCCCTTTTCACCCCTCCTATTGGGATTTTCCGAAAACAAAAAAATACGTGTTCCTTTATTTTTAATGAAGATTCTAAATACCAATTTTTACATCTCTAAACTTTAAAACTTTTGAGATATAGATGCACTCATTTTAAAAATTTACCCCCCTTTCACCCTCGCATTAATTGGATTTTCCAAAAACAAAAATATACGTGTTTCTTTATTTTTGACAGCGATCGAAAGTACCAATTTTGAGGTCTGTAATATTTTCAGTTTCTGAGATATAAGTAGCGGTATCCTGATTAAAGGCATTCAACCCATTTTTCACCCTTTTCCACCCCTCCTATTGGGATTGTCTGAAAACAAAAAAATACGTGTTTCCTTATTTTTAAGGAAGATTCTAAACACCAATTTTCACATCTGCAAACTTTTAAAGTTCTGAGATATAGACACACTCATTTTAAAATTTCACCCCCCTTTTCACCCCCTTAGCGACGGAATATCCAAAAATCCTCTCTTAGCGAGCACCTACATTATACTATGAATATATCCTAAAAATGTAATTTCTTTATGTCCAGTAGTTTTGGCTCGGCGATGATGAATCAGTCAGTCAGTCAGTCAGTCTGTCAGGACAAGCTACTTTATATATATAGATTAGTGGCAATTTTATTTTCCCGTAATTTACTGTCGCACTATCCAAACACAGACTTTCGACGTCAATAGGTCGGGACAAGATTAGGATTAGGAAGGTACTGGCTGTGGCTTTAATTAAAGTACAGCAGCGATATTATTTTGATAAAAATAGGAAAATAGGAAATCAACTTGAGGGTTACTGACGGTGGCATTCCACCTTCTGAATGCGATCTTACAGCTACATGACTTGAACCATGGAACTTAGTAGATCGGCAATAATGCACCTTGAGTACCAGAAACTAGGCACTTTCTTTTGTTTTGCAGGAAATAAAAAGTTTCAATATAATGTTGCGCTTCAAAGGTCTCCCTCAGTTCCCATACGCGCTGTAGTGCTTACGTAGTAATTAGTACATCATTTTCAGTCCGAAAAATGAATATTTGTTAAAAGTTCATTTTTTAAAATGTTTTCAGAATAGCTCACATTTTTAAATAAATTTGCCGCTCCTGTGAGTAAAAGATCTGAAAGTAGAGAGAGTGATTGCCGGTATTGATAGGTGGGAACAATGTTGGAAGTCCAGTCGCTATGAGGAGGAGAGGCTAGCAATAAGTGAGAAATGAACTCGATGAATGTAGCAGTGTGTATTAAACTGCTTCGGTGGTGGAGTAATGTAAGGCGAATAGGCGGATAGGTTACCTGGGAGACTAGTGAACTGGCCCACAGAGGATTAGAGAAGCAGGGTTAGAAGGATAATGATTGTTTGACTGGGGCAGTGAAATTAATATACAAGGTGGTTGGAAACAACGTGAACCAGGTATATGAGTGTTAGAGGGTTGGTCATACTGATAGGTAATTTGAAAACAAAATATAATTCGATATCTAGCGCCTTTGTAATTTTGTCAGCTCCTCATTGTTATTTATTTCGTATGGCAAAACAAGGATACATTATAAATACATATAAATACATATAAATAAATATGTAATTTACAAGTCAGCATTCAAAACTTAATGTCCAGACTTTTCAGCCAGTCCACTGCTTCTGTAGAGGCACTATGTAATTCTTGAACAGATCCACTGAATCTTCTTTTTGGGCAGTCCATAACAACGTGCTGGATGGTCTGAGGCACATTATCACAGTCGCAGAATGGGTCTTCAGATTTTCCCCACTTGTGATGCCAGAATTCACACCTTCCATGGTTTGTCCTGATTCTGTTTAGAGATGTCCATTCCCTTCTCGGTAAGTTGAAACCAGGAGGAGCTCTACAAGGATGGTGGATTAAACCCAGGTGGTCAGGATATGAAGAGGTCCATTTTTCGTGCCAGATCTCATCAGCATCAGCATGTGTTTCCAGGAGCTTCTCGCCTAACTTCCATGATGGGTTTCTGGACTTTAATCTCTTCGGTTTCTGAGGGTTGCAGTCCTGATGTAAGGGCAGTTGAGGATTACTGCGATATTTCTGCCTTTCTCTTACAAGAGCCAGTTCTCTTCGTATGTGAGAGGGATGGATGTTGGATAAAACGGGTAACCATTTTAGGGGTGTCGATTTGATGGTGCCTGATATTGTCCTCATGGTATCATTCAGTTGTGTATCAACTTTTGAAGCATATACACTGTTAAGCCACACAGGGCAGCAGTATTCTGCAACTGGATAGATCAAGGCAAGAGCTGATGTCTGCAGTACTGTCACGTTTGCTCCCCATCCTGTTCCACTGTGCTTGTGTAATATGTTGTTCCTTGTTTTTATCTTGGCTGCAGTGTTAGAGAGGTGTTGCTTGTATGAAAGTGTCCGATCCATTGTGACGCCCAGATACTTTAAATATGGGTTATAAAGTTTTTAGCCTTTGAATTCGTCTTGAGATACATAGTTGGCTTTTTGGTTATCTAGGTGGAAGCAGCTTACTTCAGTTTTGTTCAAGTTAGGCTTGAGTCGCCATGTACTGAAATATTTGTTCAGGTTATGAAGATCTTTGTGAGGGTAGTCTCTGCTGTTTTGAAGTCACTCGACTGGGCAGCCAGAGCTAGGTCATCTGCATATATGAATTTCCTGGAAGTAGTTTCTGGAAGATCTGCAGTATAGATTCTGAACAGTAGAGGAGCAAGAACTGATCCTTGGGGTAAACCATCGTTTAGTATATAGGGCTTACATTTATAGCCTTTTAAATGTATTTCGAACGCTCTATTGCATAGCATGTTGTTCAGCAGTGTTGCAAGGTTCTTACAGGGAATGGTCTTCAAGAATTTCAAAATCGTCCCTTGTCACCACACTGTGTCATAAGCTGATGTCAAGTCCACAAAAACAGCGATGGTCTTCTTCTTCTCTTGAAATCCGTTCTCAATGTGGCTGGTGAGTGCCAAGACCTGGTCACAGCACCTTCGGTTAGGTCGGAATCCTGCTTGTTCAGTTGGTATGTGTTGGAAGGCTGTGGTTGAGATTATGTTGTAAATCATTCTCTCCATTAACTCGTAGCAAATACTTAAGAGTGCTATTGGCCTATAATCTTCAGGACTAACTCCACTTTTTCCGGGCTCAGCTGCTGAAGTTAGCCAATCAGATCGCTTGGCGGGCTAATTCAAATGGGGTTTGCGAAGCGGTGTTTATAAATCTGCATGTGGCTTAAATAAAGATCGGTTTAAGAGCCATGCCAAGAAATCGGCATCCCTCCCGTGGCGACGTTCTTTTCTTTGATTGGTGGCGATACTTGTTCTGATGAACTACATATCCATATGTGGCTGGATTCGCGAGCTGTATTAAGGAAAATAGTGGATAGGAAGATACTTATCATATACATGGCATTAGTGTGAGTTTCCTAACTGTCTGACTAACTTTACAAACATATAAAACTGCATTTAACTTGAAAAATGTGAAATATCTGCATTTAAAATGGAAAATCTGAAAATTAACATTCATTAAATAAAATACACACTCTTCGGACCTTGTACTCACACTTACTAGTTACCTGCTTACTTACACATACGTTATTTGAAGGGCGCCAGCTACCACTCAGTACAGCAATAATAGAATGAGACTCTTGACTATCTCTAGGGTGTGGGATAATAAGCTTACTTTTGACAACATACCATATAAGTTCTGGGAAAAGGAGATTGGCGTTCGGTTTCCCCATTAATTTTGAGGTTAAGATATTTTACTGTCAATGAAATGAAACTATAAATTCGTTTGATAGAACGATATATATTCTTTAAATAATATATCAAAAAATAGTGAGTCTTGTTGCGATAAAACAGATGAGAATATGAAATTATGACATTGCAACTGAAGGAAACTAGGCATGAATTTGAATTCTTCTTGACCGGACATTTAACAATTTATACGAAATATTTCCCTCACTGATTCACTTGACTGTACCTTCAACACTTTGAGTGCAATTACGACGTAATCCATTGATCTGGTGTTTACTGTAGATGTGTCACGCCTAACTTGGTGATACATCCTTGTGACTGCTTCTTCTCCATATCATCTGACTTCTTTGTAAGTCAATATGGTATGACCTCTTGGCAGGTCCTGGTTTGCCCTCTCTGACTTCATGGTAAGCCCTTGCGTCCGCGTCTTCCACTAAGTGACGGACCAACCATTTGGTCTCACTCTCTCAATGACCAATAATGGCTCACTGAGTCTTCACCATCTCTCGTTCACACTGGTTGACTGACCAACTAAGGCCTCTTGATCTAGTAGGCTACTTCACTGTACTGCATCCGTATAACTAATGACTGACGCTACAATATGCACCCACCTTATATAGACGTTGGTTGACACAGCTACGTAATCTCCAGAAATAACTATGACATACTCCCACAACGCGGCAAATATTACATACAGTGGTGAAATAGCCCGGAGGCGGCTGACTCTCTGAGCGCATATTCTAAATAAATACGATGACATAGCCATGGCGCGGCGATGACTTGGCAGAATCGCCAGTGGTATCGCAATATAACAACGTCACTTCCAATCTCTGATATATACAACAATTCTCACTGTACAGGTATTGAGTGTTATTCTACACATACGTATATATGCATACATCTAAGTACAATCTTGCAAGCAACAGGCAATTGCAAAATCGAATTGAATAAAACTGATAATTACAATAATAGTAACAATATCACAGATAACATAATAATAATAATAATAATAATAATAATAATAATAATAATAATAATAATAATAATAATAATAAAATATAGATAAAATCATACAATAGTAAAAATACAGATATCATCTTGTAACGGGATTTGAACCGTTACATTAGAAATAGGACATCGATATGCTGGAAATAACTGGCATGAAAATTTTGAGAATTATATCGTGCGCATTCACATGGGAACAATGAAAGAAATAGTGAGGATATAAAGAGATAAACTCGTTTAACGAAGCTGTCTGTATGAATTGTCTTCGATGGAGAAGTCATCTGAAGCAAGTGAAGGAGGTTTGGTTTCTAATGGACTAGGCATGAATGGTACAGTAGCAGTGAGGGATACAGATTCATTGGGATTCAATATTTCAGATTAAGAGGTAATTGTCGTACGAGCAGCAGGGACGACAGAACTAGAAAGAAATACAGGAATTTTTTTCTTTTCCCTACTTGTTAAACGTCGGACTAGCACATCCTGGGTTTTCGGCGAATGAAGGATGGGAAGATAGAACAACCCCAGCACTTCCCTGGCGTGAAAACGGGAAACCACGGAAAAGATCTTTAGGGCTGCCAACGGTGGGAGAATACAGGATTGAGGAGATCTATACAATGAATGCCGAAACCATACATTCCTTCCCTCGCCTTTTTTCAACTAATAATGGGTCGTCATTTGAAGTGGAGTTGGTCTAATTTTACGACAGGATCCCCTTCTTGACGTCAACCC
The DNA here is from genome assembly GCF_040414725.1 of Anabrus simplex. Taxonomy (NCBI): domain Eukaryota; kingdom Metazoa; phylum Arthropoda; class Insecta; order Orthoptera; family Tettigoniidae; genus Anabrus; species Anabrus simplex. The sequence goes on along the minus strand of NC_090266.1, from coordinate 107,164,168 downwards.
ATCCAATGATATACTACTTCAGAACAAAATGAATGTAGAACCGTTCCATTTTCTGAATCAGTTATCAGAAATAAAATAATGTCAGAGACTTGTCCGGTTGCTGATGACGCAATGTGTACCAGTAGTGGTAAATACAGTACATCAACAAGAGACATAAACACGACAATCAGGCATAACAAAAAGATCCATGAAGAGCTGAAAGTTCTATGAAAACAAACATGTTTGAAAACGAGCACGTTTCATCCCACCTGTGCTTTGAGTGGAGCACGTTTTCAGTTGAAGGAGACTGGAATGAAAGTTTGCCGACAAGGCGCGGCCACAACGCCCAAAACAACGTCCCTTTCCCCTCGTCACACACATATGTACATACACAGAGCGAGTCAATAAGGACGTCCACCGAAAATATCTCGAGATCTCGTTGTGATATTAGCATTTAGTTTGTATATTCTTAAACGACAATACGTGCTCTTTACACTGTAAGCACCCCTTTTCTGTGGCATGACTTAAATCAGATATCTTGATGCCAACATTGTGTTTAATGAAACTCTATGTTACAGGTTTTGTACGTGAGAGCAATAGTGTTAAATTTGGTAAATTCAGGAGTGTACTTTCTTTTGATATACACTTATTCCTCTGGAAGTAAATAAGTATTCCAAAGTATAGTTTCAATCGAGGCGCGTATGTTGGATCTTACTCTGGCACGTATGTTGGATGTCACTCGGACGCGTTTGTTACTCAGCAGCAGGATGTCATTTTTTATTTATTTATTATGGCTTCTTTCATGTGGCGAAGTTAGGGCACACGGCCCTCTCTTACACTTAACCACAATACAATAAATAATATTAAGGTTGACTATTACTAATTATACTAATTACACTACTTATACTATTTCCTAAATTAAGCTTAAGTTACACATCCACACAATATGCAGCTTATTAGCTTATTAGCTCGTTACTTCAGTCCTCTTTTCTATCTCACACAGATACTTGCACATACACTTACAATGTACACACTTATCAACTACCCTTACGTTTATATTATATAAAACTAACAGAAACAATTTTTAATTTTACAATTACCAATCACACGCACACAATACACACCAATACACACTTCAATCAGTATCTCTTAACAGGAAGTCTCGGCAAGATATTTTAAATTTGAGGAAGGAGTCAATGCCCTTGACACTTACTGGCAGGGAATTCCAAAGCCTGGATCCGGTTACAATGACAGATTTATTATACACAGAAGAGTGGTGAAGAGGAATAGCTAAAGTGGAGCCCGAGCGAGTGTTACGATTATGGAAGGAAGAGAGGAAGTGAAGTTTAGATGAAATATACCGGGGGGAGTTACTATGCAGGAGTTTGTGTATTAAGACAAGTATATGATATTCACGTCTCTTATCAGGTTTTAACCAGTGCAGTGCTTGATAATAAGGAGTAATATGCAAATCATACCTTAGGTTAAAAATTAATCTAAGGCAACAATTCATAATACGCTGCAGTTTCCTAGTTTGTTCTTTAGTAGCGTCTACCAAGATAACATCACAGTAGTCAAGGATAGGAAGAATTGTTTCGGCTTAAGAGCGGCTGGTTTTACTAGACTTGGAGCTCTATTTTCAGGATGCGAAGGGGCTCGTCCTCATCGTCGGGTGTAGTGAGAAAGGTTTCCCGTGGTTTTCCACTCTCCTACACTAAGGCTGGGACAGTCCCTATTATAGATCTTAGTTGTACCCAACACACCATCTCCGCAAATTACGTCACCGATACAAATCTTCTTGGCCTGAGAGACGGCGTTACCATCTGAGAGGCCGACCGTACTCCAGTAGGGTGCGGAATGAAAATGTTTATAATAATAGTAGGTAATGCTGGGAAGGAATGGATCTCGAAGTACTGATTAACACATGGTGTGCTCTGTCCAGGTGTATTTCGATGTTAACCTCGCTACGTAAGTTATACTATTTAAGTACCGGTACTCTTGTTTCTCCGTCAGGACTTAGGCCCTACCGAACGCTTTACATGTCTTCATGCTGACATAATTGAACAACAGAACATGTAACTCCCTCTATCGTACTCAGTTAGCTCTGTTACAATGAACGTGACCTAACACTGGAATGCATCGTCATGTTCTTACATAAAATGGTATGGCATATTTAACTATAGCCTTGTTCTTTCTCTCGTTACTATTATTATTATTATTATTATTATTATTATTATTATTATTATTAATCATTCCAAGCTCATTAAGCTTTTTCAATCTGAAAATACCAGCCTTCTTCTTCCCCTCTCCTTCTTGTTATTATTAGAGCATTCCATTTTTTTACGCTTTTTAATCTCAAAATGACCAGTGTTACGCCTTCTTCTTCCTCTTCCAATTTATATTAAAGTATTCAAGCTCTTTAGACCTTCACAGTCTCAAATAACTAGCGTTCTTCTTCTCCTTCCCCTTCTTCTCCTACTTCTTCCTCTCCTTCTCATCAATATTAAAATATTCAGACTCCTTAGGTCTTTTCAATCTGTAATTGCCAGTGTTATTTTTCTTCATTTCCTTTCCTACTTCTTCTCCTTATTCCTATTATTAAAATATTCAAACTCTGTAGGCCTTTTCAGTCTGAAATTGCCAGCATTCTTCTTCTTTTCTTCTTTTTCTTCTTCTTCTTCTACTTCTTTTCCTTATCCTTATTATTAAACTAATCAAGCTTTCTGAGCTTTTTCAATCTGAAATTACCAGTGTTCTTTCTTCTTTTCCTCCTCTTATTCTTGCTTTTATTAAAGTATTCAAGTTTTTTAGACCTTTTCAATCTCAAATAACTAGTGCTCTTCTTCTTCTCCTCCTTCTTATCTTACTTCTTCGTCTGCTTGTCATTAATATTAAACTATTCAGACTCTTTAGGCCCTTTTATTCTCAAATTAGCAGCTTCCTTCTTCTTCTGCTGCTGCTTTTTCTTCTTTTTACTCTCCTTTATCTTATTACTAAAATACTGAAGCTTTTTAGGCGTTTTAAATCGGAAATTACCAGGGTTCCTTCTTATTCTTCTCCTCCATCCTCTTCTTCTTGTTTCTATGAAAGTATTCAAGCTCTTTAAATTACCAGCGTTCTTCTTCTTCTCCTCCTCCTTCTCCGTCTTCTTCCTCTGCTTCTATTTAACATTAAATTATTCAAGATCTTTAGGCACTTTAGTCTGAAATTACTAGCCTTCTCTTTATTTTCTTCTTCTTTTTCTTCTTCTTTTCTCTTTTATTCTTGTTATTCTTATTAAAGCATTCGCGCTCTCATTTTATTATTTAGGAACCATCGGGTACAATTTAGGAAACTAGTCTGTACCGATTAAAAACTTACAGAAAACCAATCCTATAGATCTTTCTAGATTTTTCTTAATTGGATATGTCTTCAAACGTAATAGAGGTTATGTTTTAGCTTTTAAAATAACTCTACAAAATTCATTATATATCCAAAGGAAAGCTGCACTATTTGTTCTAGGTGATTTCCGACAAAGGAGCAGTGTTACAAAAATGTTGCAAACTTTGGGCTGGGAAGACTTGAGATTAAGTTGATGTGATGCTGTACTAAGTGGCATGTTCCGAGCTGTCAGTGGGGGGAGATGGTGTGGAATGACATTCGTTTTTTTTTTTTGCGAGTGGCTTTACGTCGCACCGACACATATAGGTCTTATGGCGACGATATGTGATGACATTAGTAGACAAATAAGCTTCAGCGTAGCCTTTAAAAGTAGGAGAGATCATATGTGAAGTTAAAGTTAGAATTCAAGAGGACAATTTGCGGCTAATATTAATTTATAACACGAGGAGTAAGGGACTGGAATAAAGGATTAAGGGAAATGTTCCTTATTTTTCCAAGTTATCTGAAAACATTTTACGTCTCACAGACACAGGTAGGTCTTATGTAACGATGGGGTAGGAAATGGCTCGGAATGGGGAGGAAGCGGCCTTGGCCTTGATTAAGGTACAACCCCAGAATTTGCCTGGTATGGAAATGGGAAAACACTGAAAACCACCTTCAGGGATGTCGACAAGGAGGTTAGAACCCACTATCTCGCGAATGCAAGGTGATAGCTACGTGACCCAAACCACGCGTTCATTTGCTCGGTAGGTAAACAATTGATAGGATATGTGCCACATGGATGACAGTCCTAAATGCATACCACTGATTGATTGATTGATTGATTGATTGATTGATTGATTGATTGATTGATTGATTGATTGATTGATTGATTGATTGATTGATTGATTGATTGATTTGTGTATACATTCATTAACAAGGAAGTATCTTCGGGGCCGATGACCTGGACATTTGGTCCCTTACAAAAATCACAAACATCATCATCGTCATCATCATCGTCATCATCATCATCATCATCATCATCATCATCATCATCATCATCAACATCATCGAAACTTCTTTCATCAAAGTTTGAACTTACAATTTTATTTTAAATCATATTCATGTAGTGTTGAACTAGTTACATGTATATTGCATCCTTATTATACAGGCGAAGTTTTTGAACTTGATCCCAGCGAGTGTCGTAACCGCGTGTAGCTCATCTTTGCTTAACGGGTTTATAACTTGTCTCGCCAGATGCGAGTGACGTAGCCAGCCGAACAATCAAGTTCAAGACCTTCAAAGCCATTTAGAGAATATTTACTTATGCTATATTAAATATTCTACAGCATGAAAGAAGCATTGAGTTGTGTACATTTATTGCCAGCAGTACAATTTGCGAGTTTAATATTAATGATTAATATTCCATGACTTTGACCCATTCCTTTCCAACTCTTAGTTTGAGTGCACACCTATGATAAACACTATCAATTCACGCCTCAGGCACACTGCCACATGGAGGAGTGAATAAAATTATATATTACAGTGTTGTCTGTAGAATAAATTCAGTGTGACATTCATGAACGTATTCTACGCATTTTAATAATAATATTTCCTCAATGAATGATCAGTTATGGAAACAACAACTTCCGGGTTTAAGAAGTAGTTTTCTCTTTAACATGTGACCGAGTTAATATAAATAGCTTCACGCGCAACTTCAAGATTGGATTTCTGCGTGATTAACTGACATTTGCTCTGCTAAATTAAGTACCGTTGACCATGATATTGTGTTTATTACAATTTTTTTAACTTTCACGAGAATTCTAGCAGTCAAGTCAGTCTAGTCAGTCAAGAAGAGGACTGCGCGAATCAACCACACATCTTTATACTGAAACTTCGCCTGATGCCTGAGATGCGAATAGACTTCTACTCGTACTTCCGTGATTCCATGTGCTACCAGATGGACGGCGATCCCAGGGAAACATAAAGAACACCATCACTGGACACCATTAATACGAAACCTTCTTGAAAACTTAATTTTCTTCAGATGAGTAATAATAATAAGAGCTTATGAAGGTACTGAGGGGTTGTAGTAAGTGTAGGAACGTGAGGGCATATAAGTCACCGGTAAGACTAGAATGAGAGTATGGTTCCAGTGTATAGGATCCTCCCCGGGATCGAAAACTCGAAAATATCCCGACAAAAGCAGCACGATTTGTTCTGGGTGATTTCGGACAGAAGAGTAGTGTTACAAAAATATTACAAAGTTTGGGCGGCGAAGACTTGGAGGTAAGGAGACGAGTTGCTAGACTAAGAAGTATTTTCTGAGCTGTTAGTGCAGATCTGTTTGGTATAGTAGTTTGAAGTAGATCGACACGCATTTGTTACATTTTTGACTGAGCCACGTGTTGTTTCATTTTCCAATAACCATATGTTGCTTTTAACAAAATCTTCTAAAAATGTTATGCTACGGTAGCTTCCTTACAACTAATATACCATCAATAATTGCCCATCCCTTGATGTAAATAATCTTTTATTTATTATCATAGGATTGAATTTTCAACGACTGTTTAAAATTGCATAATTCCAGCATCGCGTGCGGTCTTTTCCCATGTGGCACGAGTTGATAAATAATAAAATATTCCCCTTGGTGTTAATAACTATGGGAGGCTATTGAAGCTTAATAATAACTGTTGTAAACGAGAACTTTAACAGACAGGCAGTTTAACTCTACTGTAATAATAATGTGTTAATTACGATTATTATCATATATTGCTTTGCAATGGTGCTATATTATCATCGATGATATTTGAAGTCGTAATCTATTATTATGGTAAATTTGGATTTCTTCTGTGCAGAATACCACAGTTATGTTGTTAATTCAATGAATATATTTGCTATTTGTGAGCACTTGTGATAAGGTTTATTGGATTTTTATGATAAGGTAAATCCGGGACAGATGCCGCCCCGGTAGAGATGCCGCAGACACTGTAGCTAAAGGTTCCCATCGTTACAGCTAGATGGCAATATGTGTGGTTTTTCAGTTTCTAAGGAAGAACTACTGTCTGCGAGTGTGACAAAATTTGCTCGTATATTACGCCAATTATAGCCGATATCATGAGGCGAGTACATGTTTCCTCCTGACAAAGTTCTTGCGTGTGTTAATTTATTGTATATTAAGTTGGCTTCAAATGCTTAAATCAGACGTTTTTAGTACAGTAGACGCCAGAAGCATAACTGTAGTTGAGAGTAAGCTAATTTTGGGCCATGATAGCCTTGAGATATGAAAACAGGAGGGTGCGGCGTCTCTCCCTGATAGTTGGGAGAGTTGCCGCACAACAATCCGGCTGAGATGCCTCATTGCTATCAGATTCTACAAGCGATCTGGAAACATTCAATACTATTCAGAGTGTACCGGTATTTTATTCGAATATTTTATCGTCTCACGATTCTTAATATACATAATCTATTTTTATTAATTTCATTGGTAACATTATTTTATTATATAAATTTATATTTTTTTCAGCAATAAAAATTTGCGACGTGCCTGCTCAGTATAAAAGTAAGGGCACTGTTAAAAGACCTCAATGGACACAGGAAAATTTAAGAGAGGCTGTTAAAAGACTGAAAGCCAAGGAAATACTGATCAGGGAGGCAGAATGATACTACAGAATTCCGGAACGAACACAAACTTAGAATGCAGTCACGAAATCTGGAAAAAGGCTCACTGGGTCCAGCAGGTATAGCTACTTCAATAATCACCGAAGTCAAAATGATGTTCAAAAAAAGGATGACTGTATGCAGTGTTTGAGTTACAAACAGTGACTGCATGAATCTTGCTCTACATATAACGACTGTTGCAGCAAAATTGCTAGAGAACAAAGTTTTAAGAAACAATCTTTAAAAACTTGTGAGAGGATCAACATCAGTTTTTGATTCAAGAATCCTGCCTTAGATATGTTTCCAAATTACTGTGTCAGGACAGAATTATATTCATTATGATTTTGATGTTTCCTTTATATAACACGAGGGTCCCGTGGTGTAGGGATAGCGTGCCTGCCTCTCGCCCGGAGGCCCCGGGTTCGATTTCCGGCCAGGTCAGGGATTTTTCTCTCGACCTGAGGGCTGGTTCGAGGTCCACTCAGCCTACTTGATAGGAATTGAGAATCTATCTGACGGTGATATGGCGGCCCCGGTCTCGGAGGCCCAGAATAACGGCCGGGAGGATGCGTCGTACTGACCACACGGCTCCCCGTAATCTGCAGGCCTTCGGGCTGAGCAGCGGTCGCTGTGCAGGCCAGAGCCCTTTCAAGGGTGTTAAGTGCCGTGGGGTTTTATATAACACAGTGAAGAATCCATTGCACATGCACATTTATATAGTAAATCGAAATTAAAATATGATTAATTTAATGTTGTAAATTATCAGATAGATTCTTTTACCATTGAATGATTATATTATGTGGATATAATTGTCTTGTAGTACGTTCTAGTGTTCGGTTATATTAAAGTTGAAGAAATAGGCTTAAATTTGATTTTGTCATTAATTATTTTACTTGCGGCATCTCTCCCGAGCAAAGTCGGCATCTATACCGGGAACCAGGGAGAGACGCAGCAGATGCAACAATTCCTTTGTTCCCTCCTTTCTCCCATTTACTTTCAATTGCCAATATTTTGTTCATCTCTGATCAAATGTACATGTTTTCAAATTATGCTCGATGAATTTGCAACAATTTTTAAAGTAAATATACCGAGATATAACAAAAGACATAAAAAGTGCGGCAACTCTACCGGAATTACCTTATTCAGCACCTAAATGATAATGAATAATTCTGAGACTCACTCTCAGTCGATACTGCTTGATGTTAATTTGGAGTGCCTATCCATAAGAATTTAAAGTTTTGATGGAACTCTTCTGATAAGATAAATTTATTCATGAACTCCTCTACAATGACGTTTCGACTTTTCAATTGCTGCGATATTATGTGGTTTCAACAGATCTGGGATACTTTTCATAACATTCCCTTCGAATTCTTGAGTCATATATTTCAGACCGACAAATGACCTTTGTGTTAAGTTGGCTTCATCTAACAAGGAATGTCCATGGGTTTCAGAATTTAGTATGACCGTTTTTCCATTATTTTTTATGTTGCGGTTTTCAATGAACCTGTGTATGACGACATAATAATAATAATAATAATAATAATAATAATAATAATAATAATAATAATAATAGTAATAATAATAATAACGCTACGTTCCAGTCTTTTCGGTATTTCCTGAAAGGGATTTGAACGTCAAATCGGGGACCTTCAAGCCTGTCCAACGACTTGCCGCAGCCTCTGCTTCTATTGTACTTTCGTCTGGCTTCTCCATGTCTCTTGTCGAAGACGAAACGGGAATATTCCCTCTCTAGCCGAGTCCCGAATGTTCTAGGCTGTATCATCAGGATAAAAAGGAGGCTAGCCGAGTAAAGCCGGTCAGTATTTGGAGTAGTTGGAATGGGATGGCAGTAGTTTTAGTTTTCGTCAGTATGGTCGGTGTCCCGCCACGGTCAGTATCAGAGTATCGTAGTGTTGGAGTGCTGAGTGTAGTTCTGCATGTGTACTGCCTTGGAGTACTGAGCGGAGTGCCATATGTGTACCAATGTAGAGTTCTAAGTGGTGTACTGTATTTGTACTGCCTTGGAGTACTGGATGGAGTACTCTCTGTGTTCTACCTTGGAGCAAGGTGTGGAGTACTGTGTGTGTGTGTGGGTGTTGCCTTGGAGAACTGAGTGGATTACTGTATGTGTACCGGCGTACAGATGTGGAGCCAGTGTGTGGAACAGATGGTACGAGTAGAGTTGGAGCAGTGTTAATGGGTGTTGTGCAGAGTATCATAGTGCTCTTTAGCACTGTTGAGTTGTTGCTGTTATGTGATCGCTGTTTAGTTGTCAATGTTGGATAGTTTACCGTGTGGAGCGTTCACGTCAATTGGCAGTGTTGATTGTGTGAGTTACCGGACTCATCTGGAGTCGAAGCAAAGAACAGTAGTCGTGTCTTGTGGTGGTCAGCAGCCCTGTGTTCGAGCCTGTCTGCGTGCGGCAGCTTTGCAGGTGACCGAGCGAGCAAGGCAAAGGGAAAGTAAGACGAGCTGTCAGTCAATATTTACCTGCTCCAGGTAAATACTGCCTACCTGGACTCCTGCTGTGCGAGACTTGTAATTAGACAGCATTTAGTGGAGTGAAATTATTCATACATATGTGTGCGTGTGCATTTTTAAATGGGTCAACCTGAATTCAATTAGAACGATAAAATAGATAGTGTTTGTTCGTAATAATAATAATAATAATAATAATAATAATAATAATAATAATAATAATAATAATAATAATAATAATAATAATAATAATAATAATAATAGATGTGTTAAGTCACTCTTTAACATGAACCTGGATAGATTAATGCTGAATATTATTGTTTTATGTGTAAAGATTGGATTGATGTGTCTAGTTATTGTGGATAGCAGTTTTGTCTATGATGTTATGTCACGTTCTTCCACGGGGTCGCGACATTCGGATTAAAATATTATATATTTCATCATCATTGATTAATTATTTATGAGTCCATCCAATATTGTTATTATGTTTCATCAGCATAGCATGAAGTTCTGTTTTAACTGTGATTTTATGGCCAGGCAAGTCGTATTTAACTTTCGTGAATAATTCAAAGGGTTACGTTAGGAATTAATTATTCAGTGAGGTCCACGTACCTGACAATACACTTCCTATCCATTATTTTCCTTAAGACTGGTCACGCCTCCCAACGACATATGGGTGTGCAGCCTATCTGAGCAATTTTCGTTGTGTTCATTTTAGTACGCATGTGCGTAAAGAAAAATACATTATACTGTAGGAGAGCGTAAATACTGTACGTCATGGAAACATACATTGCTACTGTGCGGTACGGTAAGGTTAATTTTTCTTCACACGAAAGCATAGGTAAACGAGCACAACGAAAAGTGTTCTGATGGAATGCATATCCATATGTGGCTGGGAGGCTTGACCAGTCTTAAGGAAAATGATGAATAGGAAGAGCAATATCAGATATGCGGTATTACTCGCGCAGCGATGGTATGATACATGGAAGACAATTTCCATTTTGTTACAAGTCTTCAGGAATGAAGTTTGTTATTCCAGTAGGATATTTTGATTACTAATATACATGGAATAAAGTAGATCTTGCCCTATCACTTTAATTCCGATCAACTATATTTTAAACTCACCCATTAAGCTTAAATTCTGTGACATGTGCTTTTGTGTGTATGAAAGTTGGATGTACAAATATCCACAATCATATACTTCTTTCCTAGTCTTTGCCAAATTATCTGGGTTCGGCTCTAATGTAGGCCAGTTTTACGGCCGGCTGATCTTTCTGCGCTAACACTATGAGGAAGGATATATTGACTATTGCGTGTTTCTGTAGTGGTTGGTAGTGTTATGGGATATGTTGTGTGCAGACGAAGATGTTTTTAAGACTATAACAAATACCCAGACCCCAAACCAGAGGATTTAACTATAAGCGTTCAAAAACAGTTACATTTTATAAAATGTTATTATTACTCGCAATGTAATTCTTGAAATAAGATTGTTATAATCACAATCTACTAATAATTTTATTATAGTTATAGATATCAATCAATCACTCAATAAATCAATCAATACTGATCTGCATTTAGAGCAGTCGCCCAGGTGACTGATTGCATAACTGATGTTTTCCTAGCTTTTTCTTAAATGATTTCAAAGAAATTGGAAATGTATTGAACATCTCCCTTGGTAAGTTATCCCAATCCCTAACTCCCCTTACTATAAACGAATATTTCCCCCAATTTTTCCTCTTGAATTCCAACTTTATCTTCATATTGTGATATTTCCTACTCTTAAAGGCACCATTCAAAATTCTTCGTCTACTAATGCCATTCCACGCCATCTCTCCGCTGATAGCTCGGAACATACCACTTGGTCGAGCAGCTCGTCTTCATTCTCACAAGTCTTCCCAGCCCAAACTTTGCATTATTTTTGTAACGCTACTCTTTTGTCGGAAATCACCCAGAACAAATCGAGCTGCTTTTTTGTGGAATTCCAATTCTTGATATAGCCTTAAATCGCATGGAGGCAGAAAGTTTAAAAAAAGTTATGGTAAGATTTTCGGCTGTACTACAGCAGAACCACTTCCTTTATTGAAGTGCTATCTTTCCTTTTCAGCACTTCAAAGACGTATAACTTATCCCATCAATCACTACAGCGAATATTCCTAAAAGAAAACAGGCATTATTTCAAGTGTCCCTTTAGAGCATATTTTATGCAGATGTAGAGATGTGCTTTCGTTTAGCGATGATGACTGCAAGGATCAACTACGTTGTAAAGTAAATGACAAATTATTTTTAATTATTTTAACTAACATAAGAGTTATGGGAAAATAACTTAGGGAGTTCAAAATTATCGTGCTCCATCTCAGTGACGATAGCCACTTATTGACTCTATGGTAAATAAAAGACCACATAAAATGAAGTAATATCCTTCTCTTTGCAATCTTTCGTACCATTCTAGCCCCATGCGAAAATGATTCCAGTAATCTTCTTAAGACCACCGTTCTTTGAAACAATTGTAATTTTACTGATTACTTTTTGGAAAAGGCTGAGTAAAGTAGTACTACAGTAAAGAGCCTCGGTGGCTCAGACGGCAGCGCATCGGCCTCTCACCGCTGGATACCGTGGTTCAAATCCCGATCGCTCCATGTGAGATTTGTGCTGGACAAAGCGGAGGCGGGACAGGTTTTCCTCCGGGCACTCCGGTTTTCCCTGTCATCTTTCATTCCCGCAACACTTTCCATTATCATTTCATAGCATCTATCAGTCATTAATAAATCACTTTGGGAGTGGCGACCCCATCGTACTAATAGCCTATATCTGCTTCATTCATTCCATCCCTGACCCGGTCAATGACTGGAAAACAGGTTGTAGGTTTTCATTTCAGTACTACAGTAAGATATTTCGTGGACTGGCGCCTGCAGTATAGGCAAAACAGTGTACACCTATGGTAGTACTACAGCCAATATGTTCGTGGACTGTAGCTAACAGTTCAAGGAACACATAATGTTTTGACCAGCATTTTCGCGTCTATTTTTCGTCGTGGTGATCCGGGTGATCTTTGACTGATCATCTTTCTGTAGCGGATTTGCCTATTTGTTGGCAGAACTTGAAATTTGCCCTTTGCTCAAAGTGCGACATTCTCTAGCTCCGCCGCTGACATTCAACTATTCTTCACAACAGAGATAGCAGTTCTGCATATATTGTATGCACGCAAGTGCCTCTTGCTGGGACGAGGGAAGAACTGCCTCAGCAACATCCTGTGGTGGAAACTCCCCGCTATAGTCCACCACAGCGACACCAGACGGCTAGTCCACGAACCTACCGAGCTCGATAGCTGCAGTCGCTTAAGTGCGGCCAGTATCCAGTATTCGGGAGATAGTAGGTTCGAACCCCACTGTCGGCAGCCCTGAAAATGGTTTTCCGTGGTTTCCCATTTTCACACCAGGCAAATGCTGGGGCTGTACCTTAATTAAGGCCACGGCCGCTTCCTTCCCACTCCTAACCCTTTCCTGTCCCATCGTCGCCGTATGACCTATATGTGTCGGTGCGACGTAAAACAACTAGCAAAAAAAAAATCCACGAACCTAATGACTCTACTACGTATATATCGGTTATATAATTTTGCCCAGTTACTTTTTACTTGTATTCTTCCCATCACTTATAATATAATATAATATAATATAATATAATATAATATAATATAATATAATATAATATAATATAATATAATATAATACAATGCCCGCCAATTGCTAAGCAACAGAGGCATTGTTAGAAAAGAATAATTACAGGCAAGGATGGAAGACATGAAACACAGTACATACGTAAGAGAGGTGGATTTTTATATTGATAACGAAAAATCGTTCAGAGTTCACCTTATGGGAAAGCAGATTAACGGACAGAAAGCAATCAATAAATACAGTAGCGTTATTGTTTGAAACAGTTTAGAATCACGAGAGAAAGGCCGGTATCAATCTCTCAGTAAGGAATATGTCCTCCTCGGACACTAATCAACATTTTGCACCGGTTATTCACGCTGCCTACTAAACTCTTAAGGATCCTTGGGGGATATTTTCTCACTCCTCTCTCAAGGCGGTTTTAAGTCTTGGCACGGTTCGGGGACGGGCAGTTCGTTAAGAAACACTTCTGCCAGTGCATGCAAGGCATGCTATGTAGGATTTAAGTCCGGGGAGTTCGCAGGCCATTCCATAAGTTTAATACTTTCAGTTTTCAGTGTTTCCGATACAGCAGCGGTCCCATGTGGGTGGACATTGTCGTCATGAACCCCTAAAAAGACGAACATGGTCCGTAATAATCTCTCTGCAATACCGCTGTACTGTAACGGTACCTCACTAGAAGATATGCAGCGGTGTTCGGCCATTGTGCATAACGCCTGCCCACACCATAACGCCTAGGACTTACCGATGACCCTCATAAATATTCGGTGACGTGTAATGTGTTCCCCTCTCTCTCCACACTAACTGCTGGCCAGAATCACACGTCGCAGTGAAGCGGGATTCGCTGGAGAACACAACTTTGGACTATTGTTGCTGACCGCAACCAATACGCTCTTTACACGAACGAACACTTTCTAGACGATGTTGTGGTTGAAGTGGAATACAGTACTTTTAGCAGGCTTCGGAGCATACAAACCAGTCTGATTTAATAGCCTCGAAATTTTTCTGTCAGATACAAGTATACCGGTAGTGGTTGCAATGTCTGCAGCTATCTGACGACGAGTGAGATGTCTGTTCCTTTTCGCCACTAAGAATACATATCGATCATCTTTCGGTGTAGTGGTCCTTCCAGAACCACCAACATGCTTTTGCATAGCATTTCCACCTTTAGCGACCTTTTTTTTAATCGCGAGATGACACTTTTGGACACACCCAGTACTGTGGAGGGGCTGCCTGGCCGATGTAGTAAAGGCGTACTCGGTTCGCCCGGAAGGAACGTGGGTTCGAATCTCCGTCAGGAAGTCGTAAAATTTAAGAAATGAGATTTCCACTTCCGGAGGTGCATATGGCCCTGAGGTGTACTCAGCCTACACCAAAAATAAGTACCAGGTTAACTCCTGGGGGCAAAGGCGGCCGGGCGTAGAACTAACCACTCTACCCTATCATGTGCCGAGGTTACCAATAGTGGAAGCCTTCACCTTCCACCACTCCCAGGGCCTTCATGGCCTGTAAGGAGATGACTTTGCTTTGCTTTGCTTTGCATAACTGTGGACAAAGTGTGACCGGCTTCGAGCCATCCAACTGCTCGTCCACTATCGTACGCACTCAAATAATGTCTTGCGGCCGTTCCTTCTATAGTTAAGGCACCTATTTTCGTACCACACGGACTTCCAGACGAATACGTTCAGAACAACCTTCGTCAAACACCGCACTAAATGAACTGTCGAATGAGTACACAGCTTTCGTGCACTGGCTTTGCTACAGGTAACACGTCCCGCCTTCTCCATTCCCTTTTACTCTCGTTGGTTGCTTGTTCCTGAGCACTTGCCAGTTGTTCATTAGCAATTGTCGTCAGGCAGTGTATATTATAACAGGGCTGAGTGCCTCAGACATGTTGAAGTACTGGCCGTCTGATCGATCCTAGCTCAGTCCGGTTTTATTTGAAGGTGGTCAAATACGTCAGCTTCGCGTCAGTAGTTTTATTGGCACGTAAAAAACTCCTGCGAGACAAAATCCTGACAACTCGGCGTCTCCGAAAACCGTAAAAGTAGTTAGTGGTACTTATTCAATAACCTTATTATTATTATTATTATTATTATTATTATTATTATTATTATTATTATTATTATTATTATTATTATTATTATTATTCCGGGGTATCTGTGGAACGCAGAGGTGAAAGAAGGCGCGGGCTTGAATGGGTCTAACTACAATGTCAAGAATTGAATTAAAACTGTAACAAAGTTTATATTTCTTTCATTAAAAAAACTAAACAAATTTCCACAAGGGAAAATAACAATCAGGTACAATGCCATTCTTGAAACCAGATTAGGAAAAATCCAAGATTCAGAATCATAACACTTTGGGCTTTAAGCCACTAGTTTTAAAATTTTACAAATGGAAGAAGAATTATTTAGGTAAGGGCAGAAATCCCCTAATTCAAAGAGCACTTGTTCCTAAAATTACAATATCCAGCCTTCCAGAGGTACTCTTTACAGTTACAAAACTTGAAAAAGAGCTAACCGGCTATCCGTTTCTTTCAGCCTCCTCGAGGCAACCTCAAAAATCTTACACTCTCTGGCCTTCCATGGCTAACCTTACAATTTGAAACAGGGGTATCTCGTACCCAACCTGTGGGGCCTATGCGGAATCGAACAGGTAAAGTAAATGGCTCGAAATACAAACTGAATGGAGGCGCACTGCGCTCCAAGAAAATGAGCACTTAAGAAACCTAAAGGGCTGTAGGCCGATGAAACAGGGGTTATTCCCAAACTACTGAGGTGACTCGTTACAGAATAATCTCTCTGCAATACCGCTGTACTGTAACTGTAATGTGTTATTGTAATTTCTATACGAGTTTTTACATTAGCCGGAAGAAAGTTACAGTTTAGAAAAGTTGTTACATACTAAAGAGTCGGACCTTTCCCTCGGGTGAAACTGCGGAGTTAGCAAGAAGGAATAAAGTTATGTGGCCATTACCTTGTAGATGTTCTAGCTGCCGACGAAAGAGGCCGCTCGCCTCCTGCTTAACACTCACACACTCAGATAGACGTCGATCAATTGGCCAAGAAACGTGAAAAGCCGCAGTTTATAAACCCTCAGGGAATATTCGAGATCATTCAAGGCTAAACCGGCCACACCCTCTCAATTTAATTGGTCAATTTTAAAGTTACACCCAGAATCGAACAAGAAGCCTGTGATAGGTTGAAAATTAAATACAGAAATTAGGGATTAGCTGGATTCAAAAACTGGCGGAAAGAAAAAGGAAATATTGCCAACCCAAAAATAAATGAACATCAATCAGTTACAAAAACCTAGAAATACAAACCTTCTTTAAATTATAACTTCTTACGCCTCATACCAGGGTGCATGACCATAGTTTTTTGGTAATGTCATCTGTGGAGAGATGTCCAAACTTCTTGATGTATAGCAAACCAAACTAGGAAAAATTCAGTCAGTTTAGGAAACTTCACAATAACAAAATCACTCAATATTTTAGTGGTGACATCTTCTGATTAAAGTTCCAAGTTGGTGTAGTTTCAGTTTCACTGTTTTACCAATAGAGGAGTTAAGTTAAGCGCTGATTTTGATTGCGCGGCGTTGAGGTGTACCTCCCGGTACAATTATTATTATTATTATTATTATTATTATTATTATTATTATTATTATTATTATTATTATTATTATATCATAATAAGGGGACATTGACCAAGTAGCAATATCACTGAAAGTTTCGTTCATACTTGTAGAGGAAACACCTGGAAAGAAAAGGAGTGCAAGTGGACCACGGCTTTGCTATGACAGACCAAAACTCCAAGCACTATAGCCCTAATGGGCCTTGGCCTACCAAGCGACCGACCCGAGGGAGATTACGAGGTGACGCGTGGCCAGCGTTACGAATCCTCTCGACCCTTATTCTTGGATATCTAGACGGAAGCCGTTATCTCACTTTTAGATAGGTCCTCAATTTTTCCCGCGTAGACTGAATGGACCTCAACTCAGCCCTCAGGTCCAGTTAAGAATTCCTGACCGGGACGGTAATCGATCCCGAGGTCTCCAGGTAAGAGGTAGCCTTCCTACCCCTAGACCGCAGGCCCGACACACGGCTCTACAGGACGGAAAGTACTCAATACACCATCATCTACTGTTAGCCTATGTAGGCCTACTTGCTGTTAAAATCTCTTGACCATACGCGTTAGTTTTAATGTGTTTTATACTTTCGGTATAGTACGGTACATTATTTTAATACTGATATGATCTTTAGTATTATGGCTCAAGACAGGTGGGCTTCATCATTAATGTGTAGACCGTTTAGAGTACTCATGCTATTTACAGCTTAATGTTAGAATATTCGTAAGCTGGCGAGGGTATTGCTATGTGATTTTGTTCCACAAGCTCCTTACAGATTTTGGCGGCCCCTGTTGCTGAAAGGTCTATGTTATTTAGCCGGGCACTGCAGAGCCCTGACGACCGAGCCCAGAGGCGGCTGGGGAATAGCGGAGTCCGGGAACGAAAATAAATGTTAATATATTCATCTTTAAAGAAGAGGAAGCAGAAGAAATAGAATATTGATTCGCATATCTGGGTATATATTGGAAAGTTGACCAGAGGAACCGTAAGGAGACGGCAGGACTGCCTTACCTAGGCAATCGGGGAAAGAAAATTGTCAACAGAACTTTAGACGATTGAGGAGAAATCCCTCCGGAAAGAGTCGGAAATAAACAACATATTTTCAACCGACATGAGCGGGCTTGATTCCAGAATATCAGACCAGCAGATATGAGGCAGACTAGGATATGGGATAAGTTTCAGCTCATGTCATCTATTTGAAGAAAAAGTTTCAAATGTATGGGAAGATATAAATTCATTGCGCAGTCTAGTGACTTGAAGTGATAACTGTTTTAAGATCAGATGTTTAGATTCATTGTGATGACAATGACTCATTGGATACAGCAAACTATTTCACTGGTTAATTGCCGGGCGAGTTAGTCGTGCGGTTAAGGACGCGTGCCTGTGAGCTTGCATCCGGGAGATAGTGGGTTCGAACCCCAATGTCGGCAGCCCTGAAGACGGCTTGCCGTGGTTTTCCATTTTCACACCAGGAAAATGCTGCGGCTATACCTTAATTAAGGCTACGGCCGCTTCCTTTATATTCCTAGCAATTTCTTTTCCCATTGTCGCAGTAAGACCTATCTGTGCCGATGCGACGTAAAACAAATTGCGTTGTTTAAATTACAGTTAGGTCTCCTCCATTGAAATAATTGTGTTTGATATCCTCGATAAGATCCAGTGTGGCTCAGGTGGCAGAGCGCTGGCCTTTCACTGCGGGGCACTGTAGTTCAAAATCCCGGTCACTCCATGTGAGATTTGTGCTGGACATTTGGGAGGCGGGATAAATTTTTCCCCGGGTTATCCGGTTTTCCCCGTTATCTTTCATTCCAACGACACCCTCCAGTATAATTTCATTTCATCTGTCAGTCATTAATCTTGCCCCAGAGGAGTGCGACAGGCTTCGGCAGCCGGCGCGATTTCTATCCTCACCGCTAGATGGGGGCTTCATTCATTCCATTCCTGACCCGGTTGAATGACTAGAAACAGTCTGTGGATATTCATTTTCCACGTCATGTTGACCATATTGTTATTCGTACTTGTTCACATTCCCATTTAAGTCAACATTTTTTTACAATTTGCTTTAAGTCGCAACGACACAGATAGGTCTTATGGCGACGACGGGATAGGAAAAGGCCTAGGAGTGGGAAGGAATCGTCCGTGGCCGTAATTAAGGCACAGCCCCAACATTTGCCTGGTATGAAAATGGATAATAATAATAATAATAATAATAATAATAATAATAATAATAATAATAATAATAATAATAATAATAATAATAATAATAATAATAATGTTATTTGTTTTACGTCCCACTAACTACTTGTTAAGGTCTTCGGAGACGCCGAGGTGCCGGAATTTAGTCCCGCAGGAGTTTTTTTACGTGCCAGTAAATCTACCTACACGGGGCTGTCGTATTTGAGCACCTTCAAATACCACCGGACTGAGGCAGGATCGAACGTGCCAAGTTGGGGTTAGAAGGCCAGCGCCTTAACCGTCTGAGCCACTCAGCCCGGCATATGAAAATGGGAAACCACGGAAAACCATCTTCAGGGCTGCCGGCAGTGGGGCTCGAACCCACTATCTCCCGGATGCAAGCTCACAGCTGCGCGTCCCTAACCGCACGGCCAAATTGCCCGGTCATTTAAGTCAACTGAGAGGCACGTACTGTAACGCGACTGAAGAATTGTGTTCCGAATGAGTATGTTAAATTACTGTGGAAATAAATGTTTACAGACTTATATAAGGACACCATGCAATCTGGCGTCTTTCTCTAACATTGAGGCAAGTTTCATAACAGAACTGCAACTCATTAGCGAAGGGGTCTCCAGAAGCAGGCCTAGTTATTAACTTGATAAGCAATTAAAACTACTATAATTACTTTCTGCAACAACATATTCATGTGGGTTTTATCAAAACTGTATTATGGCATTTATTGAATATAGCTGTTCGAGAGGCGGGCGTGGTCGTGGAGTGAAATAATCACTGGCTTCTCCCCAAGGTGGACACGACTCGAGTTTCTCTCAACGCATGTGGGATTTCTGAAATTAAATTCACCTTCTTACGGTTCATATCGCACGCAAAACTGGAGGCCCCGTGGCTGTATTCACGATATCAACTTTTACGTGGAACTGAAGCTTGATTTGATTCAATATGTTGATTCGATTTTTCACAATATTACATTATTAAAAATAAATTTCGTGTGGCTATTTCTAGCCGAGTGCAGCCCTTGTTAGGTAGACCCTCCGATGAAGGTGGGTGACATCTGCCATGTGTAGGTAACTGCGTGTTATTGTGAAGGAGGATAGTGTTATGAGTGGTGTGTGTGTGAGTTGCACGGATGTTGAGGGCAGCACAAGCACGCAGTCCCCGGGCCAAGGGAATTAACCATTTAAGGTTAAGATCTCCGACCCGGCCAGGAATCAAACCCGGGACCCTCGGGACTAAATGCAGTTCATATAAAGATGCATTTTCCTTAGAAACTCTCATACCGTAGAGTTGGCCTTAGTGGCATAAAAGGCTTGCCGTTGATCTAATCCCAACATAGCAAGCCCAGTCCCAACTGGGATTTTTTGTTAAATTTATTGGCTTTAGGCAACAGAACCAACAGCCAGCTACAAATACTTTGGAATAAAAAACAGTAAATTTACACTTGCAATACATACACACGCATGGAGTATTCCATAATAGTGTACTTGGATTTCGTAGTTTTAATAGTTCTGAGTCCTCACAGAATACTCAAAGAGAGAGAGAGAGAGAAGAAGGAGAAGAAATTTAAACACTGCAACTGTAGACTGTTAAGTCTTTTTTCTCGATATTGTAGCACTGCAGACCTTATGCTCCTAAATCTGTGTCTTTTATGAACTTGGTTGTTGCTTCATACACCTCTAGTTGTTGGGATGATAAAATACACTGAACTTTAAGTGGGAATTGAAAGTTGATTGAAAGTGAATTTGTTATTAATTTTTTCCTCTGCATATGCTAATGCTGGCACGAGCAGAAAATTTGATTTAGGTCAGCGATTTCTTGGCGTTCACAGGGACAAAAAGAATGCCATCTGGGATCGGCAATGCTGAAGGATGTTTAAATCCAACAGTTCCTAGTCGTTTGCTCCAAGTCCGTTAACAATGGGGGTAAAATTTCAACACCCTGTCATTTACAATGTAAAGAAATTTAGCAATGAGAATGAAAGTTCGTGGTTCGTGGTGTGGTTTACTGTAGCGAAGTCCTAGTTCGTGAACCATGGGCAACTTCTGAGTGGCCTAGTAAGTAGTCGTGGGAGTAAATTCTATTAGTTATTCTATATTTACACGTTAGAGGTGAGATCCTCGCTGGGACTATGTAAGTAGGGTAGCATCCTGTTGCACAGAATTTACAGATCTCAGAATATATTAAGCAACCTCGGACATAGGGAGTAACTGAGTGCCACTTCCATTTGATTAGGTACATGGAAAGAACTTGGTGAAAAAAATTGAATTCGATGAGCAATGTCAATATTAATAGGGCTTATGGAGATCAGGAAATAGAACTGGCGGAGTCAGTAAAGAGAATGCGCCTAGATGTGTTAGCAGTCAATGAAATTCGAGTAGGCCTAAGGGGAGATAACAAGGAAGGGATTATAAAGTCGTCGCTGCTATGCCAGAACCTCGAATGTCACAATGCTCTTCCTGTTCATTATCTCCCTTAAGGGTGGTCACGCTTCGCAGCCACATATTGATATTCAATCCATCAGAATAATTTTCTTTGAGTTCCATTTCCTATGAACGTATTTAAATGAAAATGTACCTTACTGTACCGTACTGTAGCAATGTGCGCATGACTTATTCACCCACTCCAAGAGTTTGATGTTTAAGGTTGAACCGTTCTGTTCAGGGCCCATTAGACGTGATATTAATGTAACTACAATAAGTAGATAAGACCACAAGGGGATGGTATGATATTAATATTGGACAACATGACGCAACATTGTGCGGTTTTGAGGGCATCATATCGTCAGTTTGGAGGCGTAGTTCTCAGCCATACAAAGGGGGAGATGAAGCCAAGCCAACCACTTAACTTCGGGGGTTTCTGAAGCCAGTATCTATGCAAGAAATCGCGGGAGAATTCAGGCGCGATGGAAACAAGACTTGACAGATATATCTGTCCACAGAAGGAATATAGAGATTATAAAACGATAGGGTTAATCAGACCAATTTTCTGAGCACATTTGATATGCCTCATGAAGCTAATCATCATCTCTATGACTTAACTGGCATTTGTCTCAAGTACCGTGATAAAAATTCCAGCCCGGGAGAGGAACGCAAGTGGCCAAGGCGGGGAAGAACATCGCGTGGGCTAGTCACCCAAATAAATACTGAGCTGAAGGGATGCGGAGATCATTCTATATACTCAACGCTGAATGTGAGGTGCGTCTCGTGTGACGATTCCTCTTCGATACAACAAAGCGTTGATATTTGTGATTTGAAGTTAGAGAACTTTTTTGTTTGTGTAGCAAGCGAATAGCAAATATAGTAAATGTGCATGTTAGATTTGAGCAGTGAGCTGATTAAGATGATACCTGTTAGAAATAGTTTCTTTGCCACAATTATTCTACGAATAATTAAATCCAGTGTAGTATGACGCTAACTGATTCTAAGTCGGTGTAGGCTCAGAGTGAATAGAAAAAATTCAACTGCCTTAGAACAAACTATTTCACGTGGGCAGAAAATAATTGCAAAAACATTAGGCGCTTAACTTGTATAAACGCCGTGAACGGTGAATATGTTAATTTCTGTGGCATAGGTGTAAGATAGTTGAAGTCAGAACTTTATTTGTACGTGAAGTCTGTGTGCGATTTTACACGAGTATCAATTTAAATGTTAAGCAAATAGCTACAAGGAGTGCATTAGAATGCGAGATAAGGACACGCGCATCTAATTTGTTACGTATAATAACGCTGCATTTCCTTACATTTGCCTTAAATCACGTACAATCGCCAGCCAGTGCTAATCTATCACGGCGCGTGTCTGCTGAACGAGAAGGTCAAGGTGGACATGATTAGCAGCTGGGAGACGAAGATCCAGTGCCAAGCGGCATTGGTCATCACGTCCATTCGAGACATCGTTAGCAGCTGGGAGTCGAAGATCTAGTACCGGGTGGTGTTGGTCATCACGATCCGTACGAGTCATCAGTACGTGGTTCCAGCAGAAGGCAGAAAACCATAATGATGTTGCTGGGATCGAGCCAAGGAATGCTGCCTTCTGCCACCAACAGTAACATGGGTTACTAAAGCTGATGTCCGCTATAGAGGATCGTTAAGTGTAGCCACTAATGAAGGTCAGACAGATTCTAACTATTCTAACTTACAAGCATGAGATAGGGTAGGATAGCTTCGCCAAATAATGTCAACATAATTTTAACGCCCTTCGGGCGAACATGTAAATACCATTTTAATGCCCTTCAGGCGAACACGTAAAAAGCATTTACGCTCAGGACAGGCATGTACAATCAGTGTAGCTTATTTATTTGCATCTTAATATACATTGATCATAAAATTTCGTGCGGCTATTTCTAGCAGAGTGCAGCCCTTGTAAGGCAGACCCTCCAATGAGGGTGGGCGGCATCTGCCCCATGATTTTCATTGATGATAGTTTAGGTTGTTTCTTTATCGCTGTATATAAATGTGTCATTCTGTTGAAGAAGGGATTGTTTGTAAGATCGTCAATAGAAGAAATTGCGCAGTCTAGATAATTTTATAAGCAGACCTTATGTCTCAGGCATTAGCTAGAAATGCATGAGCAAGTTTAGAGATAAAGTTACTTTGGTTGCCAGCTGTGGAAGCTGTAAGATCATCACAATAGTTCCTTTAACGCATCTTCAGACAATGAGCGGGATTCGAACGGCAGATCATTCATGTAGAAAGTAAGGCCCAGGCGAGAAGAATATGTTTAATCAGCCCTGTGATGCTAAGATAGAATTAACCCTAGTTTGTGCAAATAACGCAAGAGTAAGCGTGTTAATATGATGTACAATGGCTTGTATGAAGCTTTGTTGATGAGAATATGTGCGTACAGAAAAATGCACAGGAAATAAGAGTAACGAATGCTCTGAACTGAGTTCTATTGATGAATAAATTTGCTTGTCGGTATACGCACAATAAGTAATAAGAATAAGGGTGACAGTTTCACGTTAAACAAAGTAATGGAAGGGTAAGGTAATCAAGTTATTATGTAAGGGCCTGTATTGTATGAAAGGAGTCTCACCATCACCTGGAGTACTAACCTACCAGCGGGGTAGACTCGTAAATCACTTGTGGAATGCACGATGGCCGCTAGACAAACCAGGTCGTCTGTCTGGACTTGCCTAGGGGTGAGCTCTGTAGTCACTTGTTGGGGTAGCTGTTCTTTCAGGGAGCAGATAAGAGGGTCGTTGTCTCTACCAACAGTTTTAACCTGGTTTCTGCACACTTTTAGAGGTGAAATAAGTAAGCCGTTCTTTTTGTATTATAAATTACAGGAATGTGGAGATACCTGAACTACTCTGCGCATTGTCAATATATTGTTTTAGTATTGTGGTTTAATTTGAGGTATTGCATGTCTCCAAGTCGAGTCATGGGTTCATGTCTCGGACATGCAGCGACGTGATTTGCATGTCTAGTGATAAGTTCTTGTTATATAGTTTAAAATGTCCTGCAATGTAATGTAAATATTTTTTACTATAGGGAAATTGTTAGGTTAATTTGTGCGAAGTGATCCATCTCTAACTCTTATTTTTTAATTTTTAATTTAAGATGTCAAGGACCTTCATAGGATCTGTCTGCACCTTGAGAAGCAGTATGAGAACGTATTCAGCAAACAGCTCGGAAAGAGAATATATAGGACTTCTCTTGCGGGAGCGCTGGATATTATCGTAAATACCACTTCTTGGCTTTTCAACTTTTTAATATCAAAGATGAATTAATACAATTATACCACCAGGTAAACATATATTTGATTATTGAAACTCCGTTGGCCCTCACATAATTTCAGTATATTTGAGGTAGTTTCAACCTGAATTATCCTTTCTTCTTCAATTTAATTCATTGACGCCCTTCTTTCACCCACATATTTCACCGTCTGAGTTACCAGGAACTGTCGAAGAGGAAGTCTGGAGCTCAGGTAAGCTATGTGCCAGGGTTTACGCACCTTTTAGGTGAATATTTTTCCACTATAGTATTTCTGGTTTGTTCTCAGCGATAGCTTGATAGTAACCAGATTGCTATAGGGCACAAGGTTAATTCCCTTTTAACCGAGGAAGTGGCCGTGTGGTTAGAGTCACGCAGCTGTGAGCTTGGATTCGAGAGATCGTGGGTTCGAACCCCACTATCGGCAGCCCTGAAGATGGTTTTGTGTGGTTTCTCATCATGACACCAGGCAAATGCTGGGATATTCCTTAGTTAAGGCCACGACCGCTTCCTTCCCACTCCCAGCCATTTCCTATCGCATCGTCGGCTGAAGACCTATCTGTGTCGGTGCGACGTTTAAGCAGATTGTAAGAAATAAAAAAATCCTTTACACATGCGCATAGGAAAATGAACTCAATGAAAATTGTTCTGATGGACTGCATATCAATATGTGGCTGAGAGGCGTGAACTTTCTTAAGGGAAATAATGGATAGGAAGAGCATTGTCATCTTCGCGGTTTTGGCACGGAAGCGACGAAGTTTCCTTGACGGGTGAGAGAAAGGGACGGGCAGAGTGTTGGTTAGGACTCTTCATCAGGAATACTATTGCACATAACATAGTTTCTGCCAGGCACGTAAATAAGCGAAAGATGTGGGCAGATTTGGCAGCTGGAGAAATTAGGTCAAGGATTGTCTCTGTCTATTCACCATGTGATTGTAAATTCTATTCGTAAATTCCACTAGTTATTTTATAATTGTTCCTATTTCATTAATTTCTGTAGATTTGATGTAGACTTAGAAAATGGAATGGATTTAGTACACGACTGGCAATTGTCATCTCTTATGAATTTCTTAAGTTATATATCTGACTTGTAATAATCATGCTTATAATAATCAAGTAACTACTTGGAAACTAATGTCAATAAATAATATTCATAGATTTATTCAACCTGTACAGTGGAATGAAGGTCAGGGAGAGGTCGTCTAATGGGACATGCTACTTCATGTCGTGACTGTGTAATTGAGTCTTTGTAACTTGCACTCATTAGATTTGTCAATGATATTGGCAGGGCGTTTAAATTAAAACATATTCTATTAAAAATAACATTTTAAAGGAGCCACAATGTAATAATAATCACAATTAAACATGTAAATGGAATGAGCGTTAAGTAATATTAACATTTTTCAGTGATATTCATGTGTGATTTCATATTTTCATGCGATTTGTCAGTGTTTCACTGTTGGAAAAATACAATGGGTTGTCGTGTCTAATTTACAGTGTCGTTATGAATTATTATTAGTGAGGATGTAAAAAGGCAGGTGGAGAGTGAGTGTTTGCCATTATAATGAAAACTCCCCAGGTCGCCTACGGGAGTGAAATCAAGAGACCTGCACCTGGCGAGCCGAAAATGTACTCGGACACTCCTGGCACTAAAAGCCATACGCCATTTCAGTCCTAACCAACACTTTGCCTGTCCCTTTCTCTCGCTCGTCAAGAAAACTTCGTCGCTCCTGTGCCAAAATAGCGAATATGACAATGCTCTTCCTATCCATTATCTCGCTTAAGAAAGGTAGCACCTAGTTGTGACTGATGGTAGAAAAGCGGGCCTACAATTACAATTAAAATTCCCTAACCCAGTCTTCATATGAGAAAATACGTTTGGTGGCTTCCCCGTCGCGTTCCGAGGGTAACGCTAACAGCTATGTAATTTAATGCAATCTTACTTACAACGTGTACACTACCTAACCTAGAATTCTGTATACAATGCAGAATTTCGTAGCGAAGCACGGGTACATCAGCTAGTTAAATATACTTGTGAACTGATATTAATCCATGCCGGCCCCGTGGCGTAGGGTTAGATTGCTTCCTCTTACCCGGAGGCCCCGAGTTCTATTCCCGGCCGGGTCAGGGATTTTTACTTGGATCTGAGGGCCGGTTCGAGGTCCACTCAGCATACATTATTACAACTGAAGAGCTATCTGACGGTGAGATAGCGGCCCCGGTCTAGAAAGCCAAGAATAACGGCCGAGAGGATTCGTCGTGCTGACCACACGACACCTCGTAATCTGCAGGCTTTCGGGCTGAGCAGCGGCCGCTTGGTAGGCCAAGGTCCTTCAGGGCTCTGGTGCCGTGGGGGTTGGGGATTATTATTATTATTATTATTATTATTATTATTATTATTATTATTATTATTATTATTATTATTATTATTATTATTATTTTGCAGAGAACAGAGAAAATGTTACGCCAACCTAAATCTCAGTCTCATTTACGGCTGTGATAGTATGGACGCACTTGAGGCATGGGTTGTGTTCAGTAATGGCATTCGGAGGACGACTAATATGTCTGGATATTGAGAAATGTGCTATTCATTTGGCCGGTTGTGCTTCAATAGCACATTCTGGCCTAAGGAGGAAAGCAATGTCCTACTACTCAGCATGCTCAGTACTAGTTGTTTTGGCACTGCCATCAGTTTCTGTGGTTTCTGGTCAGTAGCCTATATTTAGATTAAGAGCTACCGTGGCTCAGGTGGTAGCGCACCGGCCCCCCCATGGGGCCCATGGTTCAAATCCCGGTCACTCCATGTGAGATTTGTGCTGGACAAAGCGCAGGCGGGACAGGGTTTTCTACCTGTACTCCGGTTTTCACTGTCATATTTTATTCTAGCAACACTCTCCAATATCATTTCATTTCATTTCTCATTCATTAATCATTGCCCCAGAGAAGTGTGACAGACTTCGACAGCCGGCACAATTTCTATCCTCACCGCTAGGTGGGGGCTTTATTCATTCCATTCCTGACCTGATCGAATGACCGTAAACAGGCTGTGGATTTTCATTTCATATTTAAATTAAGTTACTGAAATGTACCTCAGTCAAGTAACTACGGAGAACGTCTTCGGGTACCAGCGAATGGGCGGTGCGGTTAGGTGCGCGCAGCTGTGAGCTTGCATTCAGGAGATAGTGGGTTCGAACCTCGCTGTAGGCAGCCCTGAAGGCAGTTTTCCGTGGTTTCCCACCTTCACAAAAGGCAAAGGCTGATGCTGTACCTTAATTAAGGCAACTGCCCTACCTTCCCACTACTAGTCCTTTCGCATGGCAAAATCGCAATAAAACCAGTCTGCGTCTGTGCGACTTAAAGCAAATTATATTAGCGTCTTCAGGTTGCCTTCACACCGTCATAATGATGACGGGTGTGGAGACGAGTGTACTCACGGCAAGTCTTTCAAAGGATGAATCAATTAACACCAATACTACATGTTCTCTATCTGTGAAGCCTCCGTGGCTCAGGCGGCAGCGCGCTGCCCTCTCACCGCTGGATATCGTGGTTCAAATCCCGGTTACTCCATGTGTGATTTGTACCGGACAAAGCAGAGGCGGGACAGGTTTTTCTCCGGGTACTCCGGTTTTCCCTGCCATCTTTCATTCCAGCAACACTCTCCATTAACATTTCATCTGTCGGTCATTTATCATTGGTCCAGAGAAGTGCGACAGACTTCGGCAGCCGGCACATTTCCTATCCTCGCCGCTAGATTGGATTTTCAATTTTTCACTACATGTTAACTATATTGAAAATATGCTACACAGTTTTCAAACCTACATTTCC
Organism: Anabrus simplex; assembly: GCF_040414725.1. NCBI lineage: Eukaryota > Metazoa > Arthropoda > Insecta > Orthoptera > Tettigoniidae > Anabrus > Anabrus simplex. Next base: position 107,135,668 of record NC_090266.1, on the reverse strand, counting down.
AGAAATTTCGATACAGCCCACCCTACCAAAAGAGAGAATATTTGCAAATTTCAACCACCTTCATTTTTATCACTAGCATGCTATTAAAAAGATAGATTACTCTTACTCAACACTTAACGCCCTTGTCCTTTGCAGCATACCAAGCTAATGAACATCATTGTCTTCTAAACTAATTTACAATATGACTATGTACGGCTATTTTACATATAAATTATTATTCCTCTATTTAGCGTTGCCCCGCTGGCGCAGGGTCAGACTTTATGTATCGTCACTGAAGAAACAAAATTTAGTATGTCACAATGCTCTTCTTATCCATTATTATTCGTAAGGTCCGACTCGTTGGCTGAACGGTCAGCGTACTGGTCTTCGGTTCAGAGGGTCCCGGGTTCGATTCCCGGCGTGTCGGGAATTTTAACCTTAATTGGTTAATTCCAATGGCACGGGGCTGGGTGTATGTATTGTCTTCATCATCATTTCATCCTCATCACGACACGCAGGTCGCCTACGGGAGTCAATTAGAAAGACCTGCACCTGGCGAGCCGAACCCGTCCTGGGATATCCCGGCACTAAAAGCCATACGACATATCATTTCATTATTCGTAAGACTGGTCACGCCTACCAGCCACATACTGTATGCAATTCATTTGAACAATTTTCGTTGATTTCATTTTCGTATACTAAAGTGTAAAGGAGAATTAAACTTACCGTACCGTGTTGTAGGAATGTACGTTTTCATGTCGTAATTACGCACTCCTACAGTATAATACAGGATCATATACCGCCTCTGTGGTGTAGTGGTTAGTGTGATTAGCTGCCACCCCCAGGTTCGATTCCCGGCTCTGCCACGAAATTTGAAAAGTGGTACGAGTGTTGGAACGGGGTCCACTCAGCCTCGGGAGATGAACTGAGTAGAGGTGGGTTCGATTCCCACCTCAGCCGTCCTGGAAGTGGTTTTCCGTGGTTTCCCACTTCTTCTCCAAGCAAATGCAGGAATGGTACCTAACTTAAGGCCACGGCCACTTCCTTCTCTCTTCCTTCCCATCCCCCCGCAAGACCCCTGTTCTGCATAGCAGGCGAGGCCGCTTGGACAAGGTACTGGTCATCCTCCCCAGTTGTATCCCCGAACCAGAGTCTGAAGTTCCAGGACACTGCCCTTGAGGCGATAGAGATGGGATCCCTCGCTGAGTCCGAGGGAAAAACCGAACCTGGAGGGTAAACAGATAAAGCCAAAGAAGAAGAAGATTTAAGGAACATTATCCTTTACACATCAGGATAGAAAAATTAGCACAATGAAAATTATTGTCATGGACTGCATACAATTGTTAGTGGCTGTTAGGCGCGACCAGTCTTAAGGGACATAATGGATAGGAAAATCATTGTGACATACGAGGTATTGTTTCTTCGTTGACGATATGAATGACTGCTGGTAAATAACCCAGCGTATGTATTATGTAAACATAACACGTGTTAACGACATGTATGGGATATCGGATCATTACACAATAAGTCCCAAACCTATTCATAATTACTTTCTGCTTCTCCACTGTTTCTGTCTTGCAATGTGTCGATGCATTGAGCTCAAAATGTTTAACACCCACATGCTGCATTACAAGATATAAACACTGCCTTATTTTTTAAATGAAAGTTTTATTGACCACCTAATCAATAGGCTATACTTTTTTTACTAGGTGTAGTTTCGGCTGATGTAAAGGTCCATCTTCAGCTATTCGTAGCAAGACAGCATACGTAAGGACATAGTGTCGTTAGAATGGAATGTCTTAATACAAAAGTCAAATAGGACTGAATCCTAAAAAGCTATGGCCAAAAACGCATATGTACAGAATTAAAAGATTCCGTATGGTCCATATAGAAGGATTTATTTTATCTTGGGAACAATATTATTAATTAAAACTTGGCGTTAATCTATCATCTATCTATCTGTCTGGGAAAATAAAGAGATGACCTTACAGGTAGAAAGCGATGAGGTTGTGTATCAGGATATGCAAATAAAAAAATAATGCACCTGGAATACAGTAAAATTTCAGTCTGTTGATGTATTTTTTCTCCGTGTCTAAAAAATACATATTCGTATCGTCTCCAATGATGATGTTAAGGAAAGGCAGTTTTACAAAAGAGAGCACGACGGATTTGTTCAGTGTGTTTTACTGTGTTTTAGAAAAAATATCTGAGTTGGCTGTATGGCAATCCGCAGGCCGAAAATCATAAATATATTTTTAAAGACAGAACGTGAAATGGTGTATGGATTTTAGTGCCGGGAGTGTCCGAGGACAAACTCGGCTCGCCAGATGCAGGTCTTTTGATTTGACTCCCGTAGGCGACGTGCGCGTCGTGATGAGGAAGAAATGGTGATGAAGACGACACATACACCCAGCCCCCGTGCCAACGAAATTAACCAATCATGGTTAAAATTCCCGACCCTGGCGGGAATCGAAACCGGGACCCCTGTGACCAAAGACAGCACGCTAACCATTTAGCCATCGAACAGGACTTTTAAAGACAGATTCGTTCGCGTTCGGTTGCATGTCATCACTTTGCAACAATTCCCGTCATCACGTTATACTCTATACATTATGTAGGAGTGGGTAATTGGCTGACTGTCCTGAACAGCCTAGAGTTCGCATTTAATTTTGCTGGCGCGATCATTAATTATTGCAATGGTGCGGGTTTTTTTTATATTCTCTGCACTTGATGCAGGTTCACCTACGCCTATGACGTCCTGTTTATCAACTGTAGTAAATACATTCCATGAGGTTTGCTGTAGGTTGAATTGATTTCCCGGCCAGGCACTCAGCTACAGTAGATTCCTTATCAGATGACCGGCATCTCCAGTCGGATTGCTTGGCTCTCTTAACACTCATGTCATTTAGTTACCTAAGAGGCATGCGGGTTTTACACCCTCAAATTAAATCTTTGAACGAATGACGCAGGTACGCTACCCATGGTGCAACAGCCCCGAAGAGCTTTGGCCTACCAAACGACCACTGCCCAGGCCTAAGGACTGCAATTTGCGAGGTGTCGAGTCGTTGGCACGACAAATCCTTTTGGCCGTTTTTCTTGGCTTTCTAGGCCAGGGCCGCTATCCCACCGTCATATAGCCTATCAGTTATAATCGCGTAGGCTGAGTGGACCTCGAGCCAGCCCTTAGATCCATGTAAAACTCCCTGACCTCAAATAGAATCGAACCTCCGTGCAAGAGCCCGACACGCTATCCCTACCCCTACACCGCGGGGCCAACACCTCTACACCATAGGTTAGTTAAATTTTCTCCCAAGATATTTAACTTCTTGCAAGCTGTTTAAGTTCACCCTAAAACATGCAGTGCTAGGACATGACTGGAAAGACAACAGCAGTGGTCTTAATTAAGATAGGCCTACTAACTAACTAAGCAACGAGCAAAGAACAACCAACTAACAAACTAACAGACAAAGAAACAAACCAGCAAATAAATCAGCCAACAAACTAAGTACGTACAAAGTAACCAACTAACCAACCAGCCAACAAGCAAACAAACCAATCCAAACAACCAAAAACCAAACAAGGAAACAAGCCAACCATCAAACAATCCAGTAGCACATACAGGCCATCAACGGCCTAGACCTGCCACGATGACTGCTGTCCAACAAAATTACCGGTAGATGTCCTGCTCCTTGGCTGAGTGGTCAGCGTAGTGGACTTCGGATCAGAGGACCCCGGGTTAGATTCCCGAACAAGTCGAAGATTTTAACCTTAAGTCGTTAATTCCCTTTGCTCGGGGACTGGGTGTTTGTACTTTCCTCAACATTCTTGCTACTCACATACACCACATACAACACTACAAGGGCTGTACCGGGCTAGTCACACGAAATTACTATTACTATTATTGATATTATTATACCTGTAGATACTCATGTGCCATATGATCAGCTCAACGTCATGCTGAGCCATATTACTTGAATTCCATGATTGGGTCCACGTACAGTGCCTCGTGCATAAGACAGATCCTCAGTTGTCATCTCGAGGCTGAATGAGTCCCGTTTCAGATTTCGGTCCAAAGTTATAATTACCGGTAATTGATTGGCTGGGCATGGAACCCTGGTCCCATGTTAAAGTAAACACCAACACAACGGTGCTGGATAATTAAGGTTCGAACTCGGTATTAAACTTGTGACTGAGCAAGTGGCTGTGCGGTTAGGGTCACGTAGCTGTGAGATTGCATTCTGGAGATAGTGGATTCGAACCCACTGTTCGCAGCCCTGAAGATCGTCTTCCATGGTTTCCTATTTTGACACCAGGCAAATGTTGGGGGCTGTACCTTAATTAAGGCCATAGTTGCTTCCTTCCACTCCTAGCCCTTTCCTATCCCATCGTCGCCATAAGACTCATCTGCACCGAACGAGTTTTCCGTGCGGTTCGGGTGCACAGATGTGAACTTGCGTCCGGGAAATAGTGGATTCGAACCCCACTGTCAGCGACCCTGAAGATGGTTTTTCGTGGTTTCCCATTTTCATACCAGTCAAATGCTGGAGCTGAACCTTAATTAAGTCCACGGCCAGTTCCTTCCCACTCCTAGGCATTTCCTATCCCATCGTCGCCATAAGACCTGTCTGTATCGGTGCGACGTAAAACATACTGCAATAAAAAAGAAAAAGACCCATCTATGTCGATGCGATGTAACACAAACAGTAAATAAAGCTTTGTATGAGAATAAGTAAGTGCAGAATTCATTGAGGGCTGTCAGTGATGAGAGTCGAACCCATCACCTGCCGACCCGTTACGTGTAGCAATCTCATTCGATCCATCGCTTTTCTCTTTTGGTGGAATGGTAATGTGGGAGATACAGTTCGTTCCAGAGTATCGATTTAGCATTGTTAAGCTTATATGTTGTGACTGATGGACACGTGTATCGGGAAAGAGTTTGTGATTCCCATTCTCGAGAGCGGATTTCAATTTCAACTCGTCTTCCGCTGCCAGGATACATTTTGTGCATTCAGATTTTCACACGCATCAGATTCAGTCTCCTGTATATCTAGTATAGCCTACTTAAATTAAATGTGTAGCAAATTACGAGATAATGGAGAGAAGTCAGCCGATCAGCTAGCGCATACCCTGGCTTCGTTAATCCCTCGCTCACTCCGTATAAATATACTAGTCACTGTCAGACGTTATCCAGAATTAATGGACCCGATGTCGCTCCCTTATGTCTCACTGTCGTGAGTTTGCTGCTCCATGTTTTATTGTTTTCGTTAATGCGCTTAATGTTTCTCTGGCGTCTGCATGACCAAGTAGTTTTTGTCGCCGGGAGACCTATCTGTGTCGGTATGACGTAAAGCCACTAGCAAAAAAAAGTAGATTTTGTATATAGATTGAACATCCTTATTTACACTGATTCATTTTCTTTTGCTGTTCGTTTTACGTGGCACCGCCACTGACAGGTTTTATGGCTACGAAGGGATAGAATTAGGATGAAAGTGTCCGTGGCCTTAATTAAGATACAGCCCCCGCATTTCACTGGTGTGAAAAGAGGAAAACAATCGAATATATAAATATTTTGAGGGCTGTCAGCCGTGGGGTTCTAACCCACTATCTCCCGAACATAAGCTAACACGTCTTAACCAACTCTCTCGGTTACGATGATTCAGTGGAGGAAAAATGAAATGGCGTATGGCTTTTAGTGCCGGGAGTGTCCGAGGACATGTTCGGCTCGCCAGGAGCAGGTCTTTTGATTTGATTCCCGTAGGCGACCTACGTGTAGTGATGAGAATGAAATGATGATGAAGACGACACATACACCCAGCCTCAGTACCAGCAAAATTAACCAATGATGGTTAAAATTCCCGACCCTGCCGGGAATCGAACCCAGGACCCCTGTGAGCAAAGGCCAGCAAGTTAACCATTTAGCCATGGAGCCGGACTCAGTAGAGGATATTCCTACTGTCAGAAACTCGAGATAAGGCGATAAGAGTGTTGGGGCCTAATTCGTAGACAACACTTATACATAAATGCCCCTTATAAGCCAGATTTCATTTCATATTACCTACTTAGTCCGCCTCTGTGGTGCAGTGGTTAGCGTGATTAGCTGCCACCCCCGGAGGTCCGGGTTCGATTCCCGGCTCTGCCACGAAATTTGAAAAGTGGTACGATGGCTGGAACGGGGTCCACTCAGCCTCGGGAGGTCAACTGAGTAGAGGTGGGTTCGATTCCCACCTCAGCCATCCTCGAAGTGGTTTTCCGTGGTTTCCCACTTCACCTCCAGGCGAATGCCGGGATGGTACCTAACTTAAGGCCACGCCGCTTCCTTCCCTCTTCCTTGTCTATCCCTTCCAATCTTCCAATCCCCCTACAAGGCCCCTGTTCACCATAGCAGGTGAGGCCGCCTGGGCGAGGTACTGGTCATACTCCCCAGTTGTATCCCCCGACCAAGAGTCTGAATCTCCAGGACACTGCCCTTGAGGCGGTAGACGTGGGATCCCTCGCTGAGTCCGAGGGAAAAGCCGAACCTGGAGGGTAAACAGATGATGATGATGATGATGATTACCTACTTAATTGTTCCACTTATTGCTATAAGTGGACCTCGTATACACACTTAACTGACTCACTTACGTTGCTGCAAGATGAAGGATTTTTTTTTCTTTTCTTTCTTGCTAGTGGCTTTACGTCGCACCGACACAGATAGGTCTTATGGCGACGATGGGATGGAAAAGGCCTAGGAGTTTGAAGGAAGCAGCCGTGGCCTTAATTAAGGTACAGCTTCAGCATTTGCCTGGTGTGAAAATGGTAAACCACGGAAAACCATCTTACGGGCTGGCGACAGTGGGATTCGAACTTACCATCTCCCGGATGCAAGCTCATAGCCGCGCGCCCCTAACCGCACGGCCAACTCGCCCAGTAAGATGAAGGATAATGATTTTGCTGAATATGTTGCATTTCATTCAGAGAATGCTTTCCGAGCACGCAGAAGAGTTGGAAAATCATGAACAAATGTATTGTTGATAACGTGACAGTTATGAATATTCTTGTTCTTTTGGTTGAGAGAATGAACATAACCTCTAGAGGACTCACTATCTCACCATTAATGAAGATATTGTTTTGAGATTTTATGACACCTCTTAATTTCAGGTTGTTATTATTATTTCGCTTAATGAATTGGAAGCGTGTTACATGTTGCCAAATTATCAAGACTATAGGCCTGTAGCATAGTAAAGAACAATACTTACTTACCAGAAAAATGAACGTGTTGCATTACCACAATTTATTTTAATATTGGTCTGTGCTAATTATAACAGGTTAGTCAACCAGTCGTTTGTCGGATTGTATCAGAAGTTTCTGATACCGTATCATAGCACATCAAAACATACTATTTCCATGTTATTGGGGAAGTAATTAGGCCTACTACAACGTAAGGGTTGTGGATATATCTGCCAAATCATTAAAAGCATTGTAAGGCTCGATATTTTACTTCTGGAGGAATATTTGTATAGGTTCGAGTACCTGGATAACTATAACCTATTATAAAGAAGAAAATTAGACTCTGGGTATTTTCGTAGTTTGCATTGTCCACAACAAGCTTTTACCAAGTCATTCATATTCAGCTGAGAAGTTCGGCTCCATGGCTAAATGGTTAGAGTGCTGACACATTGTGTGGCGCAACTACTACTACTAAAATGTTTTCATTCCTCCCCTGAAGGAGGAGGCGGGCCACTTAGACGGTGGCGCCGTCTCTCAAGCCGGGAGATTTGTGACGATGAAGGAAATGCACGTAGAAGGTGAGGCGGTTGGCGGCCGTGGCTTCTACTAGGAACTGTCCCGGCAATCGCCTTAGTACAGGAGAACGGAAAACCACGGCAAAACATTCTCAGGACAGCCGACGGTTGGGGCCAGCCGTGAAGACCAGCCCTGTTCCATCTCCTGAATGCAGACGCTTAGAGCCATGGTAGAGACGTGGCCACCCCTCCTATGCTCGGTTGGCCGGTCTGAGTGCAGAGCTGTTGGACCACGGACCAGCCGTGGCCACTTATGGGCCGAGACCTACTCTATCTACCAACCTGTGGCGCAACCTCCGTCCACTCTCGTCAACAGCAGGCTGCTGTCAACCGGCCTGAAGTGTCTTCCACTCTTGGCGACCGGAAGCTCACTCAGTGCACCACAAATCCGAAGTTTTGTCTCAAAATGTCGGTTCCATTCATAGATGCTGAAAAGTTAATAATAGAAATACAAAATCGTCCTTGTCTGGGGGATCTACGAACGATTGACTGAATGAAAACCTACAACCTGTTTTCCAGTCAATGACCGGGGTCAAGGACGGAAGAATGAAGCCCCCAACTTGCGGCGAGGGTAGGAATTTTGCCGGATGCCGAGGCCTGTCGCACTCCTCTGGGGCAATAATTAATGACTGACAGATGAAAAGAAATGATAGTGAAGAGTGTTGCTGGAATGAGAGATGACAGGGAAAACGGGAGTACCCGGAGAAAAACCGGTCTCGCCTCCGCTTTGTCCAGCACAAATCTCACATGGAGTGACCGGGATTTGTACCACGTTATCCAGCGGTGAGAGGCCGGCTTCTTACGAACGACAGACTATTCAAATGAAATGAATGAACTTCAGATGTGGACTGAAGTTTCCCGCGAAGTGATTCCCAATTGTACCGACCTGGGCCCATGAACCCTTGTACCCTTCTTTCGCCTCAAACTTTTTTTCGTAAGAACATAAATCCCAAGTGGTCCAATGTTAAGCTGAGACGTAAAAGATGTGGTGGCCACAAGAAGTTGCCAGCAAATTGCCGGAAGTGAACAGCAAGGTAAAACAGAGTGTCTGACAAGTGGAGTGGAGTGGCGTGGCGTGGAAAGCAGTGGATCGTGTGAAAGGAGCCTTAGTGCAGAGCGCTTACCCGAGACGTATTTTCCTAAAATGAGAACCTTGTTGGCATTGTTGTTGTTGTAGTATTGTTATTGTTGTTATTGTTTGCGTTATCAGTGAACACACAATTTTTATTCACGTTGTTATGACGCCCGCCCGATGACTCACAGTACGCTCAAACCCCGAAACACCCGATAAGGCAACAAAGACCACGTAGTTCGGAACGACGCGGTAAATGGGAGCACAAACAAACAATCAGTACTATGTGACCTTCAGGTTCTTGGACAAATACCGATTACGGTTTATATGTACTGTATTTTGTATATGTACTGTACTTTGGACTACTTATAAATCTCATTTTTATCCCGTATTGGCATCAACTGAACTAAGGTGAGGTTGAATGGAGAATCCCACATCCAATACTTATTTACTCTTTACTGCTAGTCCATGAACATCTTATCTCATCATTATTATCATCATCATCACCATTATCATAAGTGTCTTTATTTGTATGTGCCAATTTTTGTACCTTTTTTTAGTTGAAGATGTTCCGCATTAGGAAAGAAACATGTTCTTGTTTAAATAATGTAAACTAGATTTCAAGCTGGAATATGTTTTATAATAACATAGACTAGCAGTAAAAAAGTAAGTATTGCAAGGTGGGATTCTCCCTTCAACCTAACCTTTGGACTACAGTAATAATAAAAAAACACATGGCGCTACAGCCCCGAAGGGCGAAGGCCTACCAAGCAACCGCTGCTCAGCCCAAAGGCTTGCAGATTATGAGGTGTCGTTTGGTCAGCATGACGAATCCTCTTAGTCGTTATTCTTGGCTTTCTGCAACGGGGCCGCTATCTCACCGTCAGATAGCTCCTCAAGTTTAATCACGTAGGCTGAATGAAACTCGAAGCAGTCCTCAGATCCAGGTAAAAATCCCAGACCGGGCCGGGAATTGAAGCCGGGGCCTCCGGGTAAGAGGCAGGCACGCTACCACCAAACCGCGGAGCCGGCTGGACTACCGTAAACATATCATAATTTAAAAACAAAGCAAAATCATCTCCGTAAAGGCCATGAAGGCTCTTGGAGCGGTAGAAGATAAAGACTTCCACATTGCGGTAACCTCGGCACGTGATGGGATACAGTGGTTAGATCTACTCCCGGCCTCCTTTGCCCCCAGGAATTAATCTGGCACTCATTTCTGGTGTAGGCTGAGTGAACCTCAGGGCCATGTGTACTTCTGGAAGTGAATATCTCGTTTCTTAATTTTATGACTTCCTGGCGGGGAATCGAGCCCACGTCCTTCCGGGTGAACCGACCACGCCTTTATCGCCTCGGCTAGGCAGCCCCTTAATAATAATTTAAGGGATTTTAATTTGAATTACAAATAAAAACTGTCATACGGCTGTAATAATTTCACTAATTATTTCCCAAATGTCCGCCTCTATGGTGTAGTTGTTAGTATGAACTGCTAACACCGCCGGAGGCCCGGGTTCGATTCCGGGCTCTGCCGCGAAATTCGGAAAGTGGTACGAGGACTGGAGCGTGGTACACTCCAGAGTCCTGTAGAGAGGCCCAGCCCATGAGCTGCTTCGGCAGTAGACGGCAATGGGCTTTGAATAGCTCGAACATACGAAGCCCGTGACGTCATCGCACGGGCCGGTCTGGGCAGCGCTCTGTCATTCGTACGCGGTGAGCCGTAGAGTTAGCAAATAATACACTAGAGGTAGCATTGGCGCCGCAGTCGCGTGCGAAGTTGAACGAGTGCGCTGTTTGGCAAAAGCTAGATTGTTTGGCACTGTCACTACCGGAGCTTCCGGATAAATTGAAGTATATACTTCTCTGAAGGAAAATGCCAGTCTCCTGTGCAGCTTATAGCTGCATAGATAGGTTTATAAAGGGCAATGGCGTATAATTTCACAGGTATTTTCCTTGAAATTAATTTCCGTGCGTACAAAATAATACTTTGCGTAACACTTATTGTCATGTAAATTGGCCTACTTGGGCTGACTTCGCGACTGATTCCGTTGTCAGCGTGAATGAGATTGTTTGGATCCTACCTTGAAGACTGAAATTAATGTTTTACGAAATATAAGGGATGACGGAATGGTCATGCCTTTGAAAGCGAATATCCACAAAATTCATGTGCATGATACCGAGTGAGTGGCTGCAGACTTAAGGTCACGTAGCTGTCAGCTTGCATTCAGGAGGTAGTGGGTTTGAACCCTACCGTCGACAGCCCTGAGGAGGGTTCCCAATTTTTGCACCAGGCAAATGCTGGGGCTGTACCTTAATTAAGGCCACAGTTGTTTCCTTCCGACTCCTAGCCCTTTCCTGTCCCATAATCATCGTAAGACCTATGTGAGTCGGTGCGACGTAAAGCGAATTGGTACAAAAAAGAAAATAAGAAAAGTTATGCTTAATAGGCTGGAATTGTGGCCCGTTTTTCACGTTTTGAGTGTATTTATAGTAAGCCTGTTAAAAACTATGAAATCTATTTCTGTATATACAGTTTGTTGCTTTCTCTTCGTACAATACGCGTAGCAGTCCCCATCCATACCATACCAGATTTTACAATAATTTAGAGACTAGATGTGCAACACCGTGTGAACATCTGAGTCCTTTACTTCCGTCAATAATATTCCCTTAAATTGAATATAGGACTATACACAAGCATAAAAAATATTGATTGAGCGAGTTGGCCGTGCGGTTAGGCGCGCATAGCTGTAAGCTTGCTTTCGGGAAATAGTGGGTTCAAACTGCACTGTCGGCAGCCCCGACGATGGTTTTCCGTGGTTTCCCATTTTCACACCAGGCTAATGCTGGGCTGTACCTTAATTAAGCCCACCGGTGCTTCCTTTCCAATCCTAGTCCTTTCCTATCCCATCATCGCCATAAGGCCTATCTGTGTCGGTGCGATATAAAGAAAATTTAAAAAAATATTGTATTCTGTATTCTTTCCGTTCTCTTTAATCATATAACTTACCACTCCCCATTTCAATTAACGGAAATCATTTTACAAGTTAAAATCATAAAGCAAATCATACATTTCAGGAAAAGCTAAATAAAAACTCCATAATAGGCTGAAATCACAATCGAGTGTCATATTTCCACTTGTAATCACGTTTAGAAAACATCGACAGTAATAATAATAATAATAATAATAATAATAATAATAATAATAATAATAATAATAATAATAATAATAATATTTCTTAATAATAATAATAATGGCCTTACGTCCCACTAAGTACTTGCATGGTTTTCGGAGACGCTGAGGTGTCGTATTCTTTTCCCACGGGAGTTCTTTCATGTGCCGCTAAATCTGTCTACAAGAGGCTGGCATATTTGAGCACCTTCAAGTATCACCTGACTGAGGCAGGCTCGAAGCTGCCAACTTGGCTCAGAAAGTTAGAGTCTAAACCGGCGATGATAATATTTTGTCTACTTTATCCGAAAGTCTCACCAACGCTTTTAGGCCTAAAAACTCGCTCATCCGCTACGTACGAGAGAGGACATTATTTTTCGGTCATAGGGCAGAATTATTACCAAATTCCTGGTCATTTACACAAAAAATAGCGAAATATACGTGCCCTCCTTCTAAACGCATATTATTAAAAGACTTAATATGAACAGTAAATTGATTTTGTCTTACTTAAAACTGCACTTGAACACCGTCCTTTTTTATCACGCATTTCTCCTGTATTCATGCTTTTTGGGCTTTCTTTTTTACTGGAGAGAATCATCGCAAGTATACTGCAGTTTCTGATAATGATTACATGTAAGCATTTTTAACCATATCAATATCCCCACAGTTTTAAAAGTCCCGTATTTACATTGATGAGTACAGCGGAGTGAGCTTTTTGCCAAACAGCTGCGATTTCAACATGCCCCTCTCGCTACAGTGATTCTCACGAAGACGGTGGCGCCAAACCTATTTCTAGTGTATCATTTACTAACTCTATGGGGGAGTCAAGGACAGCGCCGTGGTAGTTCTATGGGCTGACTGACTGCATCAATGTGTACAGTGTACTGCGTGTCAGCGGAGTGCGTTGCATTACGGTTGAGTGGAGCCGATCAAGTTTGCTGTGGTTTTCAGTTTGACTTCTTCGTCTATCCTGCTATCGGAAACGAATGTGGACTGTAGTTCCAAAAGAAAGGAGACCGTGGCAAAAAAATCGTGAAGTAAAAATAATAAGCAACAAACGAACTGAAAACCGCAGAATACAAGGCTTCTGAACCGGATCCTATACTTAAAAGTCGTATTTGGTTGGTATTCAAGCCTGTAGTTGACGGTGATGGGAAAGACGTTAATTGTGTGTGCTGTACGATCTGCGGTGAACTTTATGTACACACTAGCAGTTACCGTTTTTGTTGTTGGCATATTGCACGTCATTCCTGTTTGTATTTTATTTTGAGGCAAACGCGAATGAAGTCGTATGAATATGCTTCGTGTTACTTAGATTCATTTTCAGTTAACTTGATGTCAATTGCAAACGAATAACAGTGTATAATAAAGTTTTTGTTTGTTTTCAATTATTATTATTATTATTATTATTATTATTATTATTATTATTATTATTATTATTATTATTATTATTATTATTATAATCACAGTGTAGGAGAAATCTCTACCGTTTAATTTCAAAATGCGATTAGCCTACTTTAAAATATGTTATTAGCGTACGGGCATTCGTAGAGTGAATGATCCGAATAGTAGTGTGGGGTGAACATTTCGTTGTGCACGGCTCACATGTTATTGTGGATAAGTACTCAGTGTTATTCTACTGAGCCCGCCCAGTGCGGTGGACTGCGGTGGGCTGCATGAGGCCAGTGCTGTGGGCCAGTACGCTGCCGCGTCAGAAGATAACGGCACTGCACGGGCTGCCGGAGCCCGTGGGTTAGAAGTGCTGCGCGGTGGGCCTGGCTGCAGGACTCTGGTACACTCAGCCTCGGGAGGTCAAATTATTAAGGGGGGCTCGATTCCCACCTCAGCCAACCTCGAAGTCGTTTCCGTGGTTTCCCACTTCTTCCCCAGGCAAATGTTGGGATGGTATCTGACTTAAGGCTATGGCCACCTTCATCTCTCTTCATTGCCTATCCGTTCCAATCTTCCCATCCCCCTATAAGACTCCTGTTCAGCATAGCTGTTGAGGCAGCCTAGGCGAGGTACTCGTCCTCCTTCCCGGTTGTAACTCCGACCCAAAGTCTCACGCTCTATGAAACTGCCACTGAGGCGATAGAGGTGGGATCCCTCGCTGAGTTCGAGGGAAAACCGACCCTGGACGGCAAGATGATTTAATAATAATAATAATAATAATAATAATAATAATAATAATAATAATAATAATAATAATAATAATAATTTTTCAATACGAAAGAGCGACGGGCGAAGAAACACTAACCTCCCATAGTTCCATCACACAAACAGAATCTCAGACAACAAAACTCCAGGCACCCCATACTCAACTCGGCAAAGCTTAAGAGCAGATTCAGCCTACACAAACTCCTCACCCAAAGCCGCGAACATCTCATCTCAGAAGAACGCTTAGGTATTGTTCAGTGCTAAAACTGCCTCGGACTAGACCATGCCGCAGCTTCCTTTAGATCTTCTACACGCTGCAACAGATGGGGTGGAAACCACCGTCACTCTCTCTGCAAGGTGCCTCGGGATCAGGTGAAGTCTCTCAACTGCCACAGCAGCCACGCGCTCCGTTCACTGTTCACATATATTAAGAAGTAACCATAGCTCATCATAAGCGCCAATTCACTCAACCACGCCCGAACTACCCACTATATCCCGCTCCCTCCTAGGCCTCCACACTAACCTCACTCCAAACCTCGCCCAACTAACAAGTTCTACTTCTTTTCTAACACATCATGATCAGAGCCTCCTCAAGACAATCATTTTAACTCTTCTTACTAAACTCTCAATCGAAGATCCCGATAATCAATTTTCCCTCCCCCTAAATACTGCATGCTGAAAACTGTAAATCAACCCCCGTCCCTTGCATGCCAGAACTAGTCTTCCCTTAAACCTCGTCCAGCACTTAAATGTACCTCAACCTCACCACAACCACATTTCGATAACTCCACTTTACCCTCTCCAGTTATCGTTCCCAGCAAGCACTGGAAATAGAGATCCACCACTAGTTGCTACTTAAGTGTTGTTTTTCTTTGCCAGTTGCTTTACGTCGCACCGACACAGATATGTCTTATGGCGACGATGGGACAGGGAAGGGCTGGGAGTGGGAAGGATGTGGCCGTGGCCTTAATTAAGGTACAGCCCCAGCATTTGCCTGGTGTGAAAATGGGAAACCACGGAAAACCATCTTCAGGGCTGCCGACAGTGGGGTTCGAACCTCTATCTCCCGAATACTGGATACTGGCTGCTACTGAAATAATCATCACATATATCTAAAATCCTGCCTGTTGCCATTTCTTGATGGATGCAGTATTTTTGTATCAGTCTCTTAGCACAGGCCAAAGCAAAGTGTAGCTTCCACCAAAGTCCCAGTCCCATCCGTGGCTGTGACAATATGGAATCTGCTGGGGGTATGGGTGATGCTGAGTAATGACATTTGGAGCACAACTAGTGTCGAATGTTATGAAAGGTGTTGCTCATAGGATCAGTCGTGCTGCAGTAGCATCTTCTGGCCCAGTGAGGAAAGCAATGGCAAACTACCTCACTCCTCATCTTGCCTAGTACGCCTCATTTGGGCTCTGCCGTTGGTTTTTGCGGTTTCCCTATAATTGCATAGCCATCGGTGGTGCTATTTGAGGATCCAACCAGCCTCTGGGGTGATGGACTAACAGACAGACAGATATCTAAAATTAACAAACATTTGAACCAAGCAGCTCAGCCACTCCGTAGATATGGGGCGTAGAACCACACACGGTCGGCGGTTTCATCCTCCACAAACCAGTTGCGTGCTAAACGACTGTGACTCTTGAAGTTTAAACAGTGGTCAAAAACCACGTGTGCTCTGTTACGTAAATACTACATCCTACGTCTATTCTGCCATATTCATATTCTTTCAAAACCAACTGAACAAGTCCTAAATTACTATGTCCTTTTACCCATAAGTATATTACTTCTTCTCTTCAAATGTCATCCGTCAAATCATTCTCCCCTATTCATAAGCTGGAAGTAACAGGCTTAAAAGTAACGAGATTAATTGCTGGGAAAAGGAATATTTGAACAATAGCAGGAAAAAAGCCGTAACGAGGAGGTAAGAAGTGAATATACTTGGCGGATGAAGTTGTGTGCGTGAAGCAGACGATAATGAGTTACCTGGGAAACTAACGGACTCGATCACTGGAGAGGAATAGAGTTACAGACCAAGGCGACGATGTTCAGAATTATATTTAATAGTAAGAGGTGTAAGCCTCCATGGCTCAGGTGGCAGCGCACCGGCCTCTCACCGCAGGATACTGTGGTTCAAATCCCGGTCACTCCATCTGAGATTTGTGCTGGATACAGAGGCAGGACAGGTTTTTCTCCGGGTACTCCGATTTTCCCTGTCACCTTTCATTCCAGAAACACTCTCCATTAACATTTCATCTATTAGACATTTCTTATTTCCCCAGAGGAGTGCGACAGACTTCGGCAGCCGGCACATTTCCTATCCTCGCCGCTAGATGGGGGCTTCATTCATTCCATTCCTGACCCGGCCGAATGACTGGAAACCGGCTGTGGCTTTTCAGTAAGAGGTGTGCTACTAAACTGGACGAGAGAGGCACTTAGTTAATACACAGAGTCTCCCAGACTGAACGCTGTGAGACAAACGCTATATACTGAAGTTCTATAGCTGGGGCGGGCAACCGATCCTCAGCTGGCAGCAAAAGTCATACGTTTGATCTCCTGGCCCCTCGCTTGCACAGCATTGGGCGTAAAATAATATTTAATTAAATATATGAATAAATAACTGAATACATTACTGGCATAATTAAAATAAATTAATAAAAGTAATTAATCGAAATGTCCGTAGTATGAGCGCCAGAGTTCACCAGAATCGATCCCTCGAATTTTGATAGAGCATTATAATTCTTTCTCTCCCATGGCATGACAGTAGTGGGCTTTAAAATGGAAGTCCCATTCCCCACTCAGTTGACAGTGCACGTCTTAGATAGGACAGAAGAACATGAAACACGTCACGGATAGCAACCAAGATAGATTTGTGATTCACCTAGGAGACAATGACGAGGAAGACGAATGGAAGTTGTAATACGTGTTACAAAAATAGTAATAATAATTCATAATCAACCATTGCAATATGATTAAAATAATCAAATATGGATAAAATAAAATACTTAATGGCCTCACGATTGGGCGTAAAATGAAATCAAATTCAAAATATATTAATAAATAACTGAATAAATTACTAGCATAATTAAAATATATTAATAAAATAATTAATCGAAATGTCCGTAGTATGGGCGTCATAGTTCACCAGAATGGATCCCTCGAATTTTGATAGAGCATGATAATTCTCTCTCAGGGCATGTACATAAAGCTGCGTACTGGTACATCTGCTTCAGGCCTAACCTAACCTTCTGGAAACGACTAAAGTTGGGAACTGCACCTTGGTTCATCAATAAGTCCACTGAATCTAAAATAACTAACTATATTCTGAATAACATCCCTGCATGAGCACCTCAACAACACACCAAAATATACACAAAATACACTCACAAAATACCGCTGGAAGACTCCATATATACAACAACAACAACAACAACAAAAACAGAGGGAAACCGAAAGCTAGGACCAAGCTATCATTTGCAGTTCGTCCGTTGAAAGTTCATTACAAAACATTTATATGTGTGGAGGAATACCCTTCATTGTCCGTATGTATCAACAAAACATGTATATTCCTATAATTGGCACTTGTCATATCACACAGACACTCTATCTTTATAATACTATGCTCACTGACCGTAACAACTGGTTTAAGGATACATTCACTTGAGCAACACACGCTTGTCGTTCCAAAACACAAATTGTGGAAAGTCTGAAATACAGCACGCCATGGCTCTCACCGACATATGATACCAAGCCGCCACAAGTGATACAATACTAAGTGCCTTAAGCACTCCCCAGTTGTAGGTTAGTACCACACTTCACATTCCACAGACATAATAAGACCAAGTTTCACAAACGTTACATCTCCTCTCCTCCGCTGTTTGAATTCCAAGTCCCGTATCAGAAGTTGTAAGTCATCCTCCGCCGTTTGATCACATGGCTATATAGACCTTAGCTGACATGATACGTCGAGATTGATCCTGGCCAGCCAATCAAGAGTAGATCTTCTTGTCAAGACCATGCCCTGAACCTCCTCCGGATCCCGTGACAATAACAATATCAACGGACTCCGGGGTGTTTCACACGAGTCATGGGAACTTTCCGACTACAACATCAACAAAGCCACCTCATCAGACTCTGGGCTATTCACATGACTCATACAAATTTCCAAGTTGAAAATGACACTGTTTTCCCATCCGTTTGTACAAAACAAATTACTCATATCACATATGGAGACCTCCGAGCTTAAAACAATAAGAACAAAATATACAACTGAAATAATGATAATAATAAATCGAATAATTATAATAATACCTCCTACTTCTAAATACAGTGCGAGGGTGTGATGTAAGTACTATCACAAAGTAAGGTAAATACTGCATTTTATTTAAAAGTATAGCTGAGTTTGTTGGCTATTTTATGTCCGAACTACACATTCTGAAGTTTACAATTATTATTAGTAGTAGTATTAGTATTATCCCAGTCCCTATTTCGTGATTTTAATTTCTTCACTGATAGCGAGACACTGATATTAGTAGCATGGTTTACGGCTATTTGAAAGTCCTTGGTCGAGTATAATTGCCCATTCTTTCTTTCTTTCTTCCTTTCTTTCTTTCTTTCTTCTAGCATCTGCGACCACCGCACCAGCTATACACGAAACAGAATATTCTGCGATATTGCTTTGTGCTGTGGTTCGTGATCAGGTTATTATATTTATGTTTTGTCTTAGGAATAAATGAAATACTAACACGTTTATATAATCGACGCAAAATATGACAACCATGCTCTTGACAGCGCTCACTTGTCTTTTAAACGACATGCACCCCTTGCGTCGAGAGGAAAGTAACTGGCTGACAACCGTCATTATCACTAGGGCGGGCCAGGTTTTGGGATCAGAAGCCGACCCCGACGATACGTTCACCATCCCAACTTTATGTATATGCATCTCTTACACCAATTGTGCTCAGTATCTCATCCTCGCCCTTGGCATTCTCCTGATACGCCGATTTTTAAAAGCTTCTCTTCTTTCTACACCAGGTATTGTCCATGTTTCATTTCTACAATGACAAATGCTCCGCAGGAAAACGCATTCAATGATGCTTTCCTAAACGAATATCTATGGGGCCAATAAATCATTTTTCCATGATTCAATAGCTAAATAGTGGATTCATTAATATTAATTAATCAACCTTGTATAATAAGACCGGATACCTCTACATTGTTAGCTCTACAACCCCTACCAAAATATTATATCAGTTGTATACCGTATATAAACGATATATTTTAAATTTCTTATGGCTGTTGTAGCCGGATACACTCCTTGTAAAACAGATCCTGCGACGAGAGAAAGTGGACTATGCTGTGTGTGGGAAATTACACATTAATGTAGTGGAGGATAATGTTTTGCATAGTGAGTGAGCTGCAGGAATATTGGGGAAAATACAAACCCAATATCCCCTGAGCAACGCGAATAAATCGTCTTCCATTAAAATTTCATGATCCACCCGGAATTGAATCCGAGGTTCCAAGGGGCGAAGGCCAAGGGAATGACCAATCATCCAAGGAGCTGGACAATGACGATGGTGATGACAGATGATCATCGTTGTATTGGTTATAGAAGGGCTAAATAGCAGTGTTTTCCATTTAATGATGAGAAGAATTTTGAGAAGGACCACAAAATGAAGTTACAGAGAGAAGTAAATGATCTCATCCCTTACATAAATACTGTTACGGCCGTGCGGTTAGGGGCGCACAGTTGTGAGCTGCCCCACTGGCGGCAGCCCTGAAGATTGTGTTCCGTGGTTTCCCATTTTCACACCAGGAAAATGCTGGGGCTGTACCTCAAATCAGGGCACGGCCGCTTCCTCCCCACCCCTAGGCCTTTCTTATCCCATCGTCGCTATAAGAACTATCTGTGTCCCCGCGACGTTAAAACAAACTGTAAAAAAATACTGTTACGAATGAAACACCATCTGTTTTACCGCTATAATTTATTTCAAGATGACCAAATAAACACCACACTCAATTCTATTCAACCATGAATAATCACACTCACTAATTGCTGCCTATTTATTAGTCGTTGTCCTCTTCAAATAGTAGGACTCCAGCTGGACAGCCTCTACAGAACGAAGCTATAAATATTATTGACGGGCTTTTCACTGTCGCTCCTGCAAACCCCGCTCCTTCATACACACATTTTTAACACCGAGGTTTGAACACAGGACTACCGGCCTAACAACACTCAATGACTGTTCCTTGGTTCGACTCCAGAGAAAGTCCAGTAATTCATGCAGTCATATATAGTGAGCTACTTAACACTTGACTAAACAGGAACAACTCAACAGTACTAAACAGCAGGACAGTACTCCTCATAATAACGATCATTAACATTGTTCCAATTACACCCACGATAGCTGCTCCACACGCTGAATCCACAGCAGTCCACCATTCACGGTAGTGGACACACGGTACTCCAAGGCAGTGTTCTCCTCAGCATACGACAATACTCTGACATTGGCTGGACACAGAGCACAACAAGGGATTCTGACATCAAGTTCCAATAGCTCACTCCACGTCGGTACACGAGGAGTACTCCAGTCAGTTATCCAAGACAATATACACACCGTATTCCGCTCTGATAGCCTACTCTTGACACCGGAGGGTCACTGGCTTGAGCCAAATCTACTGTCGCACCAGTCCGACTGCCGAACTCCAACACTGACTGGTAGAACACATACTACACACTCGATCCTTCAGCACTACTACTCGTTCGCTGCGACCTTCTATTTATATCTCGATGATGGGTTACTATAATACTACTCTGTTAGATACGGTACATTTTCGTTGCACCTCCCAGAATGCACACGGGGAAATAGAGGAAGGGAACAATACACGGAAAGGCCGGCCACACTGTCAGACTTGGAGCTCCCAGTTGAATGACTAGCACATTCCAGCAAGTACCGAAGGAGTTCATACAGAGCTGGCACATAACAATACATATATATCTTCATTATAAACGGTTATTCCTCTCAGCGTTAAGACCACCAGCCTCTTTGAATTAACTAACTACCTCCACAAGCCTCTATTTGTAACAAGCCCTGTTACCTCGTTTCACTCTATACCCCTTATCATAAAAAACTGAGTCTAACCCTCGCCGATTTGGTTCCCTCTTCTTCTCTTACCCATCAAGGCCGAGTACAGTATTCTATCCTCCATTCGCATCCGTGTCAGCGTCAGCGTCACAACTTCCAGGTCTGTACACCCCAAAAACTTCAAGTTGCCCATTATACTTTGAAAGGAGCCTTACTCTTATAATTTATGTTCCTCTTCCTTAATTTTATCATAGCTTACAAATTCTTCTTTCCCAATATAAATACACCCTACCCCCTCCTATCGGATCTATCCTGTCTCTGCTATAAACACTCGAGTTCCTGCAGAAAATGTCCACATCCATAATATCACTTCTTAGGCATGACTCAAATCCTGTTACAATATCTGGTAAATACATATATAATCTGTTGTAACCAAGGTTGAGATTTACAAAATACAACTTTATTATTCGCTTCAAATGCAAAATACACTATTTACACAAATAAAACTGAAATTTAACTTGAAGCAAAATGAATTAGGAATCTTGAGAAAGAGTCTATCTTTTGTACACTATATACAAGTTTGCAGTATTTACATCCACTTCTATCTCGAAAAGATAGTCCTTGTGATCTGAAAAGTCGATAGTCGAAAACTATCAGAAGTACTGACATAAATGTTTTGGAAAGTCCTTCCTTGCTGAGTTCATAAAAGCAAGTTCAATGTTGAAAGAATTCTTACTTGGCGAAACCAAGGGAGCTTGCATTAATTAGGGAAATATGACGGTATGTAATAGTATGACTGGGTATGGGCAGCGGAATAAGAGGAGCGGTGACCAGAGGTGAGACCTCGTACTGCCAGAAATTCAGTCCACCTGGCCGAAGCACATTTTCAAGAGGAGTAGCCTCCGTGCTCGACGTAGGGTGTATTCTGGAGCTGGACACCGGGGCAAGTGGGCATCTGGACAGGCTGGGAGTTCCTCTTTATAGTACACACACGACTGTTCAGGCACGCGCACTGAGGGCTGCGCGTCGAGGCTAGAAGAATGACACCTGGCGCGCGTGTAGCTGGCTGGCGGAGCGAGAAGGGAGCGCCGGACATACAACATAATCAATCAATTGTATTCCACAAAAGCTCTTAGCAACACTCGAAAGTAAACTTTCCATCGTTTCCCGTGGAATATCAGCTGACACTGCGCATGAGGACAAGACGTGGTATGGCACTTTCATCTACTGTATTCCGAAGTCCAGCTCCTTGACTGAATGGTCAGCGTAGTTGCCTTCGGTCCAGAATATGATGGGTTCAATTTCCGATTGAACCTTAAATGGTATATTCCCTTGGTTCGGAGACTGGGTGTTTGTGCTATCCCATAGATCCCAGCAACTCGCATTCCATATACAACACTGCAATAATACGCAGTTTTCCTTACACGACATATGCCGCTGGAGGGTCTACCTCACACGGACTGCACCAGGCTAGCAATAGCCACACCAAATACTACTACTACTACTACTACTACTACTACTACTACTAATACATACCTGTGTCGGTGTGACCCATAGCAACCTGTAAAAAAGTAAAATAAATAATAATTATTTATTATTATTATTATTATTATTATTATTATCATTATTATTATTATTATTATTATTTTATTACTGTTACTGTTACGGTGGCCCACAGCGGGTGGGAAAAAGCGGCAGGGCCGTAGAACTGGACGATGAAATTTTAAAAATCACAGAAAGGCAATAATACTCTAACATATTTATTTTCTGAAATTTTTATCTTTAAATTTTCTTTCTATTGTACCCTGATGAGATATCCCCTAGTTTCATGATTTGATTTTGATATGAGAAATACAGATATATTGGAATATTAAATAAATACAGTGTCAGTTTTGTGTGGACGGGAGAATTTCAACATGATCGCGACAGTCCGGCGCCACGGTAAGCTTGTCATTAAGGGGAAGAAGGTTTCCTGGTCAAAAGATAAGAGGATTAAAATCTAGAGCTCACAACAACAGAATAATTACTACAAGGAAGTGAAAGAGTATATATTTCGGACCAAGGCCGAGCAGGTGTATCGCCAATACCGAGAATATGACGTACCGGGTATTTTCACGCCCGAGGCATTTGGTGTGGCCACGTTTCACAGGGAGAGATTTCAAACTAACCAAAGCGGTGTTGACCAATGAGAAAATTTATCGTAGGCCGCAGATGAACCAACATAAGAAAAACTCAGAGTGAACTCCAGTTAGCTTCTCCGATAACAATAATTAAATTATTCCAACCACATGAGTGAATAGAGGGGATTTTTGTGATATCGTTCCCATGTTGAATAATGGTAATCGTAATAAATTAAAGTAATGAATTCGTGGAAATGACCCACGCTATCTCGCCATTGGTCGAGATGAGCACGCCATCAGGGACGCCGAGTTAGCGCGCGAAAGGTGGAGGACAGAAATTAAGTGATATTTCCATGATCACCGAACGATATGAGTTCAGAATACGACACATGAATGTGTATCACCAGTGTATTAAGTAGGATAAAGCAAGAGATCCAACTCCGCCTGCATATGCCGATTTAGGATAACCAACCCCCCTCTCCAGAAGTTGACCGCGGATGACCCCGGCGGGAAATCATATCGTCCATAAAAGTCCAGTAGCAGACCTCACATCACTCAGTTCTTACCAGTCACCAGTCGTTATCGGTCACCAGTCGTGTCAGTCGTAATGAAGTAGTTGAGACTCTGACATGTTGACTCTGTAAGTCAGTACCTCGGGACGTATTCGAAGTCAATTAGAGCTGAAAGTACGTGAATTATTAGGAGAATGAATACGAACAGTGAAATTATCCATAGTACCGAGTGTGTATAATCAGTACAATTGTATGTTGAAATTAATGAATGTCATGTGTTTAAATAATAACTAACTAACGGAACGCCGATAGTACCTTTGGAAGGCAGTGTGCGGAGCCTGAAGTAAACACTTCAAGATAGACGGTGAATAACTATCCGAGCAGGGAATTATAGGAGCTAGGCGATGATCAAGACGGCTTGAAAATAAACCAGGAAGTGCCGATTGAAGACGCGATACGCGCCGGTTCAAATGAACGACATTTCGTCGTAATGTGTCACGACGTGTGTTTCGGGCGTATATGAAGAGTATATTGTGCGAGTGTCATGGGTCTAGGAGCACCTATAAGTGTTTTTTTTGTTATTAATATTTTTGTGTAAAATAGTGTAATAAGGTATTAATCATGGGTAGTCACCCAGAAGTGTTTTATTATGTTAAATTTGTATTGTGCGACATGATGGACGGTTAAATCACCATGGGGCCGTAAAGCCTATATCTCCTCCGCTACGAGACAATGGAATTCTACACAGGAATGAGTACACAATTTTGATATTTAGGGGATGTTATCGCGACTAAACGGGGTTCAGTGTAAATTAATTATGGTTACTTAACATGGTCCGCTTCCCGAGTCCATGATTTTATTTTTTTGTTAGACGGACGAACTAATTTATATTAACGTAATAATGGGTTAGATTAATTAATTTGAGCATTTGTTTGTTGTATATAATGTAAATATGGGATATATTTCTTTCAATTAATGCATGCTGTTTGTAATACTTTGAATTAAGTTCATTTCAAGTGTTAAATTCTTTTTTTGTGCTAACCCATTTATTTGAATTTCATTCACTGCGGTGATCATTTGTATTTTAATTAGGAATAATTTCTATTAGACAGCCAGATTATGAAAGAGCCAGAGTATGGAAGATTTGTGTTGCGTACGGAAGGTCATTAAAATACTAATAATAATCATGTTTGTGAGTCGACAAAGGAAAGTAAAATAATAATAATAATAATAATATTTGGGCGTGTGCAAGTTAAAGTATAATAATAATAATGACGGTGCTTCGCGAGTTAGCCAGTGCAGATATAATAATCAATGTGGAGATGACATGTAGCGTTAAAGACTTTCATTCGCGTAGTCAGTTTGATTTTACGTAAATTTTTGATGTTACGTTTTTGGACTTTAATTTAACCATTAAAATTTTGTTTAAGAGCGATAAAGGCACGTGAATTAGAATGGTCACGATATGTTAAAAGCCCAGAATGATTTGAGCCCATATTTAGAGATGGAAGTCATGAGGGACGAATATCCGGCGTGAAATAAGTTGAGCCGTATTGTTTGTAATGATGAAATAGATGAATCTCAAGGCCTAAGATGATATAAATGCATATGCCGGTGTTTTTAGTGGTAGAATCCACGCACCGAGGATTATTTTATGAATTAAATGTTTGAAGAGTTCCGATGAAAGGAAATGGACTTCAAATTTGAAGGAATAGTTTAGCAATCGCCGGCATTGGAGGTATTTGCCCAGCCGCGATGTGCCATAGGTTGTGAGAGGTGTCTTGGGAGGACAGGTGTCCCCATATAAAATTAACGGCAGTACGAAGTTGAAGGTACGGTCCCGAATACCATGTTGTCCCGACTAATATAAAGCAGATCTTAGTGGTTCATAACGGGATTTAACATATGTGACTAAATTCTAAAGAGTGGAAATTAAAATATCATCTTTCCATTTTTAATAATAATAATAATAATAAATATTAAGAAAAGTACTTTTTTTGAAGAACATTTTTTTTTATATTTTGGACATAATAATGATGTTGGGAGATGAAATGAAAGATTTGAGATTTTTAACTAATAATAATAATAAATAACATATTTGAAGAAGGAGAAGAAGAATAACCAATGAAGGTACTTTTTTTTAAACTTATTTTTTTTTGATGAATTTAATAAGAGCGAGAAGTTGAAGTATTATAGCGAGGTTGATTACGGGTTACGATAATCACGATTTCCACTATTATTAATAATAATAATAATAATAATAATAATAATAAAAATATTTATGAGGAAGCTGATCATTATATTGTGCGGATAATTTAGGAGGAAGAACTAACCTTCGTTTGAAACGTCGGCAAGGGTTGGCATATAATCATCCCGGATGACAAATGATAATAATCAAATACCGGATTATAATTGAAATTAATGATAATAATAAATTAATTGATGGTAGTCAAAGTATATGCTAATGATCAGACAGAGAATGGTAATGATATTATCTAATAATAATAGGAGGATATGCTAGGGACAGTCATCCTGTGTCGAATTGCTCTGAACCAGATGTTGGGTTTTCACGGGGAGATAGCGGTAGATATGTAAATAACCCACGGACGGCACATGTTTGCAGGGTCAGAGCAGAATAATGAACCTTTCCGTACGTCTTGTCGTATTGACAAGTGTAAATATTAAAGTAGCTTTTGAGTTAATGAACTCTACCTGGTGTGTTTGTGAATCTGGAAATAATAGGCTAGAGTTTGTCCGTATTATAAATTCCCGTTTTTTCGAGGCGATAACATTTTCTACGGTGGGTGTCCGGCTCACCAGAATGTACATACCGGAAGTGTCTCATGTCCAAACGGAACGAGGAGACGACAGTAAAAAGTTACTGTCGTGCCTTCGTCGCCGAAAGAATATCTCCAGCGGTGAAACGTCCAATCATACGGATGTGAATTCGATCCCCAGTAACCAATTGGGACGAATTCACCAGATGTTTTACACTACCAGAGTAGTGAGGTAAAATCCAAATATTATGTCATTTATTTTTCAGGATTAAAAGTGTCCCAATGTAAATTTGTCATCATGTGTAGTATGCAAAATAAGTGAATAAATTGCTCCTCATTGCAATTTCAATAGGAAACAGCTTCCATATCTTTTCATTGTAGTTAGTCCAGTATGCCCATGGAATTTAAGTTGTCACTTCCCAGTCCTATGGTGGAGTCAGAATTTTGTATCCATGAATGAGTCGTCCCCCGTAACCTTAAATTTTCATGCCCCGTTCATCCCTGTGTTCATTTGATGCGCCGATATATATAATTTTTTTTTTTTGATATAAAATTTTTTTATTCGTTTTCGAACTGATCACCCCTGAGATAAATGCTAGTCTGGGACTCAGGAGGTGGGCGGGTGCATAATGGCGCCCAACGTAAAAGGGCCTATTGCATCATGTTTGAGCAACGGGTGACTTTATATTTTTTCTACGAAAAAAAAACAAAAAAAAAAACAAAAAAACTGAACTTTTTGTTGTATTAGCGACGATATCATTAGCGAGCAGCTCAGTGCCCGATTTCATTATAAAGAGGCCCAGTTGTTTAACTTAAATGTAAACCCAATCGGGATATTTAATTAAATTTTGACCGCATCACGGTTAAGTTAGTGGTTTTTGATATGTCAAGTAGTAATTCATGTTAAAGTAAGGTTAGTTTCGAACGGTGCTAGACTTGATAATTATACAAGAGTAGTTTATTGCTATAAAGGCTCATTAAATTAATAATTCCCTATTCTATGAAATTAAAATTTATTGTGATGTAGTGAGACTCCACATAAATGTAACTATCCATGGGCAGGAATTTTATATAGGCAAAATTTATTAGGAATACTGTATTTGGTAAAAATGTGACTGAGAACCAGATTTAAGTATTAATAAAAAGATAATGGAACTGTGTAAGTTAAATTTAAATTATTTCAAGACAGGTGACTTCAAGGTTTTCGTCATGGTATTATCGATTGTTGTTGTTGTTGTTGTTGTCGTAGTCTGGAATGACTGATGATATATAATTCAGGCATAATGAGCACGTGATGGCAATTAATATGCAAATTTGAATTACGTTATATAAATTATTCGCTATGTGAAAGCGAAAAATATTGTTTGGTTTTGAATTTGGAAATTTAAAAATTCTAGAAAATATTAACGAGGATATAACCGTATGATAGGGCCTAGACCCAAAATTGTCGTAATCGTGTGCGATAGGATGAGAGGCTGATCGGCCCTCTTTTCTCATTTGATATAATGTCAGACGAAGGTGGGGAGCGTCCCCAAGGTGAACAGTTAGAAGGACAGGGAGAGGTGAAAGCTCTCACTTTGGAAGACTTAATGCGAGTTATGGTTCTAAATAAACAAGAACTCACGGAACAGATGCAGGCCGCTAGTGTTTCTACTAAACAGGAACTGACATCTATAGTTCAGGCCGCGAGTGTTTCACTAGAGCGTAAAATTGAGACTAATAGACAGGAACTGACGGAACAAATACAGGCCGCTAGTGTTTCTTTGGAAAATAAAGTCGATATGGTACAGGCCGCGTGTGAATTTAATAAAATAAAACTCACAGAACAAATAGCTGAGGTTCATGCCGCCAGTATATCACTAGGACAGGAATTACGGGACCGAATGACCCAAGTCCAGGAGGCGTGTCATTTCGCTAAGGACGAATTGAAAGGGCATATCGACTCTTGTATTATTAGTGTCAATGAAAAGGTTGACCGATTCAGGGATGAGGCGTTACTAGAACGTAACGAAATTAAGGAGAAATTAAAGGCCAGTATTCAGGAGATTTCAGCTCAGAGGTTGGTCGACCGCGAAGATTTAAAGGCGCACATCGAAGAGGTGAGGGGTGAATGTCGCAAGGAAAACGATATCATCCGAAGCCACGTGGAAAGTAAAGGTGCACTTACTGCAAATACTTTGGACAGGCACGAAAAGGGAATCGATGAGTTACGAGGTGAAACTGTTCGTACCCTAGTACTAGTAGCCGGTCTCAGAAATGAAATTCAGGATATAAAGACGAATTCGGAAGATCGTAGCCGTAGACTCGCACAGTGTGAGGAGGCAAATATAGCATTGTTCAGAAAGACTGATGGGTTAGCGGAACAAAGCCAGACGATCGCTGACACAGAGGTCAGAATAGTGGAACAATTTAAGGTCCACACGGGGCAGAATTCAGTGTCCAAGCAAATGCCCGACAGTAATACCGAAAGGCTGGAAGAAATCAGAAAGGATCTGGAACAGGTCAAGGCCAGGTTAGAACAGCCAGGGTCACTTCAGGACTTCCATCTCCAGTACCGAGAGTTCGAGACCCCAGACAATCAGGGCTTTCATAAAAAGGAAGGCATGTCACAAGCCGATACGACCGGACTTAAGTTTGAAGTAGGAGACGGATCGTCATCATCATCAAATGCCCTTCCGACATCTGTGGTCCACGTCATCAAAATGTTAGACGACAAACCACCTAGATACGACGCTCGAGGACATATAACCCCTAAAGGCTTCATCCGCGAGATCACTAACTATATTAGTGAAAATAAAATTCCGGCGGAGCGGCAATTACGAACTGTAGAAAAGTTTTTGGACGGAGCACCTGCAATGTGGTTCAGGGCCTTCTTATACACATTCGAGGATTTCATGGGATTCCGACAGGCGTTTTTGCAAAAATTCTGGAGTATCCAAGAACAGCAAGATCTTAGGTTGGAGTTGTATTCTAGACGTTTTTCAACATCGTCCCCAACTAAATATTCAGAGTATTTCGTATCCCAATTTCATAAGATGCGGGAATTAGATAATCCGGTCAGTGAGACAGAACTCATTAGCGCTATCGGGAAGCAGTTACCATTTGAGGTCCAGCGGATGATGATTGCGTCGAATATTCAGACTGCAGTGCAAGCGGAAGCTTTGTTACGTCAATTAGATCAGACCACGTATCACTCTAACCAGAGGCAACCCAGGCCTAGAGAGCAACAGATAAATAACGTCGAGAGGCAGACGGAAACTAGAACCATCAGTACTAGAAGCCAAGGAACGAGTACCGATCCAGAACCCAAGAGGATGTATGATCCAGGATGGAGACCCCGACAATGGAATCATCGAGGAGGATTCGCGGAAAGCAACCGGCAAATGAATCATGATAAATTCCGAGGAGAAAGGGGATACCATGGATATCGGAATGGAAGGAGCGAAACTCAGCCATATCACGGAAGAAATCACAGTAACCGAAGACCTTACACGGAGGAATACCGTAGAAATGGGGACGATCGACACCCAGAAACCCAGCAGTACCTCGATGAGCTGAAGAAGAGGAAATGGAAGGAGGCAATCCAAAATCATGACCGAAAGGATGACAAGCCATGTAGTGTTTGGGACCGAGACGATGGGAAGCCATACATAGAGGCGACGATACAAACTATGGAGGAGCTACATCAGGAGACCAAGCAATATTTAGAAGACAAATGGAAGAAGGAGGCAAATGGTGGTCGCAACGGGGACAGGAACGCGCCGTTGTCACATTCTCAATATAGTAGCCAGCTAAATCCAAACGCCCCTAGATTCGAGGACGAACGACAACTCGGAGCTAGGAGGAAAACGACAGAGTTTCAATAAAACAGAGGATGACCAAGAAGAAGATGAGGACGAAGGAGAGGATGATGAAGAAGAAGATGGAAGAGAAGAAGAAGTCCAACTGATCCATAGGCAAATAGAAGCAAGACCATGCCCAGAATGCGGAGAGATCGACAGTGATGTCCAAGATTTCGTTAACAGGATCCACCTGATTCAACGAGAGAATGAAGAATTGAGACTCAATAACCAGAATCTGCGGGACGAGATCAGTCACCATCAAAAAGGAACGAAAGCAGTAATCAAATCATGATGAAAGTATGATGCGGATATATAAAAAAATCTCATGATTATCACAAGATTTTTTTTACCGAGCAACAGGAAAATGTACCCTGATGAGATATCCCCTAGTTTCATGATTTGATTTTGATATGAGAAATACAGATATATTGGAATATTAAATAAATACAGTGTCAGTTTTGTGTGGACGGGAGAATTTCAACATGATCGCGACAGTCCGGCGCCACGGTAAGCTTGTCATTAAGGGGAAGAAGGTTTCCTGGTCAAAAGATAAGAGGATTAAAATCTAGAGCTCACAACAACAGAATAATTACTACAAGGAAGTGAAAGAGTATATATTTCGGACCAAGGCCGAGCAGGTGTATCGCCAATACCGAGAATATGACGTACCGGGTATTTTCACGCCCGAGGCATTTGGTGTGGCCACGTTTCACAGGGAGAGATTTCAAACTAACCAAAGCGGTGTTGACCAATGAGAAAATTTATCGTAGGCCGCAGATGAACCAACATAAGAAAAACTCAGAGTGAACTCCAGTTAGCTTCTCCGATAACAATAATTAAATTATTCCAACCACATGAGTGAATAGAGGGGATTTTTGTGATATCGTTCCCATGTTGAATAATGGTAATCGTAATAAATTAAAGTAATGAATTCGTGGAAATGACCCACGCTATCTCGCCATTGGTCGAGATGAGCACGCCATCAGGGACGCCGAGTTAGCGCGCGAAAGGTGGAGGACAGAAATTAAGTGATATTTCCATGATCACCGAACGATATGAGTTCAGAATACGACACATGAATGTGTATCACCAGTGTATTAAGTAGGATAAAGCAAGAGATCCAACTCCGCCTGCATATGCCGATTTAGGATAACCAACCCCCCTCTCCAGAAGTTGACCGCGGATGACCCCGGCGGGAAATCATATCGTCCATAAAAGTCCAGTAGCAGACCTCACATCACTCAGTTCTTACCAGTCACCAGTCGTTATCGGTCACCAGTCGTGTCAGTCGTAATGAAGTAGTTGAGACTCTGACATGTTGACTCTGTAAGTCAGTACCTCGGGACGTATTCGAAGTCAATTAGAGCTGAAAGTACGTGAATTATTAGGAGAATGAATACGAACAGTGAAATTATCCGTAGTACCGAGTGTGTATAATCAGTACAATTGTATGTTGAAATTAATGAATGTCATGTGTTTAAATAATAACTAACTAACGGAACGCCGATAGTACCTTTGGAAGGCAGTGTGCGGAGCCTGAAGTAAACACTTCAAGATAGACGGTGAATAACTATCCGAGCAGGGAATTATAGGAGCTAGGCGATGATCAAGACGGCTTGAAAATAAACCAGGAAGTGCCGATTGAAGACGCGATACGCGCCGGTTCAAATGAACGACATTTCGTCGTAATGTGTCACGACGTGTGTTTCGGGCGTATATGAAGAGTATATTGTGCGAGTGTCATGGGTCTAGGAGCACCTATAAGTGTTTTTTTTGTTATTAATATTTTTGTGTAAAATAGTGTAATAAGGTATTAATCATGGGTAGTCACCCAGAAGTGTTTTATTATGTTAAATTTGTATTGTGCGACATGATGGACGGTTAAATCACCATGGGGCCGTAAAGCCTATATCTCCTCCGCTACGAGACAATGGAATTCTACACAGGAATGAGTACACAATTTTGATATTTAGGGGATGTTATCGCGACTAAACGGGGTTCAGTGTAAATTAATTATGGTTACTTAACATGGTCCGCTTCCCGAGTCCATGATTTTATTTTTTTGTTAGACGGACGAACTAATTTATATTAACGTAATAATGGGTTAGATTAATTAATTTGAGCATTTGTTTGTTGTATATAATGTAAATATGGGATATATTTCTTTCAATTAATGCATGCTGTTTGTAATACTTTGAATTAAGTTCATTTCAAGTGTTAAATTCTTTTTTTGTGCTAACCCATTTATTTGAATTTCATTCACTGCGGTGATCATTTGTATTTTAATTAGGAATAATTTCTATTAGACAGCCAGATTATGAAAGAGCCAGAGTATGGAAGATTTGTGTTGCGTACGGAAGGTCATTAAAATACTAATAATAATCATGTTTGTGAGTCGACAAAGGAAAGTAAAATAATAATAATAATAATAATATTTGGGCGTGTGCAAGTTAAAGTATAATAATAATAATGACGGTGCTTCGCGAGTTAGCCAGTGCAGATATAATAATCAATGTGGAGATGACATGTAGCGTTAAAGACTTTCATTCGCGTAGTCAGTTTGATTTTACGTAAATTTTTGATGTTACGTTTTTGGACTTTAATTTAACCATTAAAATTTTGTTTAAGAGCGATAAAGGCACGTGAATTAGAATGGTCACGATATGTTAAAAGCCCAGAATGATTTGAGCCCATATTTAGAGTTGGAAGTCATGAGGGACGAATATCCGGCGTGAAATAAGTTGAGCCGTATTGTTTGTAATGATGAAATAGATGAATCTCAAGGCCTAAGATGATATAAATGCATATGCCGGTGTTTTTAGTGGTAGAATCCACGCACCGAGGATTATTTTATGAATTAAATGTTTGAAGAGTTCCGATGAAAGGAAATGGACTTCAAATTTGAAGGAATAGTTTAGCAATCGCCGGCATTGGAGGTATTTGCCCAGCCGCGATGTGCCATAGGTTGTGAGAGGTGTCTTGGGAGGACAGGTGTCCCCATATAAAATTAACGGCAGTACGAAGTTGAAGGTACGGTCCCGAATACCATGTTGTCCCGACTAATATAAAGCAGATCTTAGTGGTTCATAACGGGATTTAACATATGTGACTAAATTCTAAAGAGTGGAAATTAAAATATCATCTTTCCATTTTTAATAATAATAATAATAATAAATATTAAGAAAAGTACTTTTTTTGAAGAACATTTTTTTTTATATTTTGGACATAATAATGATGTTGGGAGATGAAATGAAAGATTTGAGATTTTTAACTAATAATAATAATAAATAACATATTTGAAGAAGGAGAAGAAGAATAACCAATGAAGGTACTTTTTTTTAAACTTATTTTTTTTTGATGAATTTAATAAGAGCGAGAAGTTGAAGTATTATAGCGAGGTTGATTACGGGTTACGATAATCACGATTTCCACTATTAATAATAATAATAATAATAATAATAATAAAAATATTTATGAGGAAGCTGATCATTATATTGTGCGGATAATTTAGGAGGAAGAACTAACCTTCGTTTGAAACGTCGGCAAGGGTTGGCATATAATCATCCCGGATGACAAATGATAATAATCAAATACCGGATTATAATTGAAATTAATGATAATAATAAATTAATTGATGGTAGTCAAAGTATATGCTAATGATCAGACAGAGAATGGTAATGATATTATCTAATAATAATAGGAGGATATGCTAGGGACAGTTATCCTGTGTCGAATTGCTCTGAACCAGATGTTGGGTTTTCACGGGGAGATAGCGGTAGATATGTAAATAACCCACGGACGGCACATGTTTGCAGGGTCAGAGCAGAATAATGAACCTTTCCGTACGTCTTGTCGTATTGACAAGTGTAAATATTAAAGTAGCTTTTGAGTTAATGAACTCTACCTGGTGTGTTTGTGAATCTGGAAATAATAGGCTAGAGTTTGTCCGTATTATAAATTCCCGTTTTTTCGAGGCGATAACATTTTCTACGGTGGGTGTCCGGCTCACCAGAATGTACATACCGGAAGTGTCTCATGTCCAAACGGAACGAGGAGACGACAGTAAAAAGTTACTGTCGTGCCTTCGTCGCCGAAAGAATATCTCCAGCGGTGAAACGTCCAATCATACGGATGTGAATTCGATCCCCAGTAACCAATTGGGACGAATTCACCAGATGTTTTACACTACCAGAGTAGTGAGGTAAAATCCAAATATTATGTCATTTATTTTTCAGGATTAAAAGTGTCCCAATGTAAATTTGTCATCATGTGTAGTATGCAAAATAAGTGAATAAATTGCTCCTCATTGCAATTTCAATAGGAAACAGCTTCCATATCTTTTCATTGTAGTTAGTCCAGTATGCCCATGGAATTTAAGTTGTCACTTCCCAGTCCTATGGTGGAGTCAGAATTTTGTATCCATGAATGAGTCGTCCCCCGTAACCTTAAATTTTCATGCCCCGTTCATCCCTGTGTTCATTTGATGCGCCGATATATATAATTTTTTTTTGATATAAAATTTTTTTATTCGTTTTCGAACTGATCACCCCTGAGATAAATGCTAGTCTGGGACTCAGGAGGTGGGCGGGTGCACTATTCTATTTCTTTAGCATTATTCCTCTAGGTTCTCAACCAAAACAACAGGTGTGTTACAATTTGGATAACAATTCCATAAATATTTTTAATTATTAATGCAATTGTTAACGTGCAAGAATCCCAGAACAGGCACAGTGCTAAAGAAATATTTGGAGTCCCATTTCCCAGAAGTGAAGCGAGGCTTAAATGCCTTCAGATATAGGGCATCTGAATACACTCGTTGCCCTTTTATTACGAAAGAAAGGCAATAACAAATCAACACACCGGGCGAGTTGGCCGTGCGGTTAGGAGCGCGCAGCTGTGAGCTCGCATCCGGGAGATAGTGGGTTCGAACCCCGCTGCCGGCAGCCCTGAAGATGGTTTTCCATGGTTTCCTATTTTCACACCAGGAAAATGCTGGGGCTGTACCTTAATTAAGGCCACGGCCGCTTCCTTCCCATTCCTAGGCCTTTCCTGTCCCATCGACGCCATAAGACCGATCTGTGTCGGTGCGACGTAAAACAAATAGCAAAAAAAAGAGGAGCGAATCCCAGAGTCAAACAGGAGAAAAGCTCATACTACAGAAATGCCATAACATACTTACGTTCCAAAAGCAGGCAAGAGAGAATTTAGAAATTCATACAATAACTTTCCAGCAAGACCTAGTGGGGGACATGACCCAGAGAAACAGAGAATTTTATGCCTGTCTTACTTTGTGAACCAGAGAAACGTATGACCGAAAATAGAATATCAATTTTGGAAGTTCTAGTCACAAGGGAAAGTTTGGAAAAGGGAAACGGGTGTCCACTCTCGTGCTCCCTTTAAAATTTTACTGCCATTTAGGACATCTACATTTGTTCTCGAATTAACCACAAATGCCTACATAATTCCAAAATAATTAAGTTATAAAAAGCCCTACAATCAATTGGACAAGATTACGGTACTATCCTACACTTTACATGCTAAGATACCTATGTACAGTATCTCCATCGGCCACCCGATGTTCCTAGAGTTACTGTACATGGTGGTTAAAACACAGTAGCCGACATTATTGTTGCCCCAGCGGCCAGTCCCTTCCGATAGACCGTACCTCAGCAGATGATCCTCACAGGCAACTGCGAACTCCTTTTATTTTGGTTGACTTTCTGCTGATTGGGCAAAAAGAAAGCAGGTAGTAGCAAAATGAAGGAGCCAAAGGTAAGGGGTGCAAACTCTTAGCCTTCACAGTTCCTAGCTAAAAAGTTCCATTACGGGCTCATACATGGCAACACAAAACAGAAAAGGGATACCTATAGCTAACTAAAGTGGTGACATCGCGCGAGAGTCCAACGTCTCGCCACTAGATGACACTAATTCAACATGATTTAAGAGCTCTATTAATACCATTATTAATTGTTATCTATTTCAACGTCCGCCTCTGTGGTGTAGTGGTTAGCGTGATTAGCTGCCACCCCCGGAGGTCCGGGTTCGATTCCCGGCTCTGCCACGAAATTTGAAAAGTGGTACGAGGGCTGGAACGGGGTCCACTCAGCCTCGTGAGGTCAACTGAGTAGATGTGGGTTCGATTCCCACCTCAGCC
The DNA here is from genome assembly GCF_040414725.1 of Anabrus simplex. Lineage (NCBI taxonomy): Eukaryota > Metazoa > Arthropoda > Insecta > Orthoptera > Tettigoniidae > Anabrus > Anabrus simplex. The sequence goes on along the minus strand of NC_090266.1, from coordinate 107,099,017 downwards.
ATCCTGGAAGTGGTTTTCCGTGGTTTCCCACTTCTCCTCCAGGCGAATGCCGGGATGGTACCTAACTTAAGGCCACGGCCGCTTCCTTCCCTCCTCCTTGCCTATCCCTTCCAATCTTCCCATCCCTCCACAAGGCCCCTGTTCAGCTTAGCAGGTGAGGCCGCCTGGGCGAGGTACTGGTCATTCTCCCCAGTTGTATCCCCCGACCAAGAGTCTGAAGCTCCGGGACACTGCCCTTGAGGCGGTAGAGGTGGGATCCCTCGCTGAGTCCGAGGGAAAAGCCGAACCTGGAGGGTAAACAGATGATGATGATGATCTATTTCAACAACATTGTACTTTTCCTACCTTTAACTGGGCAGAGTTCACCGTAAGATCCACTGCACGTAAGAGTACGGGCGTGTAGTGTGACCCAAGGACGGTTATATGTTGAGTGTTACTGGCACACCTCATACCTCGGAGATTGCGTTTATATTGCGTTGTGATTATAGTCGTTTGCTGTAACCCACCATGTTACCTCTAAATGTGAACTTATAAACACATATTCAAAGTGTCGCAATCATTCCTTCCTTTACATTGTATTTTTAATTTTCACTGACAGCTTTTATGAAATGGAATAACGCTGTCAAAAAAAGTGTTACAAGAGAAAACAGTTTCAAATTGAATGCTTTGTTTTTAGTGTGTACATTCACGAATACGCACGCACGAAGTTGTTAATGAATAATGAAATGTTAAATGTCATATTGATTTTACATATCAAGTTCAGGTAGAGCGACGAAAATTATATTTAGCAATATGGTGTGCTCTGCTTTTAGGAATGTATCATCAGAGTCGATGTGCTCGCACTGTACATGGCGTGTTGTTTGTTCAGGGTCTTAACCGCTGCAGTATGTCATCCCATAAGTCAACTACTTAGTCACACTCTAATAAAGCGAAGAGTGGAAAAGTTACTCGTAATGACAGTACAATTCTATAAATAAAATTTAAGTTTTATGAAAACATTATGGAAATGAATAATTCGTTTGACCAGAAAGTTATTCCGTGTCATATTCTATTCTCTTTTTCATAGGATCTCCAAAGACGCCTGGTACAAGCATTTTGAGTTGACGCCTAGGGCGACCCGCGCTTCTGTAATGATGTGGATCTACCCCGAACCAGAGAATTGAATCAATGAATGTTAAAATCCCCGACTCGACAGAAATAGAAACCTGGGACCTTATGGACTAAAGGCCAGCGTCCTACCCAGCTAGCCAAGGAGCCGGACTCCGTGTCATATAAATACCTTAGGGACCACCGGTTCAATTTCTGTCTGTTCACATTCATGATGTTTATCTTTCTGCTTTCTATTTTACGTGGTCTTACGTTATACGGACTCAAAGAGGTCCTATGGCAGGGATGGCAAAACTTTTCCGACTGGCGTGTCACTTAAGGTCTTGTTTATTACTTTTTTTTTACTGTCTAGTGTATCATCGGTTATTTTCCTTTAAAATCATCATAAAATCCCCTCTGATTGACTTCGTTTAGGTATTACATTGCACTACATATAAATCCATTTGACTGAATATTTCATGGTTTCATTTTGCAAAAATCACTGAAAATTACATTTTAAAAAGGTAAATTTTAGGCGAAGCAAAGCAAAGCAAAGCAAAGTCATCTCCGTACAGGCCATGAAGGCCCTTAGAGGGGCGGAAGGTAAAGGCTTCCACTATTCGTAACCTCGGCACGTGATGGGGTAGAGTGGGTAGCTCTACGCCCGCCCGCCTATTACCCAGGAATTAACCTGGTATTCATTTTTGGTGTAGGCTGAGTGAGCCTCAGGGCCATACGCACCTCTGGAAGTGGAAATCTCGTTTCTTAAATTTTACGACTTCCTGACGGGGATTCGAACCCACGTCCTTCCGGGCGAACCAAGCACGCCTTTACCACCTTGGCCAGGCAGAGTAAATTTTACCAATAAGTTATATTCTTTGTTTACCCTAACAAAATTTAAAAGAATTAATTGAGACATACTTTATTATTAAATCGTAATATTGAAATATATTACCATGTTGGTAGATTTTCGACCTATTTGTTACATGTTAAAAACATAAACATATGTTAGTATATTGTCTGATGTGCCTCAGAAGTCGTGTTCGCGTGTCACCTACTGGCACTCGTGTCATAGGTTAGCCATCCCTGTCCTATGGTGACGATGGGATAGGACGGGCTTGAGACTAGGGAGGAAGCGACCGTAGACTTAATTAAGGTACAGATCGAACGATTTGATTACCGTACGCGGTTTGGGTCACGTAGATGTGCGTTGGCACTGGGGGATTTATTTATTTATTTATTTATTTATTTATTTATTTATTTATTTATTTATTTATTTATTTATTTATTTATTTCACGTATGGCTTTAGTGCCGGGAGTGACCGAGGACACGTTCGGCTCGCCAGGGGCGACTACCTGTTTTCTCTGTGCCCAATCAGCAGACAGTCAACCATAATAAAAGGAGTTCGCAGTTGCCTTCTTTCTGCCTATGTGGTTTTTCCCTGACCCTTCAATACCATACCTCAACACCACCTAACCAATACAAATTCTTGCCGTGGTAGCGAGTCTAACTCGGAAACCGGCAGATACTCCTTGTATCACTTCCCACTCTCCCTGCTATCTCTTTTCTACTTAGAAACAAATAGCATGTCGGAGGCAATGTAGATTGTGTCGATTGCCACGCCGGGGGAGCGGGCTACGGGGGCCCCCCCGTAAAAAAAACCCTGTGAAGATCACCTCATGATCATGAGTGACCTGCATGTCGGAATGCGCGATTATGTTGACGATAATGAGGTAATGAGAGGGTGAAGCTCGGTGTCGGCAGGTAGCCTTCTCCTGTCAAATGATACCAAGGGGTCTGCTCATGGCTTAACGTCATCATCCGGCGGACGAGTCACCATCGACAGTATCATATGCCCTCACTCCACGTGAACATTTCGGATAGGTTCGAAATTGAGCCCTGACATTTGACACGTAATCTAGTGATTAGAGACTGTACACCTTTACCTCTCCCACTTTGCCGGCCAACATTCTGATGGTGAATTTTGTTTCACCAACGGACTCGAACCGGATAATCACAGTGTCACACCAGGCCAGGCTGTAGGCCTACCTTAATTAAGGCCATGGTAGCTTCCTCTCCACCGTCGTCATTCGAACAGCCTGCGTCGGTCCGACGATAACAAAAATAATAATAGTTTAATTTAATAATTAATTTAATAATGTAATAATTGAATAATTGAAATATTTAGGTATAGTAATAGATAGATATTTTTCATGGAAGCAACATATTAATAAGTTGTGTGAAAGACTGAGGCTAAGCTTGTTCAAAATGCAAATGGTTAAGTATATAATACCTCATGATAGCTTAAAATTGGTTTATCATTCACTTGTTGAGTCACTTATATCATATGGTGTAAGTGTATGGGGATCAGCTTCTGTTACAGACATAAACATGGTACAAATGTTACAAAATCGCATTGTCAAAGCATTCTTTTGGTATGAAAACAGAGGAATATTTAGCTTAAGTGAGGATATGTTAACAGGGATGTACCAGAAAGAAAGGTTCTTGAGAGTTAAACAACTTTATATGTACAACATAATTAAAGAAAATTACTGGAAGCCACAATATAGAATTGTTAATGAACATACACATGGAACAAGACTGAGGCATATAAGTTATTTTCAGGTCATGAGGTACTACAACAAATATGGATCCAGAACACTGCAAGTTGTAGTTCCTAAATTTTTGAACAAGTTGCCCTCAGAATTGACACACTTGAGAACCAAATATCAACTAAAAAAACATGTGAAACTATGGATCATAGATAATAAAATTACAGTTTAAATATTTGTTCATGAATGAAAAATGTACCAAAGACTTATTTACTTTGAGTGATACTTTCAGGGATTAAGAAAAACTCACACCACAGGACAAAATTACAATGCTAATGTAAATATACATACCTTATTAATGTTGTAAACAGTAAGTATTGCAACAATGTATACAAATGTGAAACAACTACACCGGCAGATAAGCACATCAAGTGCTTTGCAGGTGTAAATAATTGCAAAGATAATGTATAATATTCTACTGCATATTTGCAAATGTATTTTAGATAAGTTATAAATAAATAAATAAATAAATAAATAAATAAATAAATAAATAAATAAATAAATAAATAAATAAATAAATTATTATTATTATTATTATTATTATTAAGTCTTAACATATTATAATACATGTTCTACTCTTTTACTTCATATTAATGTATCGAATATTTTCGACGACGGAAGGAAGGGAAAGGGCTAGGATTTTGAAGGTAGCGACCATGTCCTTAATTAAGGAACATCCTCGGCATTTGCCTGGTATGAGAATGGGAAACCACTGCAAACCATCTTCAGGGCTGCCGACAATATGATTCTTGCATCTCTGTTATTTCAGACAGACTCACAGAATGGGATAGTTTGCCTGTCTCTCAAGCGGAGGTCCTGAAATCGATTCCAGGCCAGTTCGGGGATTTTTACCTGGATTTGAGGGATGGTTCGAGGACCACTCAACCGTAATTAGCAATGAGGAGCTATATGACGGTGAGATGGCGGCCCCGGTCTAGAAAGCCAAGAATAACGGCCGATAGGATTCGTCGTGGCGACCACACGACACCTCGTAAATTGCAAGCCTTCGGGCTGAGCAGCGGTCGCTTAGTAGTCCATTGACCTTCGGAGCTATTGTGCCGTGGGTTTGGGGGCTGTGGTATTGGGGTAGTGAGTATAATTCTTACAATGATTGCCGGTAAGACTGAAGATATTAATTCTATACTGAGGACACGACATTCACTCAACATCTATTGAAGGAGGAGTTGTTTGAAAAGGGAGACAGCGGACCCGGTTACGAATGCCAAGCAAAATGGATGAAGACGTAACGCTGACTACGTGACACTCCGATAAATAATAATAATAATAATAATAATAATAATAATAATAATAATAATACATGTCTGAATGGCTCAGGAACTTGAGGCGCTGGCCTTCTGACCCGAACTTTGCAGTTTCGATTCAATCCCGGCTCAGTCAGTTGGTATTTGAAGGTGGTAAGTGAGATAGCCTCGTGTCGGTAGATTTACTAGAACGTGAAGGAACTCCTGCGGGACTAAATCCCGGCACCTCGGCGTCTCCGAAAACCTTGAAAAGTAGTTAGTGGGACGTAAAGCAAATAGCATTATTTATTATGCCTCAGAGTTTAATGTGCAGGCCTCTCTTAATTAATCAGTTAAGCGCCTCCCGAATCCACTATTTTCAACTAGCTCTGTCGTCACGTTTTGCTCCATACTTATTGCTGTTATTATCATCATCATCATCATCATCTGTTTACCCTCCAGGTTCGGTTTATCCCTCGGACTTAGCGAGGGATCCCACCTCTACCGCCTCAAGGGCAGTGTCCTGGAGCTTCAGACTCTTGGTCGGGGGATACAACTGGGGAGTATGACCAGTACCTCGCCCAGGCGGCCTCAACTGCTATGCTGAACAGGGGCCTTGTGCAGGGATGGGAAGATTGGAAGGGATAAGCAAGGAAGAGGGAAGGAAGCGGCCGTGGCCTTAAGTTAGGTACCATCCCGGCATTCGCCTGGAGGAGAAGTGGGAAACCACGGAAAACCACTTCCAGGATGGCTGAGGTGGGAATCGAACCCACCTCTACTCATTTGACCTCCCGAGGCTGAGTGGACCCCGTTCCAGCCCTCGTACCACTTTTCAAATTTCGTGGCAGAGCCGGGAATCGAACCCGGGCCTCCGGGGGTGGCAGCTAATCACGCTATTGCTGTTATTATTATTATTATCGTTATTATTATTTCCTTATTCCTTTTCCCATTATCTCTTCATTTTCGAGTACTCTACTGCCATTGTCCAGTGTCCCCAGTTGTTTGTTCACGTAATCACTCCGTCTAACTTCTAGCTTCTAACTTATTAATACGATATTCCGAGTCCCCCTAGCATTGGCTCTCTTACAGCAAAGGTGGCCTGAAAAAAGACCGATAAAATATAGTATCGTTGAAGAACTCACTTCTTTCTTATAGAACAGGTACTGTCGAACGCAACTGCGAACTCATTGCATTAGCTTCTCTGGACCTTGATTTATTATCACTTACTATACTACTATCCTGGGAAAATATACATCTTATGTAATTGAAATGATCCACCCGTTCCAGTTTCGTGTTCCCTACATGGCATTTCGTCCTCTTAGGTTTTCCCCTACTGACGTAACTTAGATCTTGGAAATGCTAATTTTCGTATCATACTTGATGCACCACTTTTCTAGGTCCGAGTTATTATATTTCAGGCTTCCATCTATTTATTCGGGGCGTCGACCTAAGAAGATCTTTTGCCCCTACATTGCACCATATATTGTGAACCTGCGTGTTTTTTGGTAATGGCGGAAGCGTGAAGTGTTGAATGTGAGGAAAGTAACATCACGGACGACACAAACACCCAGTCCCCAGGCCAGGGATAATAATCATTTACAGTTAAAAACCCCTGACCCGGCCGGGAATCAAGCCCGGGGCCACCGGATGACAGGCGGACGCGTTTCCCCCTGCACCGCGGGGCCGGACACGTAATACATTACCAGTTAACATAAATCCTCCCTGAAATTTTATCCTTTTCAGTAAATGATCCATGTAAAATATGGTAAAAATGTACAGCCTTGTCCAACACCTGTAACCGATTGCCCTCATAAATACCTTTGATTACTTGTAACTGATGGGTCAATAACGTTCTCCTAAGCCCATAATCCCCCATTTCTCCTAACATGTTTTCACTTGGCACTCTTGTCATAAGCTTCCTCTAAGTCTGCGAAATATAAACATAATTCTCTCTTCCTTTTGTAGCTTTCTTCAATTACTTTACCGCCTACTGAAAATCTGGTCCTAATAGCCGCTCTGTGATCTGAAAACACACTGGTTTTTATTTAACTTACTATTGATCGGATCCTCCTTTCCAAAATACTTGTGCACACCTTCCCTAGTATACTTTTCTTTCTTTCTTTCTTTCTTACTTACTTACTTACTTACTTACTTAATTTTTTAATCCTTTTAGCCTCCAGGGTTGGTTTCCCATCTGACTGAACGACAGATTACACCTCCACCGCCTCAGGTGCAGTGTCCAACAGCATGAGACTTTGGATCGGGCATACAACTGGGGAGGATGTCCAGTACCTCGCCCAGGCCGCCTTACCTGCTATGCTGAACAGGTGCCATGTGGGGGATGGGAAAATGGGAGGGGATAGGCAGGGATGAGGGAAGGAAGTGGCCGTAGCCTTAACTTAGGTACCATCCCGGCACTTGCCTGGAGAAGTAGTGTGAAAGTACAGAACACCACTTCGAGGATGGCTGAGGTGGGAATCGAATACCCTCTACTCAGTTGCCCTCCCGAGACTGAGTGGACCCCGCCTCAGTCCTCGTACAACGATTCATATTTCTTGACAGAGCCCGGAATCGAACCCGGGCCTCCAGGTTTGACGGCTAATCACACTAACCACTACACCACAAAGGCTTACCCCTGGTACACTGATCAGTGAAATATCTCGATAGTCTATTGTTACAATTCTTTCTGTTTAATAGCTAATAGATATGTGCAATTACCACTTTCGTCCAATCAGACATATGTTTCACCATTTAAGGTTGAATTTAGTCCGGTCCTGCTGATTGATGACAAATAATTAGAGAGTCCTAGAATAAATCATGGGATCGTTCCGGTAATGACCTCGAAAGGCCTTGTCCGGCAGCAGTGAAACCTTCCTGAACTGTCATAGAGAATCTCCGAAATGGAGGGAAAAGGGATTTTTTTTCTTGCTTGTTGCTTTACGTCGCACCGAAACAGATAGGTCTTATGGTGACGATAGGACAGGACATTGCTAGGAATGGAAGGAAGTGGCCGTGGCTTTAATTAAGGTACAGCCCCAGCATTTGCCTGGTGTAAAAATGGGAAGCCACGGAAAGCCATCTTCAGGGCTGCCGAGAGTGGGGTTCAAACCCACTATCTCCCGGATGCGAGCTCACAGTTGCACGCTCCTAACTGCACGGCCAACTCGCCCTTTAAAAGGAAAACTAATAGTGTTTTGGATAAATCACGTGAACTAATTGTGAATCCTAGGGTATCACTAAGACAGATGAAAGGAATATTTTGCAGATCTTATCGTAAAAAGAAATGTGTCAACTGCTATTCCGTAGCTATTCAGAGTCTCTTTAGGCCACTCAATCGTTGACCATGTTTCATGAACTAGGATGTAACTAAAGTAACACCACGAACCACATTATTATTATTATTATTATTATTATTATTATTATTATTATTATTATTATTATTATTATTATTATTATCTGTCGTGCAGATTATTATTATTAGACATGTTATTGCAAACAATCACACAAGAATCGACACAAAATTTACAGAATTTAAAGGAAAATATTCTCATACGATTAGCGGAATGAAACAATTGGAACACAGTCACACAGGAGTTCAAGCGTGATGTACGGAATATATTTCAAAATATTCCATTAGAAATTAAAATTGAATGGAAATCACTTGAGCCATGTATTGATAATGTTGCTTAATGCGATATCATCACCCGAATCACTTGAAAGTGTTATGATTTCTAATAACGTCTTGTAATATCGCTCTTGAATATTTTGAATAATTCAGAAGCGATTCGGACTAATTATGTCCGTTAGATGCATGAAACAATTAATTGTACGAGCGTTACCCTAAGCCACGGTTGGACTGCTTTGCATCCTATGGAGTTATCTCCAATTGGGTGGGGGTTGGGGGGGCAGTTTATCAGTAAATACATGTAGATAAATTGTACGTCACTTTTAGTTACCGGTACTATTGAAAGAGCAAACAAACGTGAAAGTGCCATGCAAAATCGATTATGTATTTGTTTATCCACTGCTATTATCATGACGTGAATTTTATGGCCGGCGTTGTACTCGCGGGTTGAAAAGTTTTACTCGGATGAAATATCACGCAACGGCTGTGTTTGTGCAGAGAAGCTGCGTATCCTCAGTTGAACGTAATATTTACCTTAGCCCGACAGTGTGGGGCTGGTGAGCGCGCTAAGCCTTAATGTATGGGGTTAACGACGTAGGGCGCCTGCGTACAAATGATTACTCCAACATCCGGTGAAACCTTCCCAATATCTCTCCATTGTTTCCTTATCACCGTTCGCTCTTGGTCGCGCTAAGCCGGGAGCACGCCGGCTTACACAAAAAGCACTCCGCTCACAGCTCTCTGCTGACGTATGCGAGCCTGATATGCCGTTTCCTCCCCTATACACGACACTCAGGCCCAATATCGTCAGCAAGATTCTCAGCACGTCTGAGCACCCGACAACCACCATGATCCGACCGCAGGAGGATGGGTGTTCCACAAGCGACGGAGAAAATTTGAACCAACCTTCCCAAATCCACAGATTTCCACTCCTTTTATAGCTACTTACTTAATGTATCAATTGTGTGGCATTATCACTGACTCACCAATAGACAAATAAGGTTTAAGTGGTGTTTTTAAAAGTAGGAAAGTTCACACACAATATGGAGATAAAGTTGGAATTCGTCCGCCTCTGTGGTGTAGTAGTTGGTGTAGTAGTTAGTAGGAGGCCCGGGTTCGATTCCCGGCTCTGCCACAAAGTTTGAAAAGTGCTACGAGGGCTGGAACGGGGTCCACTCAGCCTCGGGAGGTGAACTGAGTAGAGGTGGGTTCGATTCTCAACTCAGCAATCCTGGAAGAGGTTTTCCGTGGTTTCCCACTTTTCCTCCAGGCAAATGCCGGGATGGTACCTAACTTAAGGCCACGGCCGCTTCCTTCTCTCTTCCTTGTCTATCCCTTCTAATCTTCCCATCCCCCATAAGGCCCCTGTTCAGCATAGCAGGTGAGGCCGCCTGGGCGAGGTACTGGCCATCCTCCCCAGTTGTATCCCGTGAACCAGAATCTGAAGCTCCAGAACACTGCCTTTGAGGCGGTAGTGGTGGGATCCCTCGCTGATTCGGAGGGTAAAACCGACCCTGGAGGGTAAACAGATAAAGAAGAAGAAGATTTTGGAATTCAAGGGGGAAAATTGGGGAAAATAGGCTATTCGTTTTTAGGAAGATGAGTTAGGGATTGGAATAATTTACCAATAAACTCAAAAATGTACAAATTCTTAGCAATTATTTAAGAAAATACTTATTAAACAACTGATAGGGAATCTGACTACAGGGCGACTGTACCATATGCAGATCAATGCTGTTTGAATGTGACTTTGGTTCGAATTCTGATGAAGCAAATCCACGCTTCCGTACTGCGGATTACACGTAAAACTGGAGGTCCTGTGTGTATGATTCTCCACACCAGAATTCATATAAAATCATAAAATGGTCAGCTTGTTACCTCACTGACTCATTTTGAGTCGCAATGCTTTAAATTAATGATCATGCTACTGGGATGGATTATATAGGAGCTTTTATTTTTGTATTTTAATATGAGGAAGTAAGGGTAATGTGGTCAACAGCACGGTATACTTGTGCAAACAAATAAGCTTACAGTTCTACGTAACTATTGATGTCGTAAGCCGGCCCTGCGTGCTAGTAGCCTGCACCTTACCGGGACGCCCCGGGCTCGATTCGTGGACACGTCAGAGATTTTTACTTAACTCTAAGATTTGGCTCGAGGTCCACCCAACCTACGCGAGAACAACTGAGGAACTACTTGACGGTGAGATAGAGACCTCGGTTTGGAAAGCCAAGAAAAACGGTCGAGAGGATTGTCGCAATGATCACGCGTCACATCCTAGATCTGCAGGCCTACGGGCTGAGTGGTGGTCGCTTGGTAGGCCAAGGCTCTTCGGACCAGTTATATAATCGTTTATTTATACTGTATTTTAATGACAGCCGAGGGATCTCATGGTGTACGTTGGAATTGAAGCACCGTGGCATGAATTTTCATTTCAAAAATACCGCATGACGTTGGGATTGAAATCACTGCCACCTAGGCAAGGAGCCAATAATAAAGCCACTCGGCTACCACGTTCCATAACTGTTCAGGATCAATGAAATGAAATGAAATGTCGTATGGCTTTGAGTGCCGGGATATCCCAGGACGGGTTCGGCTCGCCATGTGCAGATCTTTCCATTTGAAGCCTGTAGACGACCTGCGCGTCGTGATGAGGATGAAATGATGATGAATACAACACATACACCCAGCCCCCATGCCGTTGGAATTAACCAATTAAGGTTAAAATGCCCGACCCGGCCGGGAATCGAACCCGGGACCCTCTGAACCGAAGACCAGTACGCTGACCGTTCAGCCAACGAGTTGGACTTCAGGGTCAATTATACACTCATAGTCGTAAAGAAGAAAACACCTTTAAATACTAGAGACAGGAACTTCATATTCACAGGGTATGTTCATTACCATTAGTATGTTCTGTAGAAACGATTAGCATTTCAGTCACGTAGGTTCAGCATGTGTCCTGTTGCCTAGTAGGCACTGGATCCTCCATGGACATTGATAACTTGTTCCATGCGTGATGGCATCGACGCGTACAAGGCGCGAATGCCGTCCTGGGGTATAGCCATCCATGCTGCATTCACTTTTGGTGGTTTATATTGGGTCACATCGCCTCACCCGTCGTTTCACCATATCCCACACATTTTCGATTGGCGACAAGTCCGGTGATCGGGCGGGCCAGGGCAAAGGTTTGACATCCTGTGACAGCAAGAAGACACGTGTTCGTGCAGCAGTATTTGGTCGCGCATTGTGCTGCTGAAATATGGCGTCTGAGGTGTCGTGCAGTAAGGGTATGGCTACAGGCTGTCATTCACGTCGGTCAAACTGGTCACAGTGCCCTGGACACGCACCAATTGTGATTTGTGGTTGTACCCAATAGCGCCCCACACCATAAGGCCTTGAATTGGCGCGATTGTGCGAATGCAGTCAGTGTGATGCCTCTCCCCCCGTCTGTGGCGAACCAAAATGTGGTCATCATTATCAAACAAACAGAACCTGGATTCGTTCAAAAACACTATCTACTGCCATTCCTGTCCCCAGTGACGTCGTCCCATACACCATTAAAGTCTAGTATGTTTATGCACATTAGTCAAAGGTAGGCGGAGAAGTGAACGACGCGCCGGTAACCCAGACCGTAATAAATGGCGACGGACTGTCACTCCTGATAGTATACGAGGCCTTCCGTTCATAGAGTCCCGAGTTGGATTCCCGGCAACACAGCACACTACAATACTAATCACCACAGAAACACACAATAGAGGATGCATCCCTCTTCACCGAGTTAGCATTAGGAAAATCACCGGCCATAAAACATAGTCAAGTCGACATGAGCGACACAGTTCAAACCAGCGAGCCCACCAGGATGTGGCAAACGTGGAAGAAGTGGAACGAATGAAAGTTATCCTACAAGCCTTGGTGATGATGAAGATGAGGCTGTTTTAAGACTTTTGTATGATGTTCTGTATACCGTTATGTGATAATGTCGAGGGGAGAAGTACTGACTCGCAGCACATGTAGGCCCCATCACTTACAATGGGAGGTCACGATGTCCGCATCACCAATTTTGTTCAGACATTGTAGGTTGGTAGTACCAAATCACTAAAGCACACTGGCAAAGTAATAGCTCGCAACTCTCAAAAATTTCCGAAAAAAACGATTTTTAAAATGTCGAGAAAAGTTACGGGAGGTTTAGCATGCCAGGAACCATCGAACGATAGCCGGTGGCGCGGTGGTGGAGTGGTTAAGGTTCTCTGTTTCAGTTGTGATGATGGTGAGTTCGAGTCACGCCGCTATCAACTTTTTAACGCCCACCCCCAACTTTCTCCCTTTTTCACATATTACAAATTTATTTTCTTCTATTACTGTTAAAATAGATCTAAACATTTTCTTTCCCAACAACTCGGCCTCTTCTGTAATCTCTACAGAGTCGCCGGGATCCATTAAACGACTTATATTAAGAATGTGCTCAACGTAAGCCATGGCCCTTTACAACTGTTTATTTATTGCTTGCTCTTCCTGGAACTCGTTTACATTTTGCGTAGCTTCACATTAAAAAACATCCGGTTGAACATAATTCAACATATGAGATCTCCGTGCCGATAGAACTTATGATGAGCACGTCTGGTTACATCGCACACAACCGTTTCACGACACAACGCGGTCAGACAGCGACTAACTGCTCCTCTTATTCGCAACACGAGGAAAAAGCGGATCAGGAAATATCAGAAATTAAGTTGAGACGAGCGTGACTCGAACTCGCCATCTTCATAATCGAAGTGGAGATCCTTAACCACTCGATCACCGCGAAACAGCCTTGCTCTTGATCGTACCTGGCATGCTAAACCTCTCGTAAGTTGTCTCGACATTTTCAAAATCGCATTTTTCGGATATTGTTGAGAGTTGCGAGTTATCTTGCCAGTGTGTTTTGTGACTTAGTACTACCAACCTACAAAGTTTGAACAAAATTGGTGATGCGGACATCGTGAGCTCCCCTTGTAAGTGATAGGGCCAACACGTGCTGCGAGTCAGCATTTCTCCCCTCGACATTGTCACATAACGGTATATCGAGGAGCAACAACGATATACAGTAGGGCGACCAATTCACATCTGCTCCTCATCCAGCCGATGTTACTTAACTACGCCGTTGAATATTGTGTAAAATGACACGGTCCAGTTCCTTAGAACCTCATACTATAGCATTTGGCTCGGATACTATGGAAGGAATCCTAACTGCTCCAATTCTTCTTCTTTATCCGTTTAACCTGCAGGGTCGGTTTTCCCCTCGGACTCAGCGAGGGATCCCACATCTACAGCCACAAGGGCAGTGTTCTGGAGCTTCAGACTCTGGGGAGGACTGGGGAGGATGACCAGTACCTCGCCCAGGCGGCCTCACCTGCTATGCTGAACAGGGGCCTTGCGGGGGGATGGGACTATTGGAAGGGATAGACAAGGAAGAGGGAAGGAAGCGGCCGTGGCCTTAAGTTTTGAACCATCCCGGGATTTGCCTGAACGAGAAGTGGGAAACCACGGAAAACCACTTCCAGGATGGCTGAGGTGGGAATCGAACCCTCCTGTACTCAGTTGACCTCCCGAGGCTGAGTGGAGCCGGTTTCAGCCCTCGTACCAATTTTCAAATTTCGTGGCAGAGCCGGGAATCAAACCCCTCCAGGGGTGGCAGCTAATCATACTAACCACTGCACCATACAGACGGACCTAACTGCTCTCTTCCACTGTAAAATATCAGCGACGAAGCGAGTTGGCGGTGCGGTTAGGGATACGCAACTGTGAGCTTGCACTCCGGAGACGGTGGGCTCGAACCCCATCGTCAGAAGTCCTGGAGTCCGACTCGTTGGCTGAATGGTCAGCATACTGGGCTTCGGTTCAGAGGGTTTCGGGTTCGATTCCTGACCGGGTCGGGGATTTTAACCTTCATTGGTTAATTCCAGTGGCCCGGGGACTGGGTGTTTGTGCTGTCCCCAACATCCCTGCAACTCACACACAACACATAACACTATCCTCCACCACAATAACACGCAGTTACCTATACATGGCAGACGCCGCCCACCCTCATCGGAGGGTCTGCCTTACAAGGGCTGCACTCGGCTAGAAATAGCCACACGAAATTATATTATAGAAGTCCTGGAGATGGTTTCCCGTGGTTTACCATATTCACTCAAGGCAAATGCTGGGCCTGTAACTTAGTTACGACTAAGGCCGCTACCTTCCCACTCGTAGCTCTTTCCCATTCGTGCGTCGCCGAAAACTTTCGACGTACTAGTAAAAGTAAGATATCAGCGTACTCAAATCTTGTAGACGAACTTAAAGTGTAAGGATTATAACAAATACATGACGAATATTAATCACGTTTATGAAATAACTTGTCACTATAATATGACCCTTAAGACCTTTTTCTTCGTCCGCATGTCAACCCAAGCATGGAGAATATGTTGAATGTGTTGGACGATTATTTGTTCTGCGTTTCTTTACGTTTTAGTCGGTAGAGGAAGAACCCAAACCAATATTTCGGAACCCAAGGCACCCGTGAGAGATGCTTTCTAAGAAGAAATAAACACCTTCTTTTTATTCTGTGCAATGCGAGCGGGCAGGAAACCCAGCAGGCAAGTAAGCATTAACGTTAAGTAGAACAAACATAAAACTTTTACTGTAAACGTTGATTTACTCTCTTGAAGTTCTTCATCGTATTTAAGTAATGCTATTTACTATATAATTTTAATCCTTTACAGGGGAAACTTTTGTATCTACTGTACAAATAACATATTGAGGTGCATAAGTGATGAGCATATTCTTTGGCGATGGAAGTATACCAAGATGTCTGTCTATTAGGTCATCAGCCCAGAGGCTGGTTGGATCCTCAAATAGCATCACCCAAACCTCAGCAGCTTCCATATTGTCACAGCCATGGATGAGACTGGGACTTCAGTGGAAGCTACACTTTGCTCTGGCATGTGCCAAGAGATGGATACAAAAGTACTGTAACCATCAAGAAATGACAGCAGGCAGATATACCAAGATAAGACAAGAAAATTAAGTAAGTGAAGGAAATCTTAAAGCTTCCTCATTCTACAGACCTGATAAACTAGTACGAAGTGCAAATATAAATCTTTTTGTTATACCTTTCAACCTTCAAGTTTCTTTTAATGAACTGATGAACTGAAGCCTATCGGCAAGCCTGTATTTACGCTAACACTATGGTCCCTCCTGGTTTGATGTTAAATTAAAATCGTTAAATACGGAGTCTGTCCATATTCTCCGTTTTTGTTCTCTCCCTCAGTTTCTTATACTTTCTGTAGATAAATGCCTTGGTTTCTGAGGTAACATAAACTAAATAATTCACCTCGCATGTTTATACCGTCGAAAATGATTCGTACCTACAGCATTATCCAAAATGTTCACTGCTAACTTAGCTTCTGTCTCTTAATTTAATACCTTTTTCTAACAGATTTAATCTATTCGTAGCATCAATCATTGTCGCCGCTTTCGTTTGACCACAATTTGCCCAGCCCCTAGCATGCTGTAACGAAAGGCATCAAACTAATAATAATAATAATAATAATAATAATAATAATAATAATAATAATAATAATAATAATAATAATAATGTTATTTGTTTTACGTGCCACTAACTACTCTTCTACGGTTTTCGGAGACGTCGAGGTGCCGGAATTTAGTCAAGCGGGAGTTCTTTTACGTGTCAGTAAATCTACCGACACGAGGCTGACGTATTTGAGCACCTTCAAATACCACCGGACTGAGCCAGGATCGAACCTACCAAGTTCGGGTCAGAAGGCCAGCGCCTTAACCGTCTGAGCCACTCAGCCCGGCAAGGTAACGAACTATTGTAACTAATTCCATGTCTGCTACCTCTGACTTAAAATATCGTGAAATGCAGTAAAAATACTAAATCCATATCCGTACAGGCCTAGAAAGTCCCTTAGGAGACTGGAAGGTAAACTTCAGTGACTTAAATAAGGGGAATATATCCCAGCATGGAAATCTACTTCCTAAATTCTTCGACTGGCTGAGGAGGAGCCAAACCCCGTCCTTTCATGTTATCCGAGCACATCTTTCCTGCCTCGGCTAGAAAATGTGAAGAAAAATCCACAACCTGTTTCCAGTCATACGACCGGGTCAGGAATGGAATGAATGAAGCCCCATCTAGCGGCGAGGACGGGAATTGTGCCCGCTGCCGAGGCCTGTCGCATTCCTCTGGGGCAATGAGTAATGAATGACAGATGGAGTGAAATGATAGTGGAGAGTGTTGCTGGAATGAAAGATGACAGGGAAAACCGGCGTACCCGGAGAAAAAACTAACCCGCCTCCGATTTGTTCACCACAAATCTCACATGGGGTGACCGGGATTTGAACCACGGAATCCAGCGGTGAGATGCCGGTGGGCTGCCGCCTGAGCCACGGAGGATCCTGCTAGAAAATGGACCTATAGTTAATATAAAATGTAGGGTAACTCACGCTAAAGCTGCCTTCATCACAAAGGCAAGGTTCCTTGCGTAAAATAACGTAAGTATAAAAGCAGCAAAGATGTTACTCAACATTTTGTGTGCAGCGTAACTTTGTACAGATCGAGGCGAAGAAGACTGAAAAGAATGAGAAATGCACACTTGAAGCATTTGAGGTTTGCTGTTGGCGAAAATTGCAGAATATTTACCATAAAAGAAAAGTTATAAATGAAGAAGTATAGAAGAAATAATACCTCTGAAAAATCTTACATAAAAGCCGATACAGATGAGCTGGACATTTAACTCGATATAATAAGCATATGGCTGCCACTAAAAAACAAAAATAGCAAGAGAGGAATACAGGGGATGGCCAAGGGAAACTTTTTTACATGTGGCTTTACGTCGCACCGACACAGATAAGTCTTATAACGACGATGGGATAGGAGTGTGAAGGAAACGGCCGTGGGCTTAAGATACAGCTCCGGGAGATAGTAGGTTCGAATCCCACTATCGGCAGCCCTGAGAATGGTTTTCCGTGGTTTCCCATTTTCACACCAGGCAAATGCTGGGGCTGTACCTTAATTAAGGCCACGGCCGCTTCCTTCCAACTCCTAGACCTTTCCTATCCCATCGTCGCCATAAGACCTATCTGTGTCGGTGCGACGTAAAGCCCCTAGCAAAAAAAAAAAAAGATACAGCTCCAGTATTTTCCTGGTTTAAAATTGGGAAACTACACAAAAACATCTTCAGGGCTGCCGACAGTGGGGTTCGAACCCACTGTCTTCCGAATGCAAGCTCACAGTCGCGCACCCCTAACCGCACGGCCATCTTGCTCGGCAAGGGGGATTTTCATGGAGCAAGTGACTGCGATTGTGATAGCAGTAGGCTACTGAAAAATGGCACTGAATAAGAAGTTCCGAAAATAGCTGAATATAGCCAGTCACGAGCACTGAGGATAAAAGAAGAATAAGAATAAGAAATGCTCCTACTTCATAAGTTCCTCAAGGACTATCATCATCATTATCATCATCTGTTTACCCTCCAGGGTCGGCTTTTCCCTCGGACACAGCGAGGGATCCCACCTCTACCGCCTCAAGGGCAGTGTCCTGGAGCTTCAGACTCTTGGTCGGGGATACAACTGGGGAGAATGACCAGTACCTCGCCCAGGCGGCCTCACCTGCTATGCTGAACAGGGGCCTTGTGGAGGGATGGGAAGATTGGAAGGGATAGGCAAGGAAGAGGGAAGGAAACG
The DNA here is from genome assembly GCF_040414725.1 of Anabrus simplex. Classification (NCBI taxonomy): domain Eukaryota; kingdom Metazoa; phylum Arthropoda; class Insecta; order Orthoptera; family Tettigoniidae; genus Anabrus; species Anabrus simplex. The sequence continues at coordinate 107,080,729 of NC_090266.1, read as the reverse complement.
GCCGTGGCCTTATGTTAGGTACCATCCCGGCATTCGCCTGGAGGAGAAGTGGGAAACCACGGAAAACCACTTCCAGGATGGCTGAGGTGGGAATCGAACCCACCTCTACTCAGTTGACCTCCCGAGGCTGAGTGGACCCCGTTCCAGCCCTCGTCCCAGGTTTCAAATTTTCGTGGCAGAGCCGGGAATCGAACCCGGACCTCCGGGGGTGGCAGCTAATCACGCTAACCACTACACCACAGAGGCGGACTCCTCAAGGACTATTCCGTTGCAAACACCTTCAGAAAAAGCGCCTCAAAGTCATAGAGAATCTCCTTCCTCCTTCCTCAATCCAGGGTGTCCTTCGTCGCAGCAATTTTCAATGGCGACGTATCTTACAACATTGACAAAAGTGCACTGCCACAGAATATCCACTCTTTGAAGCCCCCATAATATTACAGTACGTTATTGTAAAACACAAAGTACCAATGCTTGGTTTTTTTTCTCTATATCTTATTGTTCTACTGTAGTACTTGCTATTTGTCCGCCTCTGTGGTGTAGTGGGTGGTGTGATTAGCTTCCACCCCCGGAGGCCCGGGTTCGATTCCCGGCTTTGCCACGGAATTTGAAAAGTGGTACGAGGGCTGGAACGGGGTCCACTCAGCCTCGGGAGGTCAACTGAGTAGAGATGGGTTCCATTCCCACCTCAGCCATCCTGGAAGTGGTATTTTGTGTTTCCCCACTTCTCTTCCCTCTCCCTTGTCGATCCCTTCCAATCTTCCCATCCCCCCGCAAGGCCCCTGTTCAGCATAGCAGGTGAGGCCGCCTGGGCGAGGTACTGGTCATCCTCCCAATTGTATCCCCCGACCCAGAGTCTGATGCTCCAGGACACTGCCTTGAGGTGGTAGAGGTGGGATCCCTCGCTGAGTCCGAGGGAAAAACCGACCCTGGAGGGTAAACAGATAAAGAAGAAGTACTCGCTATTTTATTTTAGCAGTCGGAGATATAGTGGTTATAAAGGGAAAGATGTTCTGTTCATTTAATCCTTGTGTACGACATATTTCGATGATACTGTAGTAGGAAAGTACTAGGAATTGAAAGGTAACAGCCGTGACCTGAATTCGGTACGAAGTTGTGACACTTGCACGGAGTGACACTTGCACGGAGTGACACTTGCACGGAAAGCCAAAAATTCCCGGAAATTACAAGGGATATTTCAAACAGTGACACTTGGACGGTGGCCCAAAGAGGGTTGGAATGCAGAAATAGGAGAGGGGAAGGCCCACCTGGTAAGTGGAGTTCATTGCTACATTTGATACCTCTGTGACAACTAGTGTTCCGTTTTGAACTGGTGTTAATTGCTCTGCAGCTATGGAGTTCACTAAGACCACCAAGGGAAAGCCTTTATTGATTTACAACGGACATCAGTATATCAAATCAAATCAAATCAAAATCTCTTGATTTGCAAATAAGGTGTCTACCTCGGTGGCAAATGGTACACTAGAATACATTATTGTCAAGCACTAAATTTTAAATTAACAAGAGAAGAAGAAAATTTTCCTAGAATACAATATTATACAATTTACGCTAATAATTTGTTCTATTAAACACACACATCATCCTTAATAAATTAATATTGTTTACAAAATTCTACTTATAATATCTTACAAACATAGTCAACTCATATACAGTGTATGGAATTACTTCTAATAATAATATACAACTGGTATAAGATTAAAATTAACATTGAATTTATTTACATATTTATATTTTACCCATTTTGGAACCTAAGTAGCATAACGACCTGCTGCGTCTTAACCAGAGCCCCTTTTGCCACCACTTTTCAGAGTTCCTGAAGGGCCTTCACAGCTACCGTAGCGGTCCCAGGGCCCTCGAAGTCCCCACTGTACTTCACCCCTACAGGCAGTCCCCTACTTGGGCTGTCCAAACTTCATAGACCAGGGGATGGAATTAATTTAATCACACACATTTTTTATTTACAATATCCTGCACTGGTCGAATGCCCTCTCTATATTGTGGACTATACCAATAAAGATCATATTGTAAGATATTGTAAAAAAAGTAAATGTAAAGGAAGAATGACAACGAAAGGTAATACAGTTTTAGGCGAGACAAGTCATGTTTGCATTCCGGACGACGCGGCGAATGAAGTGAAAAAAAAATGTGCAGTTAACGCAAAAAACGTGCAAGGGAAACAGACAATATGATTTCAACAATTTACACCGAAGAAGTAGGCCAGCTCTTCAATAGCGGCTATGACCTTGTGACATCGCTGCTATCACATAGAAGGGCCAAACAATCATTACATCGCATCCGACGGAAAAAAATGGGACCTAGAAAAGATCCGATCGATTCTGGAGGCGTAAAAATACAGGAAAGACACATGAACGACGGTGGAAAATTCCTGCTTGAAGACGACAACAGGGGGCCTAAAAACAGGATATTAGTGTTTGCCAGCGAGAAAGGAAAATCTGATTTATCAAGTTGCTGTTCATTCTTTGTCGACGGGACCTTCAAAAGTTCAAGCAAGCAGTTTGGGCAGTTATTTATTATCTACGCCGATCTTGGGAAGAAACCAACACGATACCAGCTGTCTACTCGCTGCTACCGAACAAGAAAAGGGAAACATATGCACGTTTCTTCGAAGCTGTTAAAAACAACGTACCAGGATGGAACCCTGTGACACTTATTATGGACTTCGAAATCGCCATCGTCCAATCAGCTAAAACGCTGCTTCCTCAAGCTGAGATTTTTGGTTGGAACTATCACTTTTATCAGTGTCTATGGAGGAAAGTACAAGATTGTGGCCTTGTTACTGCGTACAGGGAAAATGAAGAAATTAGACTTCATATAGTGTTCAGCACTAGCGCACATTCCCCTAAAAATGATTGGTGATGGTTGGCTATGTATCAGGACAGCACGCCTGAAAATCAGAATCTACAAGTGTTTTAAGACTATGTCGTCTATCAATGGCTGGATAACGAGCACATGCCAAGGAATATGTGGAACTATTGTGGAAGGCGGCATCGGACCAATAACGTTTCTGAAGGCTGGAACCAAAGAATAAACAGTTTAATTTCGAGAGCGCACCCGAATGTATATTCGCTGATCAAGACTCCTCGAGATGACGCAGAGTACTACGGTCACCAATTTGACAGGATAGTTTTGAATATCGATAGGAACAGAATAAAGAAATCAGCAGTGAAGACCAATGAGAGGTTTGCAAAGGCCTTAAAAAGACTTGGTGTTGATGGCAAACTAAGATCATTCCTAGTTTGTGTTGCTTACGCTCAGAAACTGCAGTGAAACTACCCTGGAATATTATAGGATTCGTAAATCATGTAAATATTGTAAATATATAAATATTCTGAATCATAATTAATAAAGGAAAACGTGACAATGGAATATCACTGGATAATCATGCAAATATGATGAATCAGCACTTAAAAAATAAAGAACTTGACGAACTTGCATAAAGTGAAAAAAATATCTATGGGGAACGCAAAGAAACTAACTCCCCGTGGCGTTCCCTGGAAACGGCACTAAGTCGGCGAAATGTCTCTTACAGTGTATAAAATTAACCAGAAAAGAACCCATGGCGCAACAGCCCGTGAAGGGCCTTGGTCTACCAAGTGACCGCTGCTCAGCCCGAAGGCCTGCAGATTACGAGGTGACGTGTGGTCAGCACGGCGAACCCTCACGGTAGTTATTCTTGGCTCTCTAGACCAGCGCCGCTATATCGCCATCAGATGGCTCCTCAATTGTAATCTAATCACCTCGAACCACCCCTAAGATTCAGGTAAAACTCCCTGACCTGGCCGGGAATCGAACCCGAGGCTTCCGGGTAAGAGGCAGGCACGCTACTCCTACACCATGGGGCCGGCATTTATAAAATTAACACTTATAAATTGCATCTAAATTCACTACTGTGATTACCAGAGCTAGGATTTTTTATTATAGAAATCCTTATCATAGTTCCCACATTGTAGAAATGCTAATTACCGATCAAGTGGCCGTGCGGTTAGGGTCGTGTAGCTGTGAACTTGCATTCGGGAGATAGTGGGTTCGAACCCCACTGTCGGCAGCCCTGAAGACGGTTTTCCGTGGTTTCCTATTTTCACATGAAGGCCACGGCCACTACCTTCCCAATCTCCCATCCTTCCGTCGCCGAAAACCTTCGATGTGTTAGTGCGACGTTAAACAAATAGAAAGAAGAGAAATGCTAATATATTACGTTATTTTTGCCATTTTGTATTATTATGTTATTTTATAAAGTTGTAAGTCATTATACGGTCATCTTATGGAATTTATTGTCCGGCTCCATGGCTAAATGGTTAGCGTGCTGACCTCTGGTCACAGGGGTCCCGGGTTCGATTCCCCACAGGGCCGGAAGTTTAACCATAATGGATTCTGGGTTTATTCCGCTGGCATGGGGGATGGGTGTGCGACCCGCAGGTCGCCTACGGGTGTCAAATAAACAAAAAAGCTGCACCTGGCGAGCCGATGACTATTTTATACTTTTTGAGTCATTTCCTTACATGTTGAAGCATTCAGGCGTGTGGTGTTAGATTTCCAGGAGAGGCCAGTATTTATGTGCATCTTCGTTAAATTACCTATCAAATTAGATTAGGTATCCAAAATTTATGTTAGTATGACTATCCCGTCCGCCTCCGTGGTGTAGTGGTTAGCGTGATTAGCTGCCACCCCCGGAGGTCCGGGTTCGATTCCCGGCTATTCCACGAAAATTTGAAAAGTGGTACGGGGGCTGGAACGGGGTCCACTCAGCCTCGGGAGGTCAACTGAGTAGAGGTGGGTTCGATTCCCACCTCAGCCATCCGCGAAGTGGTTTTCCGTGGTTTCCCACTTCTCCTCCAGGCGAATGCCGGGATGGTACCTAACGTAAGGCCACGGCCGCTTCCTTCCCTCTTCCTTGTCTATCTCTTCCAATCTTCCCATCCCTCCACAAGGCCCCTGTTCAACATAGCAGGTGAGGCCGCCTGGGCGAGGTACTGGTCATTCTCCCCATTTGTGTCCCCCGACCAAGAGTCTGAAGCTCCAGGACACTGCCCTTGAGGCGGTAGAAGTGGGGTCCCTCGCTGAGTCTGCGGGAAAAGCCGAACCTGGAGGGTAAAACAGATGATGATGATGATGATGACTATCCTACTTTTGACTCATGTTAGATAATGAAAGTCTCCGTGCAAGTGTTCAAACCACCGAGCTCGATAGCTGCAGTCGCTTAAGTGCGTCCCGTATCCAGTATTCGGGAGATAGTAGGTTCGAATCCCACTGTCGGCAGCCCCGAAAATGGTTTTCCGTGGTTTCCCATTTTCACACCAGTCGAATGCTGGAGCTGTACCTTAATTAAAGCCACGGCCGCTTCCTTCCCACTCCCAGCTTTTCCCTGTCCCATTGTCGCCATAACACCTATCTGTGTCGGTGCGACGTAGGCTAAAGCAACTAGAAAAAAAAACGTCTTCCAACCCCTTCAGTACAGTCCACGAATTTGAACTGAGGGAATAATAAATCATGGAAAAACCGTCTCTAAAAGTGCCAATAACAGGGTTCGAACTCACCGTCACCTACAGCCACACAACATGTATCGCGCAGCCAACTTTCCCGGACGTGAAGTGACTCCAGACGAGAAACGGCCTATTCTTGACAATATATGTTTCTGTTCTTCTACTTCCCTTGTTTCCCCTCCACAACCGGAGCCCTTATTTTCCAAGGTAACCGATTCTACATCACTCGCTTCACAATACCCCACCACTTGAGCCCGTTCATACACACAGTTTCACCCTCTGAACTCAGTCCTAAACTATCCTGATTGTACCAATAAACAATCTCGCTACTGTCAAGTCTGTTGCCTTCTGCTTACAAGTATGCTATCCCTACTTCACCCAGCTTTCACTCCTGCTCAGTAAAGTCAGCCTGAACACAGAGCATTGTAAGGATAGTTCCATCTAAAAACTCTTCTTCTTTATATGTTTACCCTCCAGGGTCGGTTATTCCCTCGGACTCAGCGAGGGATCTCACCTCTACCGCCTCAAGGGCAGTGTCTTGGAGCTTCAGACTCTGGGTCTGGGCATACAACTGGGGAGGATGACCAGTACCTCGCCCAGGCATCCTCACCTACTATGCTGAAGAGGGGCCTTGCGGTGGGGGGATAGGGAGATTGGAAGGAATAGATAAGGAAGAGGAAAGGAAGCGGCCGTGGCCTTAAGTTAGGTAGTCTACCATCCCGGCATTTGCATGGAAGAGAAGTGGAAAACCACGGAAAACCACTTTCAGAATGGATGAGGTGGGAATCGAACCCACCTCTACTCAGTTGACCTCCCGAGGCTGAGTGGACCCCGTTCCAGCCCTCGTACCACTCTTAAATTTCGTGGCAGAGCCGGTAATCGAACCCGTGCCTCCGGGAGGGGCAGGTAATCACACTAACCACCGCACCACAGAGGTGGACCCATCTATAAACTCACATCCTTATAAATATTACCGTTGATCGCAACTGCCAACTAACAGCCCTTACTTTGCTATACGTGGATTCCACTTCACTTCCTATACTAGCATTCAGTCAGGCTCCATGGCTAAATGGTTAACGTGCTGGCCGTTGCTCACAGGGGTCGCGGGTTCGATTCCCGGCAGGGTCGGGAATTTTAACCATCATGGCTTAATTCCGCTGACACGGGGGCTGGGTGTATGTGTCGTCTTCATCATCATTTCATCCTCATCGCGACGGGCAGGTCACCTAGGGGAGTCAAATCAAAAGACCTGAACCTGGCGATCCGAAGTCCTCGCAGACCTCTCGGCACTAAAAGCCATATGACATTTCATTTTACTAGAATTCTGGGGGAATAAACGTTCGAAATACTTGAAATGGTCCATCTGTATCACTTTCTTATTCTCTGATATTCAACCCTGATAGACCTCGTGAAACCTGCTGCACATACAGCAGGACTGCCAGGACAGTGAAGCCCAAATAGATGGTCTGTAGATATTGGAGTGTACCGTATCAGCGTGATGATATCCTCAGCCCAGGTCTCACTGTTACTCAGATGCTCTCATGAAGCTCAATTAAAGCCGTTTCAACCCACAGTCGAGGAATTTAAAATCGAATTAAGGCCTCAAGGAAACAGGCGATGCTGTAGAATTTACGCACGGGTAAATTTACTGACTGGGGATTCAAGAAGCTCATCATTCTTAAAAACCATCTGAGTGTGCTGGTATTCGATCCTGTAACCTAAACTCCTGAAGGTTAGCGCGTTACTAGTGTGGAACATAGCCAGTTCCTTCTGAATTTCCCTCCCTCTTAGCATTGGGAAGGTTTTTCTTGGTAGTGACTTAACGTCGCACTTATATAAATACATTTTCAGCGACGCCCTAAGGCTTTGATCGGAGTGTAAAAGTGGAAGACCAAGGAGAACCATCTTCAGTTCAGCCAAAGCTGGGATTGGAACCTGTAATCTCCCGATTGCTAGCTTTTTGTTTACGGCGGTTTACATGTAGCTCGATGGGAAAAAAACATTTTTTTCTATTTTCTTTATGTCGCACCGACACAGATAGGTCTTATGGCGATGATGGGACGGGAAGGGCCTAGGAATGGGAAGGAAGCGGTCGTGGCCTTAATTATGGTACAGCCGCAGCATTTGCCTGGTGTGAAAATGGGAAACCACGGAAAACCATCTTCAAGGCTGCCGACAGTGGGGTTCGAACCCACTATCTCCAGGATGCGATCTCACACCTGTGCGGCCCTAACCGCACGGCCAACTCGCCTGGTAGAAAAAAAAAAACAAAAAAGCAGGAGAAGGCAATGCAGAGACATATGCTACGACCAATAGTTTTTAATAATAATGGTAAAAGCAATGCCAGGCTGAGTAGCTCAGGTGATAGGGCTCTGGCCTTCTGAGCCCAATTTGGCAAGTTCAGTCCTGGCTCAGTCCGGTGGTATTTGAAGGTGCTAAAATACGTCAGCCTCATGTCGGCAGAATTACTAACACGTAAAAGAACTCCTGCAGGACGCAATTCCGGCACCCGATCGTCTCCGAAAGTCATAAATATTAGTCAGTTGGATGTGAAACCAGAAGTATTATCATTTAATAATAATAATAATAATAATAATAATAATAATAATAATAATAATAATAATAATAATAATAATAATAATAATTTATTGTGGCCTTGTGCAGTCCTTCTAAGGCAGATCTTCTAACGATTGTGTGTGGTGTCTGCTGTTTATAGGAAACTGACTGTTGCTGTAGTGGAGATTAATATTTTATGAGGTGTGTGTGTTGTTTCATTGTTGAGGATGGCACAATCATCAGACATCGAGTAGAGGGAATTAAACTTTCACAATTAAAATTCAACGATCCGGCGGGGATTCGAACCCAGCACCACGAAATCCCACGGCTTGAGCAGTCAGCCATGGAGTGGCACGAATAGTTGCTGAAGAGCTAGGCAAATTTTAGTCATATTCCAGTAACATTATTATTAATATCGTGTCCTGAACAGTTTTCGGTATTCAAGCGAACATGTCTAGTTGACTTACCCACTCACGACGAATAAGGGAAATGAGCTAACATGATATCCACATAGAGCAGTAGCCTGGTCTAACTTTCAGCTTAACAGACGGTGTCATCGCCCTTTAAGCTCCTCATTTTCTCACGAATACGTGAAACAGGAAGCCATCGTGTACGAATCTGCTGCATAATTTCCTATCAAGCTGCTTGTAGCATCACTTTGATTGTATTCAATGAAGCACGAGACTAAAGGTTGACTCACCTAATATGCTGATGTCGTCATGAGTTACATCTGTTCAGATGCAGCATTCCTTTAGTGCATCGATCAATAACTACATTCACCTAGAAAAAGTACTCAGACGTAATGAAACGGACGCTAAGTAAAATATAGATTATTCCTTACTGGAGGAAGCCAAATAACTTGCGAAAATGTGCAGTATATATTACTTGACGAACGATAACCCAATACGAAAGATAAAGCTACTGTAAGTGGTTCAAATCCTGGTCACATCAATTTTTATAATAATTCTGAGTTGGATTTTGTGCCCAAAAATATCCGAAATTTTCTTTATTTCAAACCCTGTGCAAAATTAACTGATATGAACATGTTCTACACAAACTTGGGATAGCATGTAACAGTGAAGCAAAACCAAACAGCAAAGTCATCTCTGTACAGGCCACGAAGCCCCGAGAGTGGTAGAAGGTAAAGGCTTCCACTATCCGTGACCTCGGCAGTAAGTGGGGTAGAGTCGGCAGCTAAGCGCCCGGCCCCCTTTGCGCCTCGGAATTAACCTGGTACTCCTTTTTGGTGTAGGCTGAGTGAACCTCAGGGCCATGTTCATCTCCGAAAGTGGAAATCTTGTATCTTAAATTTTTCGACTTTCTGACGGGGAATCGAACCCACGTCCTTTCGTGTTAACCGAAAACACTTTTACCGCCTTAGCCAGGCTCATGTAACAGTTACTGCCATTAGCACACAGGACGTTAGTTCGTTTGAGCAGGGGGAAATAATAATAATAATAATAATAATAATAATAATAATAATAATAATAATAATAATAATAATAATAATATAACTAATAGTAATAATAATAATAATAATAATAATAATAATATCCGGCTGTGTGGTGTAGTGGTTAGTGTGATTAGCTGCCACCCCCGGAGGCCCGGGTTCGATTCCCGGCTCTGCCACGAAATTTGAAAAGTGGTACGAGGGCTGGAACGTGGTCCACTCAGCCTCGGGAGGTGAACTGAGTAGAGGTGGGTTCGATTCCCACCTCAGCCATCCTGGAAGTGGTTTTCCGTGGTTTCCCACTTCTCCTCCAGGCAAATGCTGGGATGGTACCTAACTTAAGGCTACGGCCGCTTCCATCCCTCTTCCTTGTCTATCCCTTCCAATCTTCCCATCCCCCACCGAGGCCCCTGTTCAGCATAGCAGGTGAGGCCGCCTGGGCGAGGTACTGGTCATCCTCCCCAGTTGTATCCGCAGACCCAATGTCTCACGCTCCAAGACACTGCCCTTGAGGCGGTAGAGGTGGGATCCCTACCTGGGTCCGAGGGAAAAGCCAACCCTGGAGGGTAAGCAGATTAAGAAAGATAATAATAATATCCTTCTTCTACAACTTTCCCAATAATAATAATAATAATAATAATAATAATAATAATAATAAAAACCAAACCAAACCAAACCCCATGGCACTACAGCCGTTGAAGGGCCTTGGCCTGCCAAGCGACCGCAGCTCAGCCCGAAGGCATGCAGATTACGAGGTGTCGTGTGGTCAGCACGACGAATCCTCTTGGCCGTTATTCTTGGCTTTCTAGACCGAGGCCGCTATCTCACCGTCAGATAGCTCCTCAATTCTAATCACGTAGGCTGAGTGGACCTCGAATCAGCCCTCACGTCCAGGTAAAAATCCCTGTCCTGGCCGGGAATCGAACCCGGGGCCTGCGGGTAAGAGGCAGGCACGCTACCCCTACACCACGGGGCCGGCAATAATAATAATAATAATAATAATAATAATAATAATAATAATAATAATAATAATAATAATAATAATAAAACTAAACCCAATGGCGCAACAGCCCCAGAGGGCCATAACCTACCAAGCGTCCGTTGCTCAGCCTAAAGACTTGGAGAATATGAGGTGTCGTTTAGTCAACACGACGAATCCTCTCGGCCGTTATTCTTGGTTCCCTAGACCGAGGCCACCATCTCACCGTCAGACAACTCCTCAACTGTAATAACCTAGGCTGAGTGAACCTAGAACCAACCCTCAGACCCAGGTAAAAGTCTCTAACCAAGCAAGTTGCCCCGCGGCTTGGGTAACGTAGCTATCAGCTTGCATTCGGGAGAGTGGGTTTGAACCGCACTGTCGGCAGCCCTGAAGGATCTTTTTCATTGGTTTCCCATTTAACACCAGGTAAATGTCGGGGCTGTACCTAAATTAAGGCCACGGTCGTTTCCTTCCCACTCCCAGGCTTTTCTTATCCCGTGTTCGTCATAGGACCTATCTCCTCTCCCTATCCTATCAGCATCACAGCAAACCTGCGTTAGTACGATAAGGAAAAGATAAGAAAAACGTAATAACTGAAGAGAATGTTGAAAAGGCTAACATTAAGACCTTGACGCTGCCTACCTCTCCTCTCCCTGCCCTATCAGTATCGCCGCAAACCTGCGTTAGTACGATAAGGAAAAGATAAGAAAAACGTAATAACTGACGAGAATGTTGAAAAGGCTAACATTAAGACCTTGACGCTACCTACCTCTCCTCTCCCTATCCTATCAGCTTCACCGCAAACCTACGTTAGTACAATAAGGAAAAGGTAAGAAAAACGTAATAACTGAAGAGAATGTTGAAAAGGCTAACATTAAGACCTTGACGCCACCTACCTCTCCTCTCCCTATCCTATCAGCATCACCGCAAACCTGCGTTAGTACGATAAGGAAAAGGTAAGAAAAACGTAATAACTGAAGAGAATGTTGAAAAGGCTAACATTAAGACCTTTACGCTACCTACCTCTCCTCTCCCTATCCTATCAGCATCACCGCAAACCTACGTTAGTACGATAAGGAAAAGGTAAGAAAAACGTAATAACTGAAGAGAATGTTGAAAAGGCTAACATTGAGACCGCTATTTCAACGGCCTCAACACCTCAAATAGACACGAAGTCATAAACTGAGCTCAAACAATCGTGTGCTACTGCAGTTTGACCATCAAGAAAAGCAAATGGACATAGTCAAGTAACTGTGGGCAACAATGGGCCTCGATGTCCTTTGCCATTCACTCGAAGTTACATTCTCTTTCTCACACTCGCACCTGGTGGATACAAATATAGGCTGCTGAACCTTATCATAACCAAAGGCACGAGACTTATTCCGTCATTACAACCAAGTGTCCCGTTGTGGGCTAATAATCATTTGACCCAGTAGGAAATTCTTTGAAGGTGTGCATTACTAACCGACAAGACGAATTTGTAATAATAATAATAATAATAATAATAATAATAATAATAATAATAATAATAATAATAATAATAATAATAATAATAATAATAATAATAATCTTTCTTCTTTTCCTGCCGCTTTTCCCACACCTGTGGGGTTGCGGGTGCACATGTGGATTTGGCCCCTGTTTTACGGCCGGATGCCCTTCCTGACGCCAACCCTCTATGGAGGGATGTAAGCACTATTGCGTGTTTCTGTGGTGGTTGGTAGTGTAGTATGTTGTCTGAATATGATGAGGAGAATGTTGGGACGGACATATACACCCAGTCCCCGAGCCAGAAGAATTAATCTGAAGCGATTAAAATCCCCGAACCGGCCGGGAATCGAACCCGGGACCCTCTGAACCGAAGGCCAGTACGCTGACCATTCAGCCAACGAGTCGGATAATAATAATAATAATAATAATAATAATAATAATAATAATAATAATAATAATAATAATAATAATAATTCTTTGTGCAACACCGTAACAAATGTGGCCAGGAGTAGTTCATAGATCGACAACAGTTCTCTTCACTCTTCAAATGGATCAGACTTGTACCTCATGGCTGGAGTCCAGAGGCGGGCGCCTTGCGTACTTCGTCGTTTGAGCCAACCGCTTTAAAGTTCAACCAAAACTTAGCATCGTAGAATGCTCTGATAAATAATGACGGATCCTAACGTCGAAAGTTTGCTCTCTTTTTTCTTTCAGTGAGCAAACTGCTCTGGGAATAAAATATAGAGAGCACTGCAGCAGTTTTTAATGACCTGAAACATTCTTTTTGATACAAAGAAAGGAATAGTTAGTTTTAATGGGAGGCGTTCCGGCTTTTGATCTACGTATTGAACCTAATATAGTACATAACCCATACTTTAGGTTAGACTTATTACAGTGCAGGTAGATCTATATCCATATCTGACATCAGACTAGTTCAAGTAAAAGTTTTATGTCTCGTTTCCCTCACGGGGTTGGAAATGAGGTGAAATGAAATTTTATGGGATGTTTTTACGGCCGGATGCCTTTCCTGTCGCCAGACTCATGTGAGGGACTAATCATGATGAAATGAATTATGGTGAATGAATTGGGTGGGAAGGGGAAATGAATCGGTTGTGGCCTGTGAATAGGAACTGTCCTAGCATTTGCCTGTTAGTGAAAACTGGAGACTACATTAAATCATTCTCAGGACAGCGAACGATGGGATTTGAACCCACTCTTCTTCCGAATGCAAAGCATTAAAACGCCCGGCCACTCCGCTAGGTGATAAGAATAACAATATCCACAGCCTGTTTCCAGTCATGAGACAGGGTCAGGAATGGAATGAACGAAGCCCCCATCCAGCGGCGAGGATAGGAACAGTGCCGGCTGCCAAAGCCTGTCGAACTCCTCTGGGGCAATGATTATTGACTGACAAATGACATGGAATGATATTGGAGAGCGTTGCTGGAATGGAAGGTGACAGGGGAAAACAGAAGTACCCGGAGGAAAACCTATCCCGCCTCCGTTTTGTCCAGCACAAATCTCACATGGAGTGACCAGGATTTGAAGCACGGAACCCAGTGGTGAGAGGCCGGCGAGCTGCCGCCTGAGCCACGGAGGCTTAAAATTATGGAACCGTTTTCTTTAACTTAGTCGTTTCATTAATTTCATAGGTATATTTGTCATAAAGTTAGGACTGAACTGAGAGATTGAACAATCGTGCTATTTATTTTAGATATCATACAGATGTTCGCCTGGAGCTCAGAGACTGGAAACCACAAGGAAATAACTTATGTCGATAATATCTACAAGCAGTATAACACTGAGAGCTTTACAAAATTTCTAGCATTGTGATAAATTCGTCAAACGATCCTGTATAAAATAGTGAAGGAAGGACATACCTGTACAGACCCCGAAAGACTTTACAGGAGATAAACTAGGCACGAAGTCGGGGGTAGAGTGGTTAGCCTCATACCCGTCCGCGTTTGTCTATAGGAATTAACCTGGTACTATTTTCTAGCGTAGGGTTCTGTCCGCAAACAGTAAACGTAGTCTGTGATATGTAAAATTAATATTTTATTATTATTCTCATTTGATGCGCGTATCCAATCCGATGACATTCATTAGACAGAATGAAATGTCAGATGCTGGGGGTGAAAGAAAGTATTTAATAATAACAGAGGCTTCTAGGCTGAAAGGCCAGAGTATTGGTCTTTCGTTCAGAGGATCCTACGATGGATTCCCGGCCGGGTCGAGGATTTTAATTGCGTACTGTCTGATACACACAAGACACCACACTACCACAACAGAAACCAGCAATGGTAATTACATTCTTCCACATAGAACTGGCGTCAGGAAGGGCAATGGTCCAAATCCTCACTAGTGCCGACCCCAGGAAACATAGAAAACAGTCCGGAATAATAATAATAATAATAATAATAATAATAATAATAATAATAATAATAATAATAATAATAATAATAATAATAATAATAATAATTGCGGCTTGAGTCACGTAGCTAGGAGCGTGCATCTTGCATTCCGAAGATAGTGGGTTCGAACCACACTGTCAGCAGCCCTGAAGATGGTTTTCCGTGGTTTCCCACTTTCACACCAGGCAAACGCTGGGGCTGTTCCTTAATAAAGGTCATGGTCGCTTCCTTCCCATTCCTAACCCTTTCCTATCCCATAGTCGCCATAAGACCAATGTGTTTGGGTGCAAAGTAAAGCAAATTGTGTAAAAAGGAAAGAATAGAACATAAAATATTGAGTAAACTACTTAACCCCAAGGCTGGTATGAACCTGAAAAGCTCTGTTCTAGATGACCTTGACATCACTGGAGAGGTGTACTACGGAAATGAGGCGTAAGGTACAGTAGTTTCCCGTTACATTTCTTACCGAGCCAGAAGGTGCTATTATATATTATTATTCCTAGCCCACTGAAATGCATGCACCAACCGACCCTTTGTGCAACATTTTCACAGCACTCATAACAGGGACTGACTGCAGGAGGAACGGCATTACTAGCATCGCTCACACCTCAGCGAATTTCATATTGTCGAAGTGAAAGGTAAGACCGAGACAGGCCAATGAAAGTAACAAAATTTATTCTTGCTCATACTAGAAGACATAATGTACTATAAACACTACGTATTGCCAAGGAAGGCATATAATAATAATAATAATAATAATAATAATAATAATAATAATAATAATAATAATAATAATAATAATAATAATAATAATAATAATAATAATTGTACCGGGAGGTACATCCCAACGCCGCGCATTTAAATGTTGCGCCTAATCGAACTCCTCTACAGGAGGAACAGTGAACTTGAAACTAGACCTACTTAAACTTTTACTCAGAAAATGTCACTACTGTAATTCGACGTAATTTTGTTATTGCGAAGTTTCCAGTACTGTGTGAATTTCAACTTGTTTTTGTTTTCCGTTCATCAAGAAGTTTGGACATTCTCTCATAGATGTCACTGCAAGAAAACTATGATCATGCACCCTGGTGTGAATTGAAAGAACGTTTTTGAAGAAGTTTTGTAATCATAAGTTTCTTACTAATTGATGTTCATTTATTTTTTGGTTGGCGATATTTATCTTTTCTTTCCGCCAATTTTGAATCCAGCCAATCCCTAATTTTTGTAATTTATTTCCAACCAATCCCGTATTTCTTCTTCGACTTTGAGTTTAACTTTTGTATTGACCAATAAATTTAGAGGGTGTGGTTAGTTTATTCATGAAAGATCTCGAACCTTCCCCGGGGGTTTATAAAATGCGGATTTTCATGTCTCTTGGCCGTTTGATCAACATCTAACTTAGTGTGTCCGTCAAGCAGGCGGCGGGAGGCGCCTCTTTAATCAGGCAGCAAGTTTTCAGCAAGGTAATGGCCAGTAAACATCTTTATTTCATGCTAGCTCCGCAGTTTAACCTGAGGGAAAGGTCTGAAACTTCAACCATGTAACCTACTTTTCTACAAATGTAATTTTCTGCCGGCTCGTGTAAAAACTTCATAATATCTTTAACTGTAAACCGTGGATAGAGAGTGCTGTACCCTCTCGAGCTCCCCTTCACATTGGTTTGAGGTGACTATGTTTGTAACTGGTCTTTTTCCTTTCCGTAATATCTTAATTTATTTTTATACGAGTCACCTCCATAGTTTGGGAATAGCGCCTGTTTCGTCGGCCTAGTGCCCTTTAGGATTTAAGAAGTCACATCGAGGAGTGCAAATATTCGCCTCCTTTCATTTTGTGTTCGGGCCATTTATTTAACTGTTATTTCTTCTACACGAAGGCCCTATAGGTTGGGTACGAGATGCCCCTGTTTCAATTTGTAAGCTGGGCCATGGAAGGCCAAGAGGTGTAAGATATTTTTGGTGTTGCCTTGAATAGGCTTGAAAACTGAGAGCCTGTTAGCTCTTTTTCAAAGTAAGATTATTTAATACCTTCTGAAGGCTTGATATTGGGAGTTGGGAGCCAGCGCTCCATGTATTGAGGGATTTCTGCCCTGGTGTACATTTATAACCTTCTGTAAAGTTTGAGCTGGAAGCTCAGAAGTTGTAAAACTAGGGGCTTGTAACCCAAGTGTGTTAAAGTTTTGAAATCTTGGATTTTTCTAAGTCTTGTTTCTAAATTGCTATGTCATTATTATATCACTAAGTGAAAATTCGTTAACTTGTTGCTTTTTGAAAATATAACCTTCCATTTCAGTTTAAATTCTTTCTTGACATAGTAGTTAGACCCTTTCACCCCGGCACCTTCTCTCACCTCTGCTGGTCCACGGGTAACCCCGTAATAATAATAATAATAATAATAATAATAATAATAATAATAATAATAATAATAATAATAATAATATCTTGACTTTAAGTCCCCCTTACTACTTTTACGGTTTTAGGAGACGCCGAGGTCTAGTATTTTTCTCCCGCAGGAGTTGTTTTAGTCTTCCTCTGTGGTAATGAAATGTCGTATGGCTTTTAGTGCCGGGATATCCCAGGACGGGTTCGGCTCGCCAGGTGCAGGTCTTTCCATTTGACACCCGTAGGTGACCTGCGCGTCGTGATGAGGATGAAATTATGATGAAGACAACACATACTGTACACCCAGCCCCCGTGCCATTGGAATTAACCAATTACGGTTAAAATTCCCGACCTGGTCGGGAATCGAACCCGGGACCCTCTGAACCGAAGGCAAGTACGTTGACCGTTCAGCCAACGAGTCGGACTTCCTCTGTGGTGTAGTGGTTAGTGTGATTAACTGGCAACCCCGGAGGCCCGGGTTCGATTCCCGCCTCTGCATGAAATTTGAAACGTGCTACGAGGGCTGGAACGGGATCCACTCAGCCTCTGGAGGTCAACTGAGTAGAGATGAGTTCGATTCCCACCTCAGCCATCCTCGAAGTGGTTTTCCGTGGATTCCCACTTCTCCTCCAGGCAAATGCCGGGAACTTAAGACCACGGCCGCTTCCTTCCCTCTTCCTTGTCTATCCTGTCCAATCTTCCCACCCCCCCGCAAGGCCCCTGTTGAGCATAGCAAGTGAGGCCGCCTCGGCCAGGTACTGACCATTCTCCTCTGTTGTATACCCCGACCCAGAGTCTCAAGCTCCAGGGCACTACCCTTGAGGCTGTAGAGGTGGGATCCCTCGCTGAGTCCGAAGGAAAACCGACCCGGGAGGGTAAGCAGATAAATAAGAAGAAGAAGAGGAAGAAGAAGAAGTTTTACGTGGCAGTAAATATACCAACATGAGGATGTTATATAGTATAAACAATATTTTTATTTCATCTTATACGGCATGTTGTACTATTTGTTTGCGCTACAAATTGTGTTCAGCTGATTGGTATGATAATTATATTCGCATTATTTACAAGTCGACGCTGAAGAGCGTGGCTTCTGACTGATCTACTTATAGATATCTACAGAGGTTCAGTTGATTACGTGCTTACCTCCCATGCCCAAAGTCACGAGGTCGAGTTCATACAGGCGAGTGATTAGATTGAACAGATCTTTTCGCTGCAAAATTTTAACACTCCCGAGTGCCTGGAGATCACTCATAGTTAATAGGACATTGAATTCTTTGGACTATAAATATTCTATTTTAATAAGTGTGTATTAAAATTTGTTTTTGAACTGTATGCCGGAGTTGTATCAACCCACTTACGTAGTGAAGTAGACGCATGCTCCACACCGGCTGTGTATCCAGAGCAGGCCGTTCATCACATGAATGATACGAGCTTATGCAACCTCGCTCTTCAAACGACAGCCAGAGCGTATAAAAAACAAGGAGCACCACTGGAGTCTTGACTTATCTAGTTCGAGTGACGTAAGCGAGCCAGCACATGTCTGAAAGATGAGCTTCATTAAGTCATTATATATTATGTATATCGAGTATTGTCTGAGTGTTCTCACACTGGCTTGCACAATGCCCCACCCTGCCCTACTGGTCGACCCGCTTGCCCGAATTGTATGCAGATGGACCACACAGGCGAGACCCCACCTGCCTGCTTTTTCCTTCATATTGCACCTTTCAGGAAAATTTCCCTCAGTCTAACATATCGATCCGCTGGCTAGAAGCATCCTCATTGCATTGTGATGCAAGTAAGGTAAGGGTGTATTCTGCCCGAAGGCAGGTCCGAACCTCTGCGGAGGTGTGCCTGAGCCGGAGTTTACGTGCGGTAGGATGGCCAGTTCCTTTCCGCTCCTCCATTCCCTTACCCCCCACCAACAGCGCGTGGCAACCCGTCCAGATCTTGACCACGCCCAACGTTGCTTAACTTTGGAGATCTCACGGGATCCGATGTTTCAACACGGCTACGGCCGTTAGCAGTGATGCAAGTAGTGGCTCTGTAATATCCTCTGAATGTGAAATTCTGTTCTTGTGTGGTTGGTTCTTTACGAAGAAGGAGCATAAGCAGTCTATGCTGTGCGATTTCTGAAGGTCATTTCTAACCATTAGTACACAGGGTGGTCGAAAACAACGTGAACCGAGTATATGAGCGTTAAAGCATTGGTCATATTGGTAAGTAATTTCAGAAATTTACGTCGTTATCTCGCTCCGTTGTCATTTTATCATCTGCTGAAGTTAGCCAATCAGGTCGCTCTCCTGGTGAATTCAAATGGCTCGGTGATGTTAAATCTTGTTGCTTGTTGTTTAAAGGGGCCTAACACCTAAGGCTTGTCCGACTCGTTGGCTGAATGGTCAGCGTACTGGCCTTCGATTCAGAGGGTCCCGGGTTCGATTCCCGGCCGGGTCGGGGATTTTAACCTTCATTGGTTAATTCCAATGGCCCGGGGGCTAGGTGTTTGTGCTGTCCCCAACATTACTGCAACTCACACACCACACATAACACCATCCTCCACCACAATAACACGCAGTTACCTACACATGGCAGATGCCGCCCACCCTCATCGGGGGGCTGCCTTACAAGGGCTGCACTCGGCTAGAAATAGCCATACGAAATTATTATTACCTAAGGCTTGAGAGCCATTCCGAGAAACGAGCAGCAAACACTAATGGCGTGTGGCCTCAGAAGAGGCCGAGTGCAGGTCTTTCGAGTTGACGCCGTATAGGCGACCTGCGCGTCTATGAGAATGGGGCCCTACCTGTGATGAATTCTAATGCTGAAGACGACACACACACCCAGCCCCCGAGCCATTGGACTTAACCAAGGAAGGTTAAAATCCCCGACCGGCCGGGAATCGAACCCGGGACCCTCTGGACCAAAGGCCAACACGCTAACCATTTAGCCATGGAGCCGGACAGCAAACACTAACACACCGTGTTCAAGTCTCTCCCCTGGAGAAGTTTATTTCTTCTATTGGCGCTCTCAAGCCGGTAATAAGCCACGTGCAGGTGAAGCATCACCGCATCGCAAAGCCCATCAGCAGCTGATAACATGAATACGACTCGAGATAACTAATTATATCTTCCAACTGTTTATCTGTACGACCAACCCTCTAACGCTCATATACCAGTTTCACGTTGATTCCGACCTCTGTGTATTGTAACATGTCGGGCCAACATGGTGATGAATAAGGACACATCAGGTAGCGTTTTACTAAGCTTCATTTAACCATTTTTCTTACAAATTTGCATTAATTAGCATCGAAACAGATAGGTCTTATGGCAACGATAGAATAGGAAAGACTAGGAAAGGACTTGCTGTGAAAACGGGAAATCTTCAGGTCTGTCGACAATGGGGTTCGAGCCCATTATCTTCAGGATTCAAGTTCACGGCTACGCAAACCTAACCGCACAGCCTACTCGTTCGGTCTTGCTTTATTCGCTAGGCGCTAGTTCCAGAGTTTACACTCTCTACTCACACTACCACAGTCACACTGGTTTCCCACTTTACACTCTCCTGTACTACACACTTACACACTACATAATTTCAGCCACGCACGTAGTGCACTGTCTGTCAACGACGAGTGCCGGGCTGAGTGGCTCAGACGGTTGAGGCGCTGGTCTTCTGACTCCAGCTTGGCAGGTTCGATCTTGGCTCAGTCCGGTGGTATTTGAAGCTCTTCAGATACGTCAGCCTCGTGTCGATAGTTTTACCGGCACGTAAAAGAACTCTTGAGGGAGGGCACCTCGGCGTCTCCGAAAACCGTAAGAAGTAGTTAGTGGGACGTAAAGAAAATAACATTATTATTTTAAACTACAAACCTCAGCACTCGTTCGTCAGTCGTACACTCTAGCAGTCGTCATTCGATTACATACACCAGTCTCCCATGCTGCCACGGCGCACACAGACTGAGCACCAGGGCGGACACTCAGCTGAAACACAGGTTCAATTGAACTTGACGACAGTACGCACACAGTACTCGGTACTCCACGGCGACAGTTTCTCAGCACTCTGACACTGACACCGAAGAGCTGGCCTTTGGTCCAGAGGGTCCCGGGTTCAATTCTCGGCCGGGTCGGGGATTTTAACCTTAATTGGTTAATTCCAATGGCTCGAGGGCTGGGTGTGTGAGGCGTATTGAGCATTAGAAATCATTCTAAATAGGGCCCTCATCTTCACAGACATGAAGGTCGCCTAATAGGACATCTACGAGAAAAAACCCGCACCAGGCCTATCCGGAGGCCATACGCCATTTTTATTAATATTCCCAACTTAGCCTTTAACTCCTCATTACGAGCACCCTCTTGCCATTGTTCCCATCTGTTTGTACCAGCAATCATTCCCGCAACTTCCATGTCTGCTTCTTCTAACTTACGATAACATATCCTGAGTCCACCCACATTTCGCTCCCGTAAAGCAAAGTTGGTCTGAAAACAGACCGATGTAAAGATAGTTTCGTCCAGGAGCTGACTTCCTTCTTACAGAATACTGTTGATCGCAACGGCGAGCTCACTGCATTTGCTTTACTGCACGTCGATTCAATCTCACGTTCTATAATTACCAACCTGCTAGAACACACATCCGAAATACACTGACTGACAGAGCAAATGCAACACCAAGAAGGAGTGGTCAGAACTTTATGCCAATTGCAGGGTAGACTGACGTCACTGAGGTATGCTCATGATGTGAAATGCGCCGCTGTGCTGCGCACGTAGCGAACGATAAATGGGACACGGCGTTGGCGAATGGCCCACTTCGTACCGTGATTTCTCAGCCGACAGTCATTGTAGAACGTGTTGTCGTGTGCCACAGGACACGTGTATAGCTAAGAATGCCAGGCCGCCGTCAACGGAGGCATTTCCAGCAGACAGACGACTTTACGAAGGGTATGGTGATCGGGCTGAGAAGGGCAGGTTGGTCGCTTCGTCAAATCGCAGCCGATACCCATAGGGATGTGTCCACGGTGCAGCGCCTGTGGCGAAGATGGTTGGCGCAGGGATATGTGGCACGTGCAAGGGGTCCAGTCGCAGCCCGAGTGACGTCAGCACGTGAGGATCGGCGCATCCGCCGCCAAGCGGTGGCAGCCCCGCACGCCACGTCAACCGCCATTCTTCAGCATGTGCAATTTTTTTTTGCTAGGGGCTTTACGTCGCACCGACACAGATAGGTCTTATGGCGACGATGGGATAGGAAAGGCCTAGGAGTTGGAAGGAAGCGGCCGTGGCCTTAATTAAGGTACAGCCCCAGCATTTGCCTGGTGTGAAAATAGGAAACCACGGAAAACCATCTTCAGGGCTGCCGATAGTGGGATTCGAACCTACTATCTCCCGGATGCAAGCTCACAGCCACGCGCCTCTACGCGCACGGCCAACTCGCCCGGTCAGCATGTGCAAGACACCCTGGCTGTTCCAATATCGACCAGAACAATTTCCCGTCCATTGGTTGAAGGAGGCCTGCACTCCCGGCGTCCGCTCAGAAGACTACCATTGACTCCACAGCATAGACGTGCACGCCTGGCACACCTGGCATGGTGCCGGGCTAGAGCGACTTGGATGAGGGAATGGCGGAACGTCGTGTTCTCCGATGAGTCACGCTTCTGTTCTGTCAGTGATAGTCACCGCAGACGAGTGTGGCGTCGGCGTGGAGAAAGGTCAAATCCGGCAGTAACTGTGGAGCGCCCTACCGCTAGACAACGCGGCATCATGGTTTGGGGCGCTATTGCGTATGATTCCACGTCACCTCTAGTGCGTATTCAAGGCACGTTAAATGCCCACCGCTACGTGCAGCATGTGCTGCGGCCGGTGGCACTCCCGTACCTTCAGGGGCTGCCCAATGCTCTGTTTCAGCAGGATAATGCCCGCCCACACACTGCTCGCATCTCCCAACAGGCTCTACGAGGTGTACAGATGCTTCCGAGGCCAGCGTACTCTCCGGATCTCTCACCAATCGAACACGTGTGGGATCTCATTGGACGCCGTTTGCAAACTCTGCCCCATCCTCGTACGGACGACCAACTGTGTCAAATGGTTGACAGAGAATGGAGAACCTCAGGACACCATCCGCACTCTTATTGACTCTGTACCTCGACGTGTTTCTGCGTGCATCGCCGCTCGCGGTGGTCCTACATACTACTGAGTCGATGACGAGCGCATTGTGTAACCTGCATATCGGTTTGAAATAAACATCAATTATTCTTCCGTGCCGACTCTGTTTTTCCCCAACTTTCATCCCTTCCGAACCACTCCTCCTTGGTGTTGCATTTGCTCTGTCAGTCAGTGTACATGAAATTATCTATCTGTTCCAGCTTTGTATCACCAATCTGACATTCAATTCTCTTCGATTTCTTACCTACTGACATTAATTTTGTTAGTCTTCGAAAGGCTAATTTTCATTGCACCTATTTCCAAGTTGGAACATATTACACAGCATTCTTTCTGCACAGTCTGCCATTAAGACAAAGTCGTCAGCAAAGGCCAGACTGCTCACTACATTTCCACCAAACTGAATCCCACCCTGTCACTTTATAACGTTGAGCAGATGATGCATGTAGAATACGAACAACAAAGGTGAAAGATTACAGCCTTGCCTATCCCCTGTAAGTACCCTTAACTAAGAACTCATTCTACCATCACTTCTCACTGCAACCCTATTGTCAACATAAATGCCTTTGATTGATTTTGATAATCTACCTTTGATCCCATACTCCCCCAGTATAGCGAACATCTTTTCCCTCCGTACCCTGTCATCTGCTTTCTCTAGATCTACGAAACATAAACACAGCTGTCTAATCCTCTCTCAGCATTTTTCAATTACCTGGCGCATACTGAAAATCTGAACCTGACAGTCCTTCTGTGGTCTGAAACCACTCTGGATTTCATCCAACTTACTCTCAACCACTGATCGCACCTTCCCTTCTAAGATGCCAGTGAATACTTTTACTGGTATACTAATCAATGAGATACCTCGAATTCGTGGCAATCCTTCCTGTTCCGTTGCTAACAGATAGGTGCAATTACTGATTTTGTCCAATCTTAAGGTAATGATTGCGTGTGGCTATGTCTATCCGATTGCAGCCCTTATAAGGCGGACCCTCCGATGAGGGTGGGCGCCATCTGCTATGTGTAGGTAACTACGTGTTATTGTGGTGAGGATAGTGTTATGTGTGTTGTGTAAGTTGCAGGGATGTTAGGGACAGCACAAACACACTGCCCCGGGCCATTGGAATTAACCAATGAAGGTTAAAATCCCCGACTAGGCCGGGAATCGAACCCGGGACCCTCTGCCCCGAAGGCCAGCACGCTGACCATTCAGCCAACGAGTCAGACAATCTTAAGATACCTTACCAACACTCCATGCTAATCTTAATATTCTATGAAGCCATTTCATCCCTGCCTCCACAATATACTTCACCATTTCAGGTCTAGTTTCATTTATTCCTGCTGCTTTATGAAAATGGGGTTTATTTACCATCCTTTCCACTTCCTCAAGCGTAATTTCACCAACATAATTTTCCTCCTCCACATGAGCTCCGTTGTTAGCGACACCATCATGAAGATTTCCTTTTATGCTTAGAAGGTTTTTAAAATATTCCCTTCACATTGTGCCCTGGTGGGGATGTGATAAGCGTCATGCAATTGTAATTATTTATGGAGAAATATATATTTCATTTTCAAAAGCGAGAAGATCGTACTGTACATACAGTAAGAGCAGGCCAGGCCGAGATGGTATGGTGAAACATGCACAGACTATTGTCTCCACTGAGATTAACAAACACAATGAACGGCGGAATTAGAATTCTCAGAAATTGTGACGAAGGGGGAAAGAGAAAGGCACGAGTTGTTGACAAGTTGCGGAAAGTTTTCATAGCCCCGGGCAGAATAGGTAGTGGCAACAGCGCAAAGAGCTGGGTGCAGATTTCTGAGAAATGATGGCAGGGTATCTCCATGTACTAGCGGGAGTTGAACGCGGGGTTGGCACTGGAAGAAAAAAATATGAGCCTTCCCGGTCCCGTGGTTTATGTGGACCAATAGAAAATTTCATCGGCCAGTCGCAGGTACGCCAACTTCGTATTGTAAGAAGCACTAGCGAGGCTAACTCCGCGGATTAAACTGATAGAAGGGAGTGAGTTATCAATTCAGAATTTAGGAGCCTTACTATATTATAAAAGTTATAAAAAGTTAATAATTGCGGGAGATTGCATGGTGTAATTCTGAGAATTCATGAATGCTATCCGATGATTGGCTGGAGGCAAAGGACGCCACAATAGAGCGCGAAATCCCAGGCCGGGATACGGCAGCTAAATTCGCAAATATATCCATTACCAGCGAACGATAATAGTTGAAAATTGGTATAGAGCCTTTGAGAACATAATTACATCATTGGATATCATATTTAAGCCACGGGCCGAGCCGCAAATTGTCGTATGAAGATATCTGGACTGCGCGTCCTAAGATAACCTCCCCTGAACTCGGAAGAGAGGGGATACAAGTATAAATATGAGGTCGTGGACAAGGACTGACAACTACTTCTGACAAAGTGCTCGGGCTGATACCACGCCTGGGTTGCCTGACAACTTCGGATAATTTGTTCGAGCCGTGATTACGCCAGGGGTGCGTGTGTGTACTTACTCGTGGAGTAGGTTTCGAAGTATTATATTGTTATATAGTACAGTGATTCATGACGTGATGTAGCTCATATTACAGTTTTGAGCAGTATACTAGTATGAAGTGTTTCAAATAGACAGGACTCAGTAAAGCATAACTTACGGAGTGTAAGATTCAACCAACAGATTAGGAAGTGCGTTACATGAGAACGGTCACGAGTGTTTATGTCACCTAGTAAACAGTCGATTATAAACTGATACCTGGTCAGCTACACAACTAAGAGACGGGAAATTCAAGTGCGCGCATGGGCCTTTGTAAGGGGGATCCCGAGGTATCCCATGTTCCTAGTGTCCGGGAAAGGAATGAAGAATGTATATCTACATTAAGTGGGCTAGATACAAGGCCGAGAGTGTAAAATTTGTGAGTAGAATTGAGGGTGGAAATTATTCCAGAGTGCAACAGTTATTTTATTTGTTTTTATTCAAAATGTGTAAAGTTGAAAAGGGTCAAGGATTAATTCTTCAAGCTGGCATGAATACCAGTGGAATGCAGTGCTAAAACCGGAGGGGCTAGGCTCCATGTCCGGTTTTAGCAGATTACAAGGGCAGAGATGAGTAACCTTTTAAAATATTTGTAGATGGCTATCGTTAGGGGGAGGAAATCATATTAATTTATCATGTAACTTAATTGTGAAACGAGCCGTTTCCGGCTCGTATAAATTTAAAGATAAATAGACAAAGGGACAAATTAATATGTACATAATTAGATCAAGCACTCATCATAATTTTGATTATTAAATAGAGTATAGTAGGGTTGATTTGTTCATTCAAGTGCCTGAGTTGTTTGATATGATATGGAGCACGTTTCACGTAAAGATAATGTTAATATTCATTTGGAAGTGCTTCCAAAGTTTTTTTTCCGTTATCGGAACTTTTATAGATATTAAGGCATGTTGTTAAGATAATCCAGAGGTAGGGTTGCCAAGTGATTTAAATTATTGTGGGACGGAATGAAGTCCATTGATTTGTTTGTAAATATCGCGAAGTTCGCCAGTGGACAAAATAATAATAATCTGTACAAGTGTCGAAGTAGTTACATTAATATTGAGTAATGTGTAAAGGCGTGTTTAATAATAATCTTTGAGAATAAAGGCACGGGCCTAGTTGGATAGAATGATTGCAAATCAAAGTAATTTAAATGTGGATATATTATGTGGTATGAATATTTTATTTGGGCATTGAATCCGATTTTAACACTAATTGTTGATTTAACGATTTTTTGGACTCCATAATAATCATAAATAATTTTGGTAGAAACGAGATAGGCATTTTGATAATATGGTCACGCTATGTTTGAGGCCCAGAGGGAGTTGAGCCAAAAGTTGAGATTTGGAGTTTTGTGGGACAGAAATCCGGCCAGAAATTAAAGTGAATTGTACTGATGTTGATGAAGAAATAGATGGATCTTAAGGCCTACATAGAGGTTGTATTTCTATACCGGTGTATTGAGTGGCAGAATAGAGTCCACATACCGAGGGTTAATTAATGAAAATGTTTTGAAGAGTTCCGATGGATAAATGGACTTCAAAATGGAAAAGGAAGGAATAATTTAACACTTGCAGAGATTGGAGTATTTTCCCAACTGCGAGGTGTTATGGGATTTGAGAATTGTCTTAGGAGCATATGGTCTCCATGAATTAACGACAGTACGAAAATAAGGTTGCGGGTTCGAACACTATTATGTCCTGACCGATGTGAATTCCGATCTTGGTGATTTCTGTTTGGGAGAGAACGTATGTGACTAAGTTATAAAGATGGGGAATAAAAATAAAATTTCTCGAGAGAAGAATGATATTAATAATAATAATAATATTCCAAGTAAATCATGTCTGGATTGATTAGTGCCAAATAAATCGGAATTGTAAAAGGGGTTATGCGTTAAACATATTAAGAGTGGACTACCGTGTAACAAGCGAAATTAATTTTTTTTAAATTAATAATAATAATAATAATAATAATAATAATAATAATAATAATAATAATAATAATAATAGTAATAATAATAATAAATATTTGAAGAAGAAGGACAAGAAGAATTTACTTTTTTATATTTTGGACATAATAATGATGTTGGGAGTTGAAATGAAAAATTTGAAATTATTAACTAATAATAATAATAATAATAATAATAATAATAACAATAATAATAATAATAATAAATATTTGAAAAAGAAGAATAATTTACTTTTTATATTTTGGACATAATAGTCATGTTGGGAGTTGAAATGAAAAATTGAGATTTTTAACTAATAATAATAATAATAATAATAATAATAATAATAATAATAATAATAATAATAATAATTGTACCGGGCGGTACACCTCCACTCCGCTAATTTAAAATGTGCGCCTGTTGAAACTCCTCTGCTGGAGGAAGTCTGAACTTTATTGACAGTATTAATTTTCTACCTTCTCAGAAGATGTCACCACGTGGAAAATTTTGAGTTTTTGAACTGTGTCATTTTTGATGTGTTTTTGTTTCGCTTGAAGTAAGAAGTGTGAACTTTCTCTTCTAGAGGACACTACTGAAGATCTACAATAGTGCAACCTAGTGCGGAGTCAAAGAACTATTTTTTTTGAGAAAATTTAATTTCAAGAGTTTGTTCTTTGTTAAATTTCCTTCTATCATTGTTTAAGTTGGCAACATTTACCCCTTTCTTCCCCTTGTGTTGAATGTATCCAATCCCGAATTTCTTCAATTAATTTCTATCCAATCAGATGTATCTTCCCCCAACTTGAATCTGTTGCGGGGTCCTATCCAATAAAGAGTTTGTGGGAGGGTGTTTTCTTTCCCCTAACGCCTAGAAACTTCCGCGAGAGTATTTAAACTGCTGATTTTTGGGTCTCTAGGCCACTTCTGTTCCATCTTTCAGTGTGTTAAGTACATAGCAGGGGCGGGAAGCGCCTCTTTCTTCTCCAGCCGTTCAACACAAGGTAATGGCCGATTAATAACTTCTTTCTTTGCTAGCTCAGCAGTTTAACTTTCGGGGCGGGTTCTAAGCGTTCAACCATGTAACCTTTTCCTAAAATGTAAAAACAACTGGTATCTATTCTGTTTTAAAACGACATATCGGGATAGAGAGTGCTTAACCCTCTCGAGCTCCCACTCACATCGTCTTGAGGTGAACTTATTTTCTCAACCAATTCTTCGTTAATGTAAAACAAATTGTTCTTTTCTTAAGTCACCTCTTTAGCATGGGATTAGCCCTTGTATTAACGGCCTAGTGCCAAGTAGGTCTTAATCAAAGTGTATTAGGAGTGCAAGTTCGCCTCCTCTCAAATTATTATTTTAGAGGTCATTTAATTAACCTGCTTTTCTTTTAATAGACCTCAGTAGATTGGGTATTTTACCCCTGTGTTTATGTCCGTTGAGGACAACTTGAAGGTGGAGTTTGGTGTGGCCTGGGAGAGGCTTAAATTTTGAGAGCGAGTGACTCTTTTGAAAATTCTGGGTTGTATGCCTCATGGAGGTTTTTCAGTGTAATTTGGAGCAAGGGCTCCTAGGTATGAATGGGGTTTTCTCCCCCTCTGTTAAAACTTGTGTTTAGGGTAAAACTGAGCTGATTGCCCAAGCATTGTGAAGTCAGGGCGCGAAGCCCAAATTCTGTAAATATTGTAACTAACCCCTTTTGAATTGCTACTTTGTACCTGCCATGCTTGTTATTTCTTTGTTTTCGAAAAGAAAATATAACCTTGTTAAATTTTAAATTAATTTTACATTGCACTATAATTTCGTAGCTTGAAACCCATTCACACCCGCACCTTCTTTCACCTCTACCTACCACGGAAAAGTCCGTAACAAGTGGTAGCAGAGCGTGGTTGAATGGGTCTCAATTTAGCCCCTTTTGACGGCTAAATATTGTTTGTTCCGAACTCTAACTATTTTCCCAGTTGCTGGAATTTTTTGAGTTTTTCAAAATTGGTCTGTCATCATGCCCGGCCCTCGCGATGTTCTCCTTCTTAACTATTTGCGTAAGGAGGAGTTGATCTATGAATTAACTATCAGAAATGTGCAATCCGGAGGCACGGTTGCAATAGACACTAACAAGCTTAGAGAGTCCCTTGATTTGCCCATTTCCATCCCCAATTTGGGAGAGAAAGAAATTGACGACTCTCTTTCCACGATCACGGAGAATATTACTGGGCTAGCTTCTGTAGTTAGATTTTTTGATGAAAATGATCCGTCTCCTAATCAAATTAAGCGTGTGCAAGGCAGGCTATATCATTTTTCGAATAGGGTTAACGATCTGTTGTCTCTAAAACTGAATGATGTTCAGAGGAAGGAAGCTAGTACGCTCCTGGAAAATATTTCCGAATTATCTAGTAAGGTCACTCAATTGTTAACTGGAGAAGTTCCTCCCAAATCTGATCAACCCACCATAGTAAATGCAGGTAGTGAGGAAGCGCCTCCCAAGGGAGAAGTTAATAGAATAACCGTTGCTGCTCAAACTATCCCTGCCCCATTGGACAACGAGTCTGAACGCCGTGCATCGCTGAGTAACATCCGTTCTGAATTAACTTCCTTGCCATTGAAACCTTTACCTACTATGTCACCCGGGTTTAGTAGCTTGCCTCATCCATTGGCAATGTTGCTCAGAGGTATATCTAAGTTTTCCGTTAATACCACCAGTGACGTAATTTCATTTTTAAGATTTCTAGTGGAATTTCAGGATCATGCCCTTGTTTGTTCTCTTTCTCCATGTCAAATCTTGCAAATTATCTATCCGTATGCTATTGGTATTCTCTCTGATAAAATCGTAAGAGCCATTGCCGAGCAATCATCTATTGAGGATTTCCATGCCCATTTGCTAGCTAACTTCATCCCTGCTAGGGCCAGGTCCTCCCTTATTCAGAAGTACTATTATCGTGTACAGCGCTTGGATGAAAACTTGGCTGATTTCATACAGGACATTAAGTTTTATACTAGGGTGTTTGCCCTTCATTTTCCTGAAGATCAGATTGTACAGGCTATTGTAGAGGGAATTTCACCTCCCTATAGGTCATATTTGTGTTTCGCGGCGTGCCCGCAAACTTTCTCGGAACTTGAAGCATTGGCCGTCTCAGCGGAAGGAGTTAGATACGCCGATTCTTTGCGTGTCGCGAAAGAACCCCCGCCTTCCATTAGTAATACTCGGCCTCCACCTCGCCGATCAGTCACCCCCCGTAAATGTTATGCTTGCGGGTCGCCTGACCATCTGCGCAATAAGTGCCCTCTGATCAAAACTAGTAGGGCAAATAATGGAGCTGGTTCATCACAAGGCTGTTTTAAATGTGGGGCTTTCTCACATATCGCAAAGAATTGTCCCAATTCGAATAGCACCCCCTCCTGCTCAACTTCTGGTGTAACTTCCAACAACAATCAAAAGTGACTAGTGGCTGCGGCTGAGTCAACTAATTCTGCTTCCCAAGGCTCAGCCCCTGGCAAAAAGGTCGAGAATTCAGGGAACGATAAGTCTTCGAATACATCTTTTGAATGCCCCAAAGAGTGCCTTAGGATCGCGGCGGATACCCCCGCACCTGTTCCTTTTCTTAAGATTGAGTTAAATAACGAGCCTATAACAGCTCTCTTAGATTCAGGCAGTGTTTGTTCGATTATTTCGGCTGAATGGTATTCTAAATTGAAATCGGTTTGTAAACTTCCTGACTATGTCTCATCTTCTATTCAATATGTTTCGGCTAATTCATCTCCATTAGAAATTCTAGGTTCCGTACTGGTCAAAATTCGTATTTTTAAGTTTACTTGGAAAATTAAATTGTTTGTGGCTAAGCACCTGTCTTGCCCCATCATACTGGGAGCGGACTTTATTTCTCACACTGGTCTTGTGCTCGATCTTCAGAGTAAGTCGTGCACATTCAAATTTGTGTCCAATTGTAAAATTCCCTTGTTAAAGTGTAATTCTGTGTCGTGTTCATCTATTTCGCCTACCCAGGATGAGATGTTGTTAGACCTTAGACATCTACCTGAGGAGCAGGCTGATAGTATTCGTAAATTATGTCAGTCATTTCCAGAGGTGTTCTCTGATACTCTTGGTGTTACTGACCTTATTGAATACAAAATTGAGGTCACGGATTCGATTCCTGTCCGTTTTCCACCTTATAGGCTATCTCCACCTAAAATGAAGGCTCTGAAAGAAATTATCGATCAGATGTTGAAGGATGGTATTATTAGGCCCTCTAAGTCGGCGTATTCATCGCCTATTTTTCTAGTCCCGAAACCCCAAGGAGGCTTCAGGCCTGTCATTGATTACAGGGCTCTCAATCGGAAGGTGGTGTTGCAATCTGTGCCCCTTCCTGACCTTCATTCTTGCTTTTCATGGTTTCGTAAGGCCAAGTTCTTCACTATCTTGGACTTGAATCAGGCCTATAATCAAATTCCCCTTGCCGAAGAGTCTAAACACCTTACAGCGTTTGCCACGGACTGGAATTTATATGAATACAACCGCGTGCCTTTCGGACTCCCTACGGGAGCAGCTGTACTCACTAGGCTACTAGATAAGGTCTTCTCCGACATCAAATTCGAGTACTTATATCACTATTTAGATGATGTCGTCGTATTTTCAGAGACTTTTGAAGAACATCTAGATCATTTGCGAGAAGTTCTCGATCGCCTTCGTAAGGCTGGGTTAACTGTTAAGTTGTCCAAGGTTGCCTTTGCTAAGCCCTCTATGTCATTCCTAGGGCATATTGTGTCACCCGATGGTGTAGCAGTCGATCATTCTAGAACACAGGCCATCCGTGATTTTAAACCTCCCAAGGACATTAAAGGTATCGCCAGGTTCATTGGTATGGTGAATTTCTTCAGGAAGTACATTCCTAACTTTGCTAATAGAGCGGCGCCCTTAAACCTTCTTCGTAGGAAAGGCATCAAATTCGAGTGGGGACCTTCTCAACAAGCCTCTTTTGAAGACCTTAAATTAGCACTTTGTAATGCCCCTGTACTTGCTATGCCTGATTTCTCGAAGAAATTCATCGTCCAAACCGACGCGTCGTCGTCAGCAGTAGCTGCAGTCCTTCTTCAAGAGACTGAACTAGGGAGGCGATCTATCGCCTATGCCTCTAGGACCTTGTCGGCTCAAGAAGCCAAGTATTCCATCTATGAGCTCGAAGGTTTGGCAGTCTTATTCGCCTTAGAAAAGTTCCGTCTCTATCTGGAACATGTCAAATTCGACCTGGAAACAGATAATCAAGCCCTAAGCTGGGTCTTAGGTAGGCCACGTCGTACTGGTCGTATAGCCCGCTGGGCTATTCGTATTTCCGCCTTCCAGTTTGATGTTAGACATATCAGAGGTACCGAAAATGTTGTTGCTGATGGACTCAGCCGTATGTTTCATAACGACGTCGAGACCCACGAACCGGTCGACAGTTCATCACCTCCCGAGTCCATACTATCTGGTGTTAATGCCATCTTAACAGATGCTCCCATGCTTTTTAGGGATATTGAGAAATACCAACGTGAAGATCCGACGCTGGCTCCGATAATGGAAACCCTTTCTTCTGGGGAACATGTTGTCCCTTATGTTCTGAGGAATGGTGTTCTATGTTGCCCATCGAGGCATGATAGGATGATGAAAGTTGTCGTTCCAGCTGTTCTTGTACCTATGATCTTCAAGTATTATCATGAGACCCCATTAGGAGGGCATCTTGGAATCTTTACAACTCGTGAGAAGATTCGTGAAATGTTCATCTGGAAAGGTATGGACGGTGAAATCCGGGAACTTGTAAAAGCTTGTAAATCTTGTTTGCTCAGTAAACCCACCATGTCCACCAAGGTAGGCCTTTTGTCTTCGCATCAAGCGTCGCGCCCCATGGAACGTCTGTATATCGATTATGTAGGACCCTTCCCCCAGTCAAAGGGTAATGCTAACAAGTTCATCTTTGTGTGCGTAGATGGTTTTACCAGATTTTCTTGGTTATTTCCGACTAAGCTGGCTACCGCTCAGTCTACCATTACCTGCTTAAATTCTATTTTTGCTTCTTTTGGTCCGTGTCAATATATTGTATCCGATAATGCTAAGGCTTTTACATCTAATTTATTTCGTAAATTCTGTTTTGACTTATCAATCTCTCATGTAACTACTTCTGCTTATTACCCTCAACCATCTCTGGCTGAACGGGTTAACCGTAATCTCAGGTCCGCACTTATTGCCTATCATCATGAAGATCATTCCAGGTGGGACACGTCCCTGCATTGGATAGCTTTTGCTTTGAATCCGGCGGTTCATGAATCTCACAAGTTTACTCCAGCTTCTTTGATGTTCAAGTTTGTTCCCAACTCGCCGCTCTCTAACCTCTGGTCTCTGAATGACATTCTACCCGAGACAATAGATCCGGATAACATTAAAGATCTTTGGAAGAAGGCTAAAGCCAATCTTAAAGTGTCTCATGAAAAGGTTAGGGAAAGGTATGATCGTGGACGGAGACCCACCCCTTTGAAGGTAGGTGACCAGGTTATGGTCAAAAATTTTGTTCCCGCGGGCAAGCTTGCCCCCAGATTTCATGGGCCTTGTATAATTCTCGATTTCCTCACCCCGGTTACGTTGTTATTAAGCAATCCAGCCACCGAGAGGATATTTAGGGTTCACCTGTCCCAGGTGAAACCGGTGTAAATTTTGTGTCAACTTGCTTCATATAATTTGATAGGAACATGAAGGTTATATTTTTTTTTTGAGTTCCACTCTTAAGGCATTCTGCTCCTTCTATTTTATTTTATATGTAAGCATTTCTTGTAAACCTCCCCGATTGTTAAACTGCCTTCCTGTCCTTACCTCGGCCATTACCACGCTCCCGTCTCCTGCTTCAATACACACAGTGGCGCGACTTATGCCATGGATATTTGCACGCCGCTGGCCCCTCAACCTCTCCACAAGCCTGTACCCTCAAAAAAGGTGATGGTCCAACACAATTCTGCCGCCAAGCTTTAATGTTTCAGTGCCCCCGCAGCCGCGCGGCGCCGTGCACCAACTGGAGCTGAGGACGGGCCCCCTCGGCCCCAGCGAGGACGACGTGTGCACGGCGAGCCGGAGCTCTCCTCCCGGCCAAGGCTGATGTGCGGCGCACGACCTGCTACTTGCCCGCAGCCTGTATATGTTCACCGCGGGCGCGGCGTGCTTCAACACCTCTGCTCCCCTCATAGTGCGGGCGAGCGGTATCTCAGGGTACTTGAGGGGTCCGAGCGGCCTCCTTTGGACGCAAGCCGCAACGGCCGGTCTGGCAATCCCATTTCATCTCCATCTACTACATGAACAGATACTATAAGTAATGACTACACTTGGGAATTCAACTGCAATATTTGGTGGACCTTGAAATTTTTTTCTTCACTTTCAAGTATAAAAAGTTATCTTCAGAAATTCAACTTCTACAAATATAAAGACTTTACTTCATCTGCAACAACAAATTTTGAAACCAAATCAACCCCAAATTAAGAAAATCTTATAAATTTTTTGGCAATCAATCTTCATACCCACAGCATAACTTGGACCTTGTTTCAAACTGATTTCATGTGTCATCCCTGGAGGAACTTTTGGGGCGGGAGGTCTGTACCGGGCGGTACACCTCCACTCCGCTAATTTAAAATGTGCGCCTGTTGAAACTCCTCTGCTGGAGGAAGTCTGAACTTTATTGACAGTATTAATTTTCTACCTTCTCAGAAGATGTCACCACGTGGAAAATTTTGAGTTTTTGAACTGTGTCATTTTTGAACTGTGTCATTTTTGATGTGTTTTTGTTTCGCTTGAAGTAAGAAGTGTGAACTTTCTCTTCTAGAGGACACTACTGAAGATCTACAATAGTGCAACCTAGTGCGGAGTCAAAGAACTATTTTTTTGGAGAAAATTTAATTTCAAGAGTTTGTTCTTTGTTAAATTTCCTTCTATCATCGTTTAAGTTGGCAACATTTACCCCTTTCTTCCCCTTGTGTTGAATGTATCCAATCCCGAATTTCTTCAATTAATTTCTATCCAATCAGATGTATCTTCCCCCAACTTGAATCTGTTGCGGGGTCCTATCCAATAAAGAGTTTGTGGGAGGGTGTTTTCTTTCCCCTAACGCCTAGAAACTTCCGCGAGAGTATTTAAACTGCTGATTTTTGGGTCTCTAGGCCACTTCTATTCCATCTTTCAGTGTGTTAAGTACATAGCAGGGGGCGGGAAGCGCCTCTTTCTTCTCCAGCCGTTCAACACAAGGTAATGGCCGATTAATAACTTCTTTCTTTGCTAGCTCAGCAGTTTAACTTTCGGGGCGGGTTCTAAGCGTTCAACCATGTAACCTTTTCCTAAAATGTAAAAACAACTGGTATCTATTCTGTTTTAAAACGACATATCGGGATAGAGAGTGCTTAACCCTCTCTAGCTCCCACTCACATCGTCTTGAGGTGAACTTATTTTCTCAACCAATTCTTCGTTAATGTAAAACAAATTGTTCTTTTCTTAAGTCACCTCTTTAGCATGGGATTAGCCCTTGTATTAACGGCCTAGTGCCAAGTAGGTCTTAATCAAAGTGTATTAGGAGTGCAAGTTCGCCTCCTCTCAAATTATTATTTTAGAGGTCATTTAATTAACCTGCTTTTCTTTTAATAGACCTCAGTAGATTGGGTATTTTACCCCTGTGTTTATGTCCGTTGAGGACAACTTGAAGGTGGAGTTTGGTGTGGCCTGGGAGAGGCTTAAATTTTGAGAGCGAGTGACTCTTTTGAAAATTCTGGGTTGTATGCCTCATGGAGGTTTTTCAGTGTAATTTGGAGCAAGGGCTCCTAGGTATGAATGGGGTTTTCTCCCCCTCTGTTAAAACTTGTGTTTAGGGTAAAACTGAGCTGATTGCCCAAGCATTGTGAAGTCAGGGCGCGAAGCCCAAATTCTGTAAATATTGTAACTAACCCCTTTTGAATTGCTACTTTGTACCTGCCATGCTTGTTATTTCTTTGTTTTCGAAAAGAAAATATAACCTTGTTAAATTTTAAATTAATTTTACATTGCACTATAATTTCGTAGCTTGAAACCCATTCACACCCGCACCTTCTTTCACCTCTACCTACCACGGAAAAGTCCGTAACAATAATAATGAGAATATTGAAAAAGGAGAAGAAGAATAAAAAGGAAGCTACTTTTTTTACTTTTATTTTTTTGATGAGAATAATAAGAGCGAGAAGTTGAAGTATTATAGCGAGGATGATTACGGGCTACGATAATCACGATCTCCACTAATAATAATAATAATAATAATAATAATAATAATAATAATAATAATATTTTTTAATATTATTATTTAATTTATTATTTCGGATGCTGATGATGAATGATACTAGGGAAGTCAGCTGGCGAATTAACGTAATA
This sequence comes from Anabrus simplex, assembly GCF_040414725.1. NCBI lineage: Eukaryota > Metazoa > Arthropoda > Insecta > Orthoptera > Tettigoniidae > Anabrus > Anabrus simplex. Next base: position 107,043,914 of record NC_090266.1, on the reverse strand, counting down.
ATGTCAAGTTGTTGTGAATAATAAATTAAGTTAGTATTTGTAAAGTGAAGGCAAATCCCTACATCTGGACTATTAGGTTAGAGTCTCTTTGTCGTTTCCTTCAACTAACGATTAGCATGTCTTGGTTAGGAACCCGGGGAGAGTTTGTAGTTTCCCGGGTTGGTCTCATCTCAATCAAAGTGGAGGCGATAACATAGTCCATGTGATCGCGCCCACTTAGCCAACAGGTAATTGGTCCACGACCAAATATGGTCATGGTGTTAACAATGGTAAATCTGATACCTTCAGATATCAACGGTTCCACCACCCAAATGGAAGGGTGGTCAAAAGTGATAAATATTATGTAATCATTTTTCAGGAATAATTTGCCAAATTATCGGCAAATCAAGGGTCAACAGATTTTGATTGTGTGTAAAAATTATTTTGTTTACTTAAATAAAATGCTCCTTTACCATTTGCAAGGAAACAGTTCCAGGTTCTTGTTCTTGTAGAATAGTAAACCCTTGGTGACCGTTTAAATATCCGTCCCCATTCCTAGCACGGAGCCTTCATAAGTTTCCTTTGATCTGAATATATATATATATATAATTTGTGTGTTTTATGATGAACCTTAAAGTTAAAGATTAGAGTGTCCCGTTCAACCCTGTAGTACTGATTGGATGGCGCCCTTACATTTAGTTTGAGATCTTATATCTCAAAATATAAATTTATTGTTTATTAGTTGCGATAGATTCGGACCGTAACACTCCCTGAGATAAATGCTGGTTGGGACTCAGGCTTTGAGCGGGTACAACATGTCTAGTGATTCCCTGGGATCTATTATGAGTTCACATGAATAACCCAAAACACTGTTCATTTCCTTTTTTCCTCCCTTCCTAAGATTCTTTATTGCTGTCCAGAAAAGTTTCCCTGCTGCTTGATCTAGCCTTTCCAGGTTGTAACTGTTCGACCCTAAGCTTCTCACTTGAGGAGATGAAAGTTATTACCTTGGGACACATGAATATCAAATAAACTATATGTGGCTTGCCCGCAAATTGCCACGCAAATAGAAACAATTAACATTCCATGGTTTCCCATTTCTCTACGTGATGTTTTAAACAAAACAAAACTCTAAACCAAAATTTATATTTACTAGCATAGAGACTTATACTTAAATCACAGGGGTAGGACTTTAAATAATTAACCCTTAAGTATCGCTTAAGAAAGAAAACTAACGCAATATAAAATACAAATGAATTTATTATACAAAAAATGAGATGAATTGGAAAGTTCCTTAATGCGTGGAGTAATTTAGAATTTACTTTACTGAATTTACTAATTGCTTGCTTTATCTAATTGAAGCTCACCAATTGCAGCTTTCGTTGAAGTCATCGGGTTTCCGTGGTTACTCGTTCTCTTCTTCTCGATGTAGAATTTGCTCCATGGGCATCCTTCCTTCCTTCTCTGATCTGGTACGGGCTATCTGGACTAGCACTCCCTAATTGCCTAGTCTTTAAATTAGACATTGGCCCTATACTTGTAAAAACTGATCAGCGTTGATCGTATGAGGAGAAAATTCAGAGATATGAATTTTTCCATATTAGTAGAAATCTCAATCCAACTGAGCTATACTATTTATACAGTACAGACTTGTACCAAATTCCGTAGACTTGAACTAAACATAGTTCTTCGTCCAGAAGGTTTACTGAATATAGCACAAGCCGTAAGCTTGTTTCGTCTCACGCAGATCAGATAACATAACCGCAGTTAAGTACTGTATCGAAGCGATAACACATTGTACAAAAATAACTATGTCGAGGAGCGACCACACACTGTTTCAAAAATCAGTAATGTCGTTCGCAGTAGATGTTCTAATAGTAGATCGGATGACAGCAGAAGTAGTAGCTAGGTGCCGTTCTCGTGGTGAGAATCTCTATATATCCGGGCTCACCCCCCACTCTTGGTAACAGTTCAATCTCAAAACTCATATACAACGAAGTATCTCATTCGATAGATCGAATTATCAACTCCCCTTCTCTTCTTTCTTGACAAGTCCAGTAGGCGTGGCGATGATGTAGCTGACCAGCTTGCAAGCCTCGCGAGCGGGTCGCTGTTTACTAGCCTTGGATCATGAGTTAAACCCATGAGTCATGTAATTCTCCACGCTCAAGAATAACCGTTTCCGTATACACTAATATGAGATGAAATGACAACAACTATATTTCAACATATTAACCAAATCCAATACATAATAAATTCCCATCTTTCATAATATAATAATAAATAATAAATGATGTTATAATAAATACAATATGATTGCAAAAACCTTATTTACAAATGCTTGACGTAGAATACATATGTTATTACGAATAATTGCCGATGGCGGATAAACTTGATATCAAATGATATCGTGTAAAATGATATTATATTAAATTAGTAGGGCTGGAGAAGCCTGGACGGTTACATACGCCCTCCTGTTATTTGCAGATATAACACATATGAAAATAACACACTACACCAAAACGGCTGATATATACATCATTACATCTTACAAACACTTAATAAATAAAAACATGCATAATCAAATCTTGTATCTCACTGTAGAGTGTCTGTTTCAACGATACCAGATAACATTAGTAATAATTCCTGCCGATTTTCTTCCGAAAGGTTGTCAGCAACACTCATATTATTTACAACATAACAACAGGTAAATAACTCTATCTTTGCACTTCACCATCAAAGTGTTCGGCAGTTCCAGGTTATAATATATATACACTACACACACACGTAATCGCACGTGGCTTACCTCTCTTAGACGGCCGCAAGCAATTTCTTGTTTTCATTGCAAAAACATTACTACTCAGAAAATTATTGCATTAATTTCCTTCTGCAGTTTCAAAAAAATCCCAAGTTACTCATGGCTTCTACAATAGTGTCAGGTTTAAGTTAACAACCTATACATGAATCACGTTTTCTAACTCAAGTACATTAAATGTTATCAAAACAACACCTGGGAGACATTACACTTAGTTCGCAGAAATATATCGTCTGAGAGAACGAATATTATAAGTTCCCAACATGACTTGATTACCATCTTTCAATCTGTATGCACAAGGACCAACCCGAAAATGAATCTGGAATGGACCCCGATACAACAAAAAGAATTTCTTCGTCGGCTTCTCTTCACTGGACGAGAGCATGGGAACACGTAACAGAACAGAATCTCCTACCTGAAATTCGTCCAACACCTGACGTTTCTGCTGTTTGCTACTCTTCTCAGCCGCTTTAATCAAATTCTCTCTCGCTAATCTGACATATATCTGAGAGTCCCGCTGAGGTTCCTGTGTAATACCTAGTACTTTTGTCAGCTCATTCCTTGGATTGCTGCCAAAATGAACCTCTAATGGGGTGAATTTCGTACTATTATGCTGAACCATGTTAATCCATTTCTCAATCAACGCTAAAGAACCAACCCACGCAGTGTGCTTGTCATGAACTAAAGATCTAAACATCCTACCTAATTCCTTCATCGTGCGTTCACACATATTCCCTTGTGGGTTCCTAATTGAGGAAAAAACATGTGTGATACCTAACTCTGTCATCACAGCCTTCCACTTCTTCGATGTAAATTGAGATCCGCTATCCGATAATAACCTGCTAGTCGTACCTAATTCCTGAACATACTTGTCACAAATAATCTTACTACAACTAAGACCTGTCGCTTTACTCAATAAAAGATTGACACACTCACTACTCGAAACTTCAATAATACCATCCTCTAACATGGCTTCTATTTGATTGTCTACTGCTTTAGCATACTTATGTGGTATCGGATATCTCGGTCCAGCACTGAAAATGCGTGTTCATACACATGTGTTTTACCAGGTTTCAATGAAAATACTTCCTTGTGTTCTCTCAACACATACAACAATCGGTCCTTCTGACCTTCTTCCAAATTGCTACTATCTACCGCTTCTCTCAAAGTATCATCGTGGTTCTCCTCTAACCACACTTCACACAACTTAAAATCCGCTCTCTCTTCTTCATCCTTTGAAACCTCATTAACACACCACATGTTACAAACCTGCACTTTCGTCTGAACTTCGGCATCCGACGTGACTTAACATCCTCATTATACCACGTTAAATATACTATCGCCTCATTGTAATCTAACCGAGCTGAGTATAAACTTAGCCAGTCAGATCCCAAGATAACATCAAATATAAGGTTCGGAATAACAAGACATATCTGAATTTTCGTCTTCCCGTTAATACAAATACGTATGGCAACTTGTTTACATATTTGCTTTTTTATTTTACCTACAGCAGTGACGATATATGTGAATTTCACAGGCATTTCTTCAATCTCCATATTCTCCTTTTTCTGTCCTCATACCACTTCGAACTTACACATGATCTTTGACTGCCTGAATCCAATAAAGCCTGATGTTGCGCCCTCCATATAACGATCGTAACAACGGGGTTATCGCTTTTACTAGCAACTACGACTTGATCCATTTCCACCTCTCGTAATAACTCATCTCTAAGATCGAGATCATAATCCATGTGCGTCATTACACAATTTCTCGCAACATGTACTGAAGACTGATAATCTGATCTCTCATTTCCGTCTACTATCAGTTTAAATTACTTTGTCTCCTTGTATCCTGATTTCGGCTAGTGCCTTCTTCAACATTACATTCCCTCCGAACATTCCTATTTTGCTGGCGTGACTGATTACCTATAGGTTGTTGTCTCGGTTGAAACTGACCACGCTGATTGTGTTCTTGTCTTCTGGGTGGTGTTTGATATTTTGTGTGCTCTCGTGTACTACTATTACTATTTCCTAACGCATCGAAACTTGCTAGCAATCTTTCCATTCCCTGAATAGACTCTATATGTTGCATACAGCTAGCTTCGCGGATTTTGTTGTGAAAATGTCTGAGTAATAACTTCACAATATATCTCTCCGCTGACATCCCATCTACGTTTTTACAAATCATAACGTGGGTCAAAAAATATTCTGTCATAGAAACTCCTTCGTGTGGCCTAAATTTCCCAAAGACAATGCGTTCTCTTTCCCTGCTTTGTATAGCTTCACTCCAAAATTTTTCCGTGAAATATTTCTGGAATTCCCCCATACTGGTCATGCTGCTCTTATACACCGCAAACCATGATTTCGTTTCCCCAATAAAAGCTTTACCAATTATTTCTAACGCTTCTTCCCATTCAATGATTCCTTCTTCGATTCGCTTTTCAAAGCGTTTCTTAACAGTGTTTAAAAGGTCTAAAGGGTTTGTCTGCCTCCCATTAAATTTAGGTAGTTTGTTTCATATATGAAATTTGTACCATGGCACTGACTTCCTATATTACCTTGCTTTTCTCTGATTTCTTTACGTATTTGTCCCTCCGACCTATCAATACGTTCATTTATTCTTTTTACGTCATTCGCAATGTGTTCCTGTCTTTCCTTGGTGTCTTTAATTTCAACCGCATATTCCTCTGCTTTCTTAAACTTTTCATTACATATTTTGGTATTAATCTCTACCTTACCACACAGATTATCGTATTGTTGTTGTACTTCTTCTCTAACTTTACTAACTTCTCCTACTTGTTCCTGAATTTTACAATTAATTGCTGTGATCTGCTGGTCTACTTCGCTCCTATGTTCGGTTAACTTACTTTCTACCACTTTCTCATGCTGGCTACGTCTCATCTCCTGTTCCCCTAACTGATTCTCAAAAAGTTTCTGCTGCTCTAGTGCTTCATCTAATCTATGATCTAAAGCATCCATCCTAGCATTCACTTCTCTGCTAATTTCGGTTTTCGTCTTTTCTATCTCCTTTCTATTTTCTTTAATCTCTGTCTGCGTTTTCTCTACTTCCTTGCTAATTTCAGTTTTCGTTCTCTCTACTTCCTTCCTGATTTCATTCGGTTCCTTCCTAATTTCATTAGTTTCTTTACTAATTTTTTCTATCCCTTTCGTTTGCTCTAATATCCCTTGCATCATCACAAACAGTTGTTGAATATTCTTATCACTATTCGTATTACTTTCTTTCTCGCCCTCCATCCTAGCTACATCAGATTCTGTGCTATTTTCCATGCTCCCACCACTCTCTACCGTTTTAACTACTTCAATACTTTCATCTACAACATTCCTAGAATTCAGCGTCTCGCCTCCCTTTACTAAGTTTCCGCTACGTAATTTCATGTGCTTTTCACCTTGTGCAGCCATGATTACCCCAAAATCACACATACAAATTATATGGACACTAACTTAACCCCCACAAACACAGACTCTACTTTTACTGCTTTCCTTCCACGAATACTTAATGGTTTTCGAGCTCCACGTTGGTGCGACAAATGTAACTGTTCGACACTAAGCTTCTCACTTGAGGAGATGAAAGTTATTACCTTGGGACACATGAATATCCAGAGTCCTAAATCCATTACACGAGTCACCATATAAATTGCAAGTCATGAGAAGCCCTAGCTGCATTTTTATCTCTGACCAAAGACGGCACGTGGAACAACGGGTGGTGATTCTCATTCTCCGCTAGAGTAGAATGTGCAAGGATGCGAAGTAATTTGGCGTAACTATTTTTTTAGTAAAACCACATTTTACGGAGAATTGGCGACGAAATTGCCGTAGTAAACGTCAGGAAATCGTAAGTAAAATAATTTGGTTGTTAATGGTAAAGACTTAGACTTTAGACCACTAAATAGCTCCAGAAGGAAAATTGTTGAAAGACGCTCCTGTTCGTTTAAACTCTGTTACATCGACCAAAATACCTAGGTACAGTGCCCAGCTTATGAGTTAATTAAACGACTCAGTCGGTTAAGAGAAACCCTAATGTGTATCATCAAAACCGCTACTAAATTAAGCAACTATGTATTATGCCGTAATCAATCATAATTACATTTCTGTGGGGTGGAAAACCTGTCTGTAAATTCTTGGCGGTGAATGCAGATGGAATGGGAGTGGGAATAAATTTTATAAAAGAACGCAGCGCCATTTGCAATCTGGCATTTTTTCAGTGAAGTTGAGGCGACCGCACGTTATTCGGACTAACATTAAAAATCGGTTGTGGAGCCTATGACCACAGAAGGGAAGGCAGTTTGGGCCAAAGGTGGATATCTAACGTCATCTCCAAGTGGAGAGAGATAATCATTCAAAGTATCGGTATTCCCATAGGGAACCGTTATGTAAATTCACATCAAGGCAACAGACGGTCATTATAATGCCGAAGTCCTGCAGTTAAATGAGCTAATATCATTGTTTTACTTTATTGCTTGTGCGGATCGGTGATTTGACTAAAGTGTTCGGTTCGTGAGAAAGGGAACGTTTGAAGAGCATTTTATATTTTTGTTTATGTCGTTATTTTGAGGTTAATGATTTCAAATATAAATACGGGAAAAGTATGTTTTATAAAGCCACTATCTGTCGAGATGGCTAGATAAAGAATGAGAGAGGCTGGTGGGCCTGTTAAGATGTGAAACCACGTACGACTTCAGGTATGTAGATTACCTTATCATAAGGTGCATTTCATTTTTTCATGATGTTACTATTTTATTTGTGTATCTGTGACGCATTTTGGTCACCCTTTAATTTCGTAAAAGTGTGAGAAGAATACGACGAAAGATCATTTTCTTGTGTTTCTTGGATAAACGGAAAGTCGCGAAACTAGTGTGTGAAATGTTGTACAGTAGTAGAGTTGATGGCTGTAAAATGAATATAATGTCTAGAGCAAAGTATCATTTCCGTACGTTTATTTTCCGTATTTGTTGTTTGCCAAAGTTCTTCTTCTTCTTTCTTTTTTATCTGTTTACACATCAGGGTCGGTTTTCCCTCGGACTCAGCGAGGGATCCCACTTCTTCTAACTCAAGGGCAGTGTCCTGGAGCTTCAGACTCTGGGTCGGGGATACATCTGGGGAGGATGACCAGTACCTCGCCCAGGCGGCCTCACCTGCTACGCTTAACAGGGGCCTTGTGTGAGGATGGGGAGATCGGAAGGGACAGACAAGGAAGAGGGAAAGAAGTGGCCTTGGCCTTAATTAGGTACCATCCCGGCATTTGCCTGGGGGAGAAGTGGGACACCACGGAAAACCACTTCTAGGATGGCTGAGGTGGGAATCGAACCCACCTCTACTCAGTTGATTTCCCGAGGCTGAGTGGACCCCGTTCCAGTCCTCGTACCAATTTTCGAATTTCGTGGCAGAGCCGGGAATCGAACCCGAGCTTTACGGGGGGGGGGGCAGCTAATCACACTAACCACTACACCACGGATTGCCAAAGTTAAGACATTCATTTATCATGAAATTTTGTTCAGTGTAAAGATGAAATTATATGTGTAACTGTGGTTTACCATTTAGAGCGAGTGCGCGATAGTGATGGAATGTCAGCTTTTGCGAGAGGCACACCGTCATGTGTAAGGCGCTGTAAATTTGTCAATGGAAGTTACGAGGCGAGACCGGTGTGTGATTTGTGAAAAGGGAGTGCTATTCCAAAAGTCTGTTCAAATCAGTGTAGAACCAATGGGAGGAAAATAAGGGTAAAGTTTTTGTAAGTCAGGTGCTATCTCTAAGAGTAGGAAAGATCACAGTATGAAGATAAAGCTGGAATTCAAGAGAACAAATTGGAGCAAATATTCGTTTATAGGAAGGAGAGTTAGGGATAGGAATAACTTACCAAGGGAGATGTTCAATAAATTTCCAATTTCTTTTCAATCATTTAAGAAAAGGCAGGGAATCTGCCACCTGGGCGACTGACCGAAATTCAGATCAGCAGTGATTCATTGAAAAAATGAATTAAAAAGTGTAAATGACAGATCGATGCAACCTGTCAGTCAAGATTACTGAGGATCATCATTCCAGGAAAAGACCGCCAGGCGAAGACCTGCTGTGAGGATAAGAGATTTTTATAAATAGCCAATAATTAGTGAAGTGGTATAATTCATTCTGGAATACTTGTGTGTATGTGCGCATATGTACGTGTTAGGTCACGATCGATTAAATTATTTCAATAAATCAGTCAGTGTTTCATTCGTACTACTACTACTACTACTACAAGTAATAATAATAATAATAATAATAATAATAATAATAATAATAATGCCACCGGGTGAGTAGGCCGTGCGGTTGGGGGCGCGCAGCTGTGAGCTTGCATCCGGGAGATAGAAGGTTCGAACCCCACTGTCGACAGCTTTGAAGATGGTTTTCAGTGGTTTCCCATTTTCTCGCAAGGCAAATGCTGGGGCTGTTCTTTAATTAAGGTCACGGCCACTTCCTTCCCACTCCTAGGCCTTTCCTGTCCCATCGTCACTATTTGACCTATCTGTGTCAGTGCGACGTAAAGCAAATTGGAAAAATTTAATAATGCACATCTCGGCGGCAGAGGCCTGGGTTCGATTCCCTGTGCTGCCAGATAGTTAAGATTATCAGGAAGGCTGGCATATGACAAAATATACAAGCACCTCATCTCCATTGGGGGCTGTGACTGAGAAGAGCTGCACCACCTCGAGGAATACGACGACATTAGTTTCATTACTAACTGGTTAGCATATTGGCCTTTGAACCAAGGGACCTCGGGTAAGATTCCCGGTCGTGTCAGGAATTTTAACCCTCATTAGTTAATTCCTCTGGTTCGCGGGCTGGGTCTATCTGCCTTCTTCAACGTTAGATTTTGTATTAGGCAGGGCCCCACCCTCACAGACGTGCAGGTCACCCATGAATGTCAACCAGAAAGGCCTGCACAGGGCTTTTCCGGAGGTTACACGATATTATTGAATTTAAATAATAATAATAATAAAATTAATAATTGTTGCGGGAATTCCAAGACTCCCAGAGGAATAGGAAGCACCTGGTATGAATGGTTGCACAGGGAATTATTTAGAGTAACTTTTACTTTAACAAATTTGGAAATTTTATTTCTTTCCTTTCTTAAAATTCAGAGAGAGAGAAATTTAATGGTAAAGCAAAGAACAGCCGAAAATATTAACAACGAGCTAGTCAGCACCAACAATGCATTGGACATAAAGACGTCCTAAATCAGGTACAAAATAAATTAGGAAAAACTCCCAGTTGTTGAATTACATACGAAAGAGCATAATTGCTCCTGACTGGTACAATTTATAAGAGTCTCAGCTCCAAGATTCAAGAGGCTAGCCTCAAACACGCAATCCGTTGATTTTTATACTCTTAATTACACTCGGCAACCCCTAGGGTGACCCCACTTCAAAGTGGGCACAGGATTCCACTGTTCTCAAAGGGAAACAAAACGTAGACACAGTTACCCTAAGAACTATAAGTAATGGACAGGGGCATAATTAGCCATATTACAAGGCCTTATGGATAAAACGAAACGGTTACACACAACAGGCCATTAACAAAAGGCAAGAACGCAAAACACCAGCACTCCTTAAAGAACAATCTGAAAGGGAGGAGAAACTGAGTGGGCTTAAGGGCCAATGGCAAAGAGGCTAATTCCATACTAAAAAGGGTGACTAAAAGAGGAGTATTTAAAAGCCGAGACAATATTCCCAAAATTTATGGGTTGAAAACTTTAGTCACCCAGCTGTAAAGTTTAAGGGGAGAAAACTGAGGGTCACCACTCGTGCTCCCTTACATTAAACATTTTCCCAGTAGGGAATAGAAATAGAGTCCGAAGACTGCGCAGAAGGTCCTACATTTCAACCCTAAAAGAAAAGATCACATGTTAGATAATGTACCCGGATAAGATCTCATCCTGGGTACAATATTATCAAAAGTGCTGAAACATTCCCCTGATACCCGCAGGCACGGTCACATGATTAGGTTAATTCTGCCATTACCCTGCAGCGATGGATCTTCTTCAAGCCAGCCGCGCCCTGTCCCCTTGCCCTCTCTGGCCTCCGTCAAGTCGCACTCTCAAGAACTGGAGCAATTCAGACCAGACGGCGCTAAAGCGTTCTCCTTAAATTGTTCCGTAGGTGAAAGTTCCAGACTTAATTGAAATACAATACGCTGATGGGCTGAATTTCCATACACTCCCCCGGGTTTCATTGGCTAGAGAACATACTTACAAGCATGTGATAGGCAGATTACAATAGAGGAGGAACCAGCTGAAGTGTTGACATCTTCGGTAGATTAACAAACAATCCACAGAAAAAGGTTTACAAATACAAAAACAAAATTTCTTCAGTAATTAGTTTGGCTCTAGACATAAAATGTCACTAGCAAATAGATGGCAGAACCAACTAACCGTCGAAGAAGAACGTTTCGAGAATTTTTAAAATTTCGTGTTCACGGACATAGATGCCATAGCGAGGGTGCGCAGTTTAGGTAGCCGGAGAAGGCGTACAGTTGGTATAATAATAATAATAATAATAATAATAATAATAATAATAATAATAATAATACGAGGGTCGGGTCAGAAGTTCTTTTCTCGCGAACAGAAGACAACACGGGAAATTTAAGATATGCATTTGTAAATATAGGGCACGTACTTACGTACAGTGCTTGAAGACAAATTCTAACTTCAGGAGATTATCGTAAGACTACACAAGACTACGTACACAGGACAGGTCTCCACTGGTTACAGACCTTCGAAATAATCACCCAAGGTTTCCACTGTGCGTTGCCAGTGGTGGGGCAGGCGCTGAATACGATTCGCTGCATGTGTACACTTCTCTCCGAAATGCTGTTACAATGTCCTCTTTGTTAGCAAACCGTTGTCCACGTAATGGTTTCCTGACTTTGGAGATTAGATTACAGTCACATGGGCTCAGATCAGGCGAATACGGCGGGTGTGGAAGAACCTCCCCTCCCTTGACACTGGACGGTCTGGGCGAGGCAAATCGGCAGTTGATACTCTACCCCGTTTGCACGTCCCCACCCACCTCGCCACTGTTCTATAGGGCATGGCATGCACATCTAATGCTTCCCGCAGCTCTGCATGGCATTGGCGTGCATTTCTATCGCGGAGAACTGCTATTTTAATATACGATCGTTGCTTCTGCTTGTTGACTTCCATTTTGTGACGCTCTCACTCACACACTTCATTTGGGGGCATGCATTGACCCACACTGTTGTTTATATACACCATCTAGTGGCAGCATACGCAAGTACATACCGTACGTTTCCAAATGCATATCTTAGGTTTTTCGTGTTGTCTCCTGTTCGCGAGAAAAAATATAGTTACCATGACTTATGACTCGACCTACGTAATAATAATAATAATAATAATAATAATAATAATAATAATAATAATAATAATAATAATAATAATAATAATAATAATAATAATAATTGTACCGGAAGGTACACCTTAACTCCGCACATTCAAAAGAAGCGCCATAATGAACTTCTCTATCGAACAAAACGTGAAACACCGACCGTATGTAGTTGGGACATTGACCTGAAGATGTCACCATTGAAGTATGGAGTAATTGTGTTATTGTGAAGTTTCCTAAACTGATTGGATTTATTTTGTTTTTGTTTTTGCTGTACATGAAGAAGTTTGGACATTTCTCCATAGATGTCACTACCAAAACTGTGGTCATGCACTCTGGTGCAAGGTAAAAGAAGTTGTTATTGAAAGAAATATTGTGTTTATGAGTTTTCTCAAGTAAATTAACTTTCATTTGATTTTTGTATATACTTCAAAGTTTGCAACACTTCTTTCTCATTCTGCCAGTTTTGAATCTGGCCAATAAGAATTTTCTGTAATTGTTTTTCAGCCTATCACAGGCTTCTTATTCGTAACTTTTGAATTTGCCAATAAAATTGAGAGGGTGTGTCCGGATTAGTCCAGAATTCTCTAGGACCGTCCCCGCCGGTATATAAGCGGAGGCTTTGCTGGGTACCTTGTCTCATTGATCGTCTTCTTTCTGAGTGTGTGTGTGTGTGTTAAGACAAATGTATCCGAGGGGAAAGTCCGAATTTGTAACTTTGTAACCAACCTATTCTAAAAATGTAAATTTTCGTTCGGCTAATGTGAAATTTTCATAAAGTCTTGAACTGTAAATCGGAGGTATAGAGAGCGTTACCCTCTCGAGTTCCCCTTCAACTTGGTTTGAGGTGACTACGATTTCGTAAGTGTTTTCTTTCCTGTAATGTATTAAATTAACCTTCATTCGTGTGCCACCTCAGTAGCTTGGAATTAGCCCCTGTGTTATCGAGCCGAGAGCCCTGTTAGGATCTTAATACTTCATTATTCAGGAGCGCAAGTGTACGCCTCCATTCAGTTTGTGTTCGTGCCACTTATTTAACCTGTTCCTTTTTCTCCGCAAGGGCCCAGTTGGTTGAGTAAGAGATTCCCCTGTGTAAAATAGAATTTGTAAATTGTGCCTAGAGAGGTCAGAGATCGTAAGGTTTTGTGTAATGTTGCCTTGAACGGGCTGTTAAAAATCTGGTGAAGTTGGAGCGCATGTAAGCTCTTTTCTGTGTTTTCTAACTTCAACTGCATATTGAGGTGCGCCTCTGGAAGGCGGTAAAGTTGTTGGAGCAAAGCGCTCTTAAATTGGTGTATTCTGATTCTTGTCTAAACATTGAGATTTTGCAAAATTTTGTAAACTGGATCCGGTATCTCAAGATTGTAAATTAAGGGCTTGAAGCCCCAATCTGTAAAATTCTCTAATCTTGGCTTTTCCAGTTATTGTTTCAAGATTGCTATTTGTACCTGTCATGTTGTTATGTTCACTCAGTGAAAAAAATGGTTAAATTTGAAATTCTAAAAGAAATATAACCTTTAATTAAAGTTTTAATCCAATTTCTGATGTCGTGGCTAGACCCATTCAAGCCCACACCTTCTTTCACCTCTCTGCGATTCACCAAAACACGGTAACAATAATAATAATAATAATAATAATGATAATTGTACCGGGCGGTACACCTCCACTCCGCTAATTTAAAATGTGCGCCTGTTGAAACTCCTCTGCTGGAGGAAGTCCGAACTTTATTGACAGTATTAATTTTCTACCTTCTCAGAAGATGTCACCACGTGGAAAATTTTGAGTTTTTGAACTGTGTCATTTTTGATGTGTTTTTGTTTCGCTTGAAGTAAGAAGTGTGAACTTTCTCTTCTAGAGGACACTACTGAAGATCTACAATAGTGCAACCTAGTGCGGAGTCAAAGAACTATTTTTTTGGAGAAAATTTAATTTCAAGAGTTTGTTCTTTGTTAAATTTCTTTCTATCATTGTTTAAGTTGGCAATATTTACCCCTTTCTTCCCCTTGTTATGAATGTATCCAATCCCGTATTTCTTCAATTAATTTCTATCCAATCAGATGTATCTTCCCCCAACTTGAATCTGTTGCGGGGTCCTATCCAATAAAGAGTTTGTGGGAGGGTGTTTTCTTTCCCCTAACGCCTAGAAACTTCCGCGAGAGTATTTAAACTGCTGATTTTTGGGTCTCTAGGCCACTTCTGTTCCATCTTTCAGTGTGTTAAGTACATAGCAGGGGGCGGGAAGCGCCTCTTTCTTCTCCAACCGTTCAACACAAGGTAATGGCCGATTAATAACTTCTTTCTTTGCTAGCTCAGCAGTTTAACTTTCGGGGCGGGTTCTAAGCGTTCAGCCATGTAACCTTTTCCTAAAATGTAACTACTCCTTTCATATATTCTCTTTTAAAACGACATATTGGGATAGAGAGTGCTAACCCTCTCGAGCTCCCACTCACATTGTCTTGAGGTGAACTTATTTTCTCAACCTATTTTTCGTTAATGTAAAACAAATTGTTCTTTTCTTAAGTCACCTCTTTAGCATGGGATTAGCCCTTGTATTAACGGCCTAGTGCCAAGTAGGTCTTAATCAAAGTGTATTAGGAGTGCAAGTTCGCCTCCTCTCAAATTGTTATTTTAGAGGTCATTTAATTAACCTGCTTTTCTTTTAATAGACCTCAGTAGATTGGGTATTTTACCCCTGTGTTTATGTCCGTTGAGGACAACTTGAAGGTGGAGTTTGGTGTGGCCTGGGAGAGGCTTAAATTTTGAGAGCGAGTGGCTCTTTTGAAAATTCTGGGTTGTATGCCTCATGGAGGTTTTTCAGTGTAATTTGGAGCAAGGGCTCCTAGGTATGAATGGGGTTTTCTCCCCCTCTGTTAAAACTTGTGTTTGAGGTAAAACTGAGCTGATTGCCCAAGCATTGTGAAGTCAGGGCGCGAAGCCCAAATTCTGTAAATATTGTAACTAACCCCTTTTGAATTGCTACTTTGTACCTGCCATGCTTGTTATTTCTTTGTTTTCGAAAAGAAAATATAACCTTGTTAATTTTTAAATTAATTTTACATTGCACTATAATTTCGTAGCTTGAAACCCATTCACACCCGCACCTTCTTTCACCTCTACCTACCACGGAAAAGTCCGTAACAATAATAATAATAATAATAATAATAATAATAATAATAATAATAATAATAATAATAATAATAATAATAATAATAATAATAATTTATTTTCTTAAAGACAATTGTTAATTATTAGAGTCTTGACAGCTTGATCATTGTGCTGAAAGTGTGCCAGTTAGTCAACAATCGACATAAATCCTAAAGCCAGAAGCATATTTAAATGCCATCAGGCTGGACTGGGATCAAATCAACAACTTCCATCACAGTAAGTCATCCCTTATGCAACTGCACTACCCAGCTTGGCTCATGTGCTGAAATGCCCTCTTCCTTTACATGTTCAGCACATTAAAGCTAGAATCTGAGTTAGCAAGAGACGACTTCAACTTCTTCAAACATATTCTCATGAGGAACATTTAACGCAAACAGCAAATGTATGACTGTATTTATTTTTAAGCTTAGAAAGCAACTGTGTTCAACATTTCCTTGTCTATGGAAGACTTTAAAGATTTCTCATTACCATAGAACTTGAGGACTTAAGTACAAATTTAAAATCGTAATTTTTCTTTACTTAATCTAAGTTGTTTCTTGAGTCATCAGTACATTAACTGGTTTGATGAAGCCCTCCACACCACCCAATCCTGTGCTAAACATTTGATTTCTCCGTAACTGCTACACCCTACTTCTGCTCTAATCTGCTTGTCATATTGATGACAATTGAAAATCTTAAACGCAGTTTTCATGAAATGGCGCTTTAAAGTATTGCAAAAGCTGTGCTAAATATGTGACGTTACACACATACTCTGTTATAAGATGGAATTGTGTTGTCTCGTCCTCTCAGTTGGAGTTTACCTGTCGTTGTGAGTACATCGTGGTCAGTTGTATGGAACAAAAAATTTAATAAGTGTGTCTACAAAACCCCTCCAGACACTGTGGCCGTTATAATAGTGACAGCCTACTGACAACATTATTTTCTTTCAGCGGATTTACTTCAAGCTAGTTCTTTCTTTCTTTCTTTCTTAATCTGTTTACCCTCCAGGGTTGGTTTTTCCCTCGGACTCAGCGAGGGATCCCACATCTACCGCCTCAAGAGCAGTGCCCAGCTGCGTGAGACTTTTGGGTCAGGGATACAACTGGGGAGAATGACCAGTACATCGCCCAGGCTGCCTCACCTGTTATGCTGAACAGGGGCCTTGTCGGGGGATGGGAAGATTGGAAGGGATAGACAAGGAAGAGGGAAGGAAGCGGCCGTGGCCTGAAGTTAGGTACAATTACGGCATTTGCCTTGAGAAGATGTGGGAAACCACGCAAAACCACTTCGAGGATCTCAGTTGACCTCTCGAGGCTGAGTGAACCCCGTTCCAGCCCTCGTACCACTTTTCAAATTTCGTGGCAGAGCCGGGAATCGAACCCGGGCCTCCAGGGCTGGCAGCTAATCAAGCTAACAACTACACCACAGAGGCGGACCCGGATTTACTTCAAGCTAGTAATTGACAGAACTAAGGACTGGATGGAATCAACTGCTAGTTAGGTAAATGTGAAAACATCACCAAAAGAATCACTATCGCGATCTGGGGTAATGGGCCAGATATTTTCTGCGTGCAAGTGTACAATGCTTGGGAAGAGTTGAACAGTCAACAAGATAAGCTCTGTTGCACAAGCAGGACTGACCTTTTACGTAACGCCGGGCTGAGTACCGGTAGCTCACCCGGCAGAGCGTTGGGCTTCTGTGTTCAAGTTGGTATGTTCGATCCCGCCTCACTCCGGTGATATATCAAAATTTATTTGAAGGGTTAAGAAACAGTACCACATATCTGACAATGCTCTTCCAATCTATTACTTTCCTTAATACTCGTCCCACCTCCCAGCCTCATATGGGTATGCAGTCCATCAGAAAAATTTCCTAGTGTTCATTTAACCCTCTACTGCCCAAATTATTTTGTTGTGTTTTAAAAAATTTTCTCTGCCATATTCTTTCTTTCTTAATCTGTTTATTGTCCAGGGTTGGCTTTTCCCTCGGACTTAGCGAGGGATCCCACCTCTGCCGCCTCAAGGGCAGTGTCCTGGAGCTTCAGACATCGGATCGGGGGATACAACTGGGGAGAATGGTCAGTACCTCGCCCAGGCGGCCTCACCTGCTATGCTGAACAGGGGCCTTGTAGGGGGATGGGAAGATTGGAAGGGATAGACAAGGAAGAGGGAAGGAAGCGGCCGTGGCCTTAACTTAGGTACCATCCCGGCATTTGCCTGGAGGAGAAGTGGGAAACCACGGAAAACCACTTCCAGGATGGCTGAGGTGGGAATCGAACCCACCTCTACTCAGTTGACCTCCCGAGGCTGAGTGGACCCCGTTCCAGCCCTCGTACCACTTTTCAAATTTCGTGGCAGAGCCGGGAATCGAACCCGGACCTCCGGGGGTGGCAGCTAATCACGCTAACCACTACACCACAGAGGCGGACTCTCTGCCATATACTAAGTAAATATGTTGTAAACTACACATAAATGCAGTTTTTATTGAATTTTCATTTTTGATTTTCAAAAATTAGCTTTGTGACTTCCAGGTCACACTGGGCAGTAATGTTCTGATATGTGAAAATTGACTAATTTATAAAATAACAGTCTCATAAAATATTCAAGATGCTTACCTTTGTTTTCTATATTTTTATGCATATAATTTGTTAGTAATAACACAAAACATAATTGTAAAACTAGCTATCCGCCATGTGCCTGGGAAATGCTCCCAACCATACATTTGGCGCTTCCTGGTGGCTTATGCACATAACTATTAAACTATAAACAGTTGAAAATCACACAGCCATACTGTGACTTGAAAGTTACACTGGGAAGTAGTGGCTCAATTGCATTCTAACAGTAGAAAATGTGTACAGAATGATGTGTGACTTCAAAGTCACATTGGGCAGTAGAGGGTTAACCATGCTTTTGTGTAAAGGAAAATCAGAGCTTAAATATATCACGCAAAAATACATTCCTACAGTACGGTACGGTAAGATTCAGTTTTCTTTACCCGTAGGCTTTGGAAAATTATCACAACGAAAATTGTTCTGATAGACTGCATATCCAAGTGTGGTTGAGTGGTGTGACCAGTGTTAAGGAAAATAATGGATAGGAAGGGCATTGTCAGATACGTGGTATTGTTTCTTAACCCGTCAAATGTTTCCTTAATTCCCTTTATTCTCATATTTATTTGTGCGTAAGACCATATCACAGATTTGTGTGTGCATATGTTCTTACTAAACGCGCTCCTAGCGAGCTCGATAGCTGCAGTCGCTTAAGTGCGGCCAGTATCCAGTAATCGGGAGACAGTGGGTTCGAGCCCCGCTGTCGAGAGCCCTGAAGATGGTTTTCCGTGGTTTCCCATTTTCACACCAGACAAATGCCGGCGCTATACCTTAATTAAGGCCACGGCCGCTTCCTTCCAATTCCTAGGCCTTTCCTATCCCATCGTCGCCATAAAACCTATCTGTGTCGATGCGACGTAAAGCAAATAGCAAAAAAAAAAAAACCTACGCTCCTCACGGCATGCTCATAATTACTGAAGGTAGATAACTAAGGCCGGCACCGTGGTGTAGGGGTAGCGTGCCTGCCTCTTACCCGGAGGCCCCGGGTTCGATTCTCGGCCAGACGAGGGATTTTTACGTGGACCTGAGTGCTGGTTCGAGGTCCACTCAGCCTCCGTGATTAGAATTGAGGAGCTATCTGACGGTGAGATGGCAGCTCCGGTATAGAAAGCCAAGAATAACGGCGGAATCGTCGTGTTGACCACACGAGACTTCGTAATCTGCAGGCCTTCGGGCTGAGCAGCGGTCGCTTGATAGGCCAAGGCCCTTCAAGGGCTGTAGTGCCATGGGTTTTGGTTTTTTTTCTAGATAACTAAGAATGCACATATTTCTTTCCTAAAGCACGTCATTAATAATTTAGTGAAGAATAATAAAGATTAAATTCAAAGCACGAATACATAATTTAGGTGGACGTTATAATGAAGTTTTAGTCACGAAACTCACGTGTGAGTTGATACTTTTTTCTTTCATAGGAGGCTCTGACATTCTCATATCACCTCGTGGGTGACATTTGCGACACTCTATTGTTATCTTTTCTTTTCTGATGCAAATGCCTTCAGGGAGGCTGTGGAATGAAACCGTTTTGAAGTTACTTCAGGGAGCAGTGAAGAAGAAAGAAGTCGTTGTTTCAAAGTTCTCCAGGACGTTTGGGGTATCTAGGTCATCGCCTGAAAACGACGTCATAGGCAGTTCTATCGACGGACTTGTAAATGTGCCATTAGAAGGAAAAAGTAGTTGCTACCGGAGGTCAAAGCCCAGGAGACAATTGTCTAATAAACTTACAAGACACAATGACCTAAAGTTCAAACTGTTTACACATACGTGAATAGTGAATGCATTAGCCCATGAACTTCAAAAGGAAATACGCTTGTGATTATAGAATCGCAAGTTTGTAACTATTCTGCGACCCATGGAACAAATACAGCGATCACCTGATACTGGTCGTAAGTTCATGAATCCTTAATGTTGTATTCGCGTACTTTCTTAGTTCCAAGCGTCAGTTCATGTTATGCCACATACAGGAAGTTACAGTATAGTCAAGAAGTACTGTCAACGGTTTTGGTTGTTTTTTTCCAGAATGTTTGCTGCTTTGAAGTATATACTGTAATTTATAATTTCGTGTGGCTAATTCTAGCTGAGTGCAGCCTAGTAAGGCAGACCCTCCGATGAGGGTGGGCGGCATCTGCCATGTGTAGGAAACTGCTTGTGATTGTGGTGGAGGATAGTGTTATGTGTGGTGTGTGAGCTGTAGGGATGTTGGGGACAGCCCAGGCACCTAGCCCCCGGGCCATTGGAATTAACCAATGAAGGTTAAAATCCACGGCGCAGCAGGGAATCGAACCCGGGACCCTCTGAACCAAAGGCCAATACGCTGACCATTCAGCCAACGAGTCAGACTGTTTCGAAGTAAAACATCTGAACGTTGCCAAGCCTAAGTAATAATAATAATAATAATAATAATAATAATAATAATAATAATAATAATAATAATAATAATAATAATAATAATAATAATAATAATAATCATATGGTCTCAGTACCATGTGGAGGAATTTCAATTAATAATAATAATAATAATAATAATAATAATAATAATAATAATAATAATAATATGCTCTCAGTACCATGTGAGTAGTATAATTGGACAGTTCTGCGGCCACCGCCACCTCCGGCTCCCAGTGGCCACCTCCACCTCAGCCAGTGGCCTCTTCCAGTACTGCCAACTTAACCTAACTAGCGCGACAGTACTGCCAACTTAACCTAACTAGCGCGAAATTTGAATTTGTAAACAAAGCCACGTGCTTTTTGACAGACAACAACGCATCGCTAACCTCAGTACTGCCATCTTGACGGGCCTAAACCTCAGTAGTGCCAACTTAACCTAACTAGCTAGAGATAAACAAAGCCACGTGCTTTTTGACAGATTTGTAAACAAAGCCACGTGCTTTTTGACAGACAACAACGCATCGCAAACCTCAGTACTGCTATCTTGATGGACCTAAACCTTAGTGGTACCAACTTAACCTCACTAGCGCGAGGTAAACAAAGCCACGTGCTTTTTGACAGCTACGTGCTGTTTTGACAGCTGTCATCCGCCATCTTTAAACCACAAAGCACTGTGCTGCCCTCTATATCGCAGTAGCTGCAAAATTCGTCACCTGTCATCGACAGTGCTGCCATCTTGACGGGTCTAAACCTTAGTGCTACCAACTTAACCTAACTAGCGCGAGATAAACAAAGCCACGTGCAGCTGTCATCCGCCATCTTTGAGCACAGTGCTGCCCTCTTTAGCTACTTACCTTTGAAATGTGGTGGCGGATAATTTGAAAAATGCTTTTTTGACAGCAGCCATATTGCATCGCAAACCTCAGTGCTGCCCTCTTTAGCTAGATACCTGTGGTAGCAGACAATTCCACGTGACAGCAGCCATCTTTAATCAAGAGAGCACCGTGCTGCCCTCTATGTGGTGACAGCAAATTCCACGTGCTCTTGTTTGGAAACAAACCCACGTGCTTTTTTTTGACAGCTACCATCCACCATCTTTAATCAACAGAGCACAGTGCTGTACTCTTTAGCTAGATACCTTTGAAATGTGGTGGCGGCAATTTGAAAAATTCTATGTGCTCTTGTTGGGAAACAAAGCCGCGTGCTTTTTTTTGACAGCTGTCATCCGCCATCTTTAATCAATAGAGCACTGTGCTGCGGGCAATTTCGTTAGCTGTCATCCGCCATCTTTAATCTAGAGAGAACAGTGCTGCACTCTATGTGGTGGCGGTAAATTCTATGGGCTTTACAAACCTATGTGCTTTTCTGACAGCTGTCATCCGCCATCTTTAATCCAGAGAGAACAGTGCTGCCCTCTATGTGGTGGCGGCAAATTGAAAAATTCCACGTGCTCTTGTTTGAAAACACACTCACGTGCTTTTTTGACAGCTGTCATCCGCCATCTTTAATCCAGAGAGAACAGTGCTGCCCTCTATGTGGTGACGGCAAATTCCACGTAGAAACAAAGCCATGTGCTTTTATGTCAGCTGTCATCCGCCATCTTTAATCACCGTGCTGCCCTGTGACGGCAAATTCCACGTAGAAACAAAGCCATGTGCAGCTGTCATCCGCCATCTTTAATCACCGTGCTGCCCGGTGACGGCAAATTCCACGTGGAAACAAAGCCATGTGCTTTTTTTGACAGCTGTCATCCGCCATCTTTAATCACCGTGCTACACTCTATGTGGTGGCGACAAATTCTAAATGCTTTACAAACCCATGTGTTTTTCTGACAGAGCTGTCATCCACCATCTTTAATCACCGTGCTGCCCCGGTGGTGGCAAATTCTACGTGCTTTACAAAGCTATGTGCTTTTTTGACAAAAAAAAATTCTGCTCTCGAGATACTTACCGAACTATACTCACGAAACTGCTCATCACCTTCTTTCTTCTATGAGTAATAAACAAAAACTCTATCCTGCAAATAAGGAGCGGGAGGAAGGTGATACCTAACCTAAAATAAAAGAATATGCCAATTCTACATTATTTATTTACATCTTGTATGTACAAGTTTTATCTCGAATCATTTCACCCTAGCGTATTTGTCGATGCAATTCTTGAATGTACAAGTTTAGACTTGCCGTACCAGCGTTCCTCTCCCGAATTGTGATGTAAGACAGCGTAACGTAAGTACACACACCTCTAGCATAATGTTTATGTAAAGTAGTACTTATCAATACTACTATGCCCCCAGGCTAGCGTGTTGGTAGAATTTGGAATGACAAACCGTTTACAATCATCGCTATTAAGGGCTACCTTACTAATTAAATGAGTGTACAACTGGTGCTTCTTGCTTCTAATGACAGACATTTGCTTATGCAAAACAGGTGGATTACTTTTAATGCAATTGTTCTAGTTTTCAAAACTTAGCTGATTCTGAACGACATTCTTTTTAACCCCCTTCAATCTCTTTATTTGTAATTCATTTAAGAGTTTTATGCAATATGACTTGGATTTAGTACCTACAAATGAATCGATAATATTCCCAGCACATTCATCTTTCATTTTACCTAGAACCTTTTTGTTCACTAGCGGTAGATGATATTGATTATCTGCAGGATAGTTACTCGTATCAAACCTACCCAAGTCAGGCTTTATATCATTGTAATAGTCATCAGTTTTGATTTGATAAATAAACGAATCGGTATCTGTGTAGAGCAATTGCGCATTATGCGCGTACTTCTTCATCATATAATCGTAATGGAATTCATACATGAGTGTTTTAGCCAATTCAAGTACTGTGAAGCCGACGTAGGTAGGTTTGTCATACTTAACCTTGACACGATTCATCTGTATAATAACTAAATTCTCATGTATGATGGTGCAGCTGTGGAAATTTGGTTTACTTATTAAATAGTTAGCACCATACCTTTTCTTAATATTATCCCAGTTTGTAATCAATTTTACATCAACGCGTTTGTCAACATTCTCCATAGTCTTACCAAACACACTGTTATTCATGAGCTTGTAGAAATCTTTTTCAAACTCGTTAACCGCATTCGTTCTTAAATTATTGTTCAGATCGATATATGGCTTTAGCCACGGTGACTGATTAAATTCTAGTACGCGATGAATTTTGGATAACTTCAAACCATGCTGCAAACACTGTTTTAAATTTCGGTAATGAATGATATACTTAGATTTATCGCATAAATTAGCAATGAGCATTTTCGTCGTTGATGCAATGTACGGGGACTTCATATTTTCAGGGCAGAACGGTAGGTCATTATGAGAAGTGTGTAACTCTTTAGGATACTGTAAGTCAACTTCGAGGAAATAACCTTTATCAGCTTCATCACCTAGGGCGTGTAGCTGTAAAGCATCAATTTCGCACTGCGTCAGCCAGCGGAAACCACTCACCGGTAGATGCTGACTCATCGCCCACCCATACTGATTATTAGCATCGAGGTAAACGATATACCGAGATTCCTGACTGGAATCGAAACTCGGCATGTACTTATTATTAGCCCTCGAATACCGGCCGCTGCACTGACTCAGACCGCCTCGAATGGATGCTTTTATAAAGTGCACCATATCAATATCAGTTAGCAGCTCCAAATTCACACGCGTGTATTTTAACATCGCGTCCCAACTTAACCCAGGTGCAGTAAAATACTGACATGGGTCAAGGCTGTAGGTGTTCATGCAAACACAGCGAAAATTTTCAAAAACATCAGCTAACAAAAGTACATCTGTCTTTAAATATAAATCGGAGTATTCACCCAGCGTTTGAATGTGGAACTGCTCCCAGATATGTTGTGCATGTAAATAGTCATCATCACTAATATCTGCTGAATTCAGCGAGCTGTAAAAGGATTGTTTCGATGGTAAGGCACGTTCTTCGAGGCGGTCTAAGCAGTCGAGATATTCGTAACAAAAAACACCCTTACGCCGAAGTAAATTAAACTGCGCTTCTTCAGGGAAAACGCGTCGAATTTCTGTAAATTGTTCAGGCTGTAAATGACTAGAAAGTTTATCGAGGCTACTCGCCATAAAGCGAAACGAGTCAAGGAATCTCAGTTTTATAGAATGCTCAGCATCTACTTTTACAGACTTTGCAAACGCAATGTACCGCTCTTTATTCTGAGGGATTCTATCTACTTTTTCATCTGAAGCTCCAAATTGTGAAATGATGAAATGAGAGTCGTAACCGGATAAGTTATGAAAAATTACAGGGATAAATTTAGGAACTCTATACTTAAGATTACAGCTATAATGAGCGGCACATCTGTAGAAACCAGTTAAATGATCATGATCAAAAACTTTAGGGTCATTTTCGGAAAATTCCCCATCACAAATGCTACACTTTGTAGCACGTTCATGATCATTTAACTGAATGTCGGTGAGTGGCTTCATAGGAATATTACTATTCAGAATACGACCGAGACGAACTGCATCACTTTCAAGTCTTTCTAAAAATACTTTAGCAGCATCATGTCCTCGATACAGCTCTAACTTGTTAAGCGTACTATCGTAACTACACTTGATGTAATACGCAAAGCTATACGGGACATGCATGTGCGTAGTATTAGTGAAAGAGTTGTCAGGATTAGGTGAGCATGTGTTGCATGGCGTGAGGATGGCTTCAAAGTCTGCATAAATCACGAACGGTACCCACATCTGCTTGTGAAAATTTGTAAATTTTAAAACATTATTGCCTGTAGTAGGTATCTCTGTACGTACATGATTGCAGTCATTCTTGGAATGCTTCGTTAACTGATCTTCATTTCTGAAATACTGCAAGCATCCATCACATAGCCACTTTTTACCATCATGTTTTGACAACTGACTGCCAACAAGTCTACTCAGATTTTTAATCCAGCAAAAGTGGCTATTCTCACTGTTTTCAATATAGAGTAAATTAACGTGAGTACTCTTCTTATGACATGTATAATACAGAGGACCTACTACGGACTTTTTCTCTACACCATACACATTGATACTAATGTTATTTAGTTCCTCAAAGCGCTTAATATCCTTTAACTGTACGGGAAATTCTATACTATCGAAATTTAGCTGCGTTGAATAGTGTGGATAGGATGATGTTCTCTTAGCTACGTCTGATTTCGCAGGATTTAAAGCCGACATCACCGCCCATGCGAAACATGCTTCGTCATTGTTTTGGATGTTTACAACAGCTTTTCTTTGTTGAATCCATGTCGGCAGCTCGATGTACGATGAACCTCGCATGGGATTGTACTTATTGATGTTAACTTCTAGATACATTATCTCAACTAAAGCCCACCCTGATTCCTTTTCCTGAAATCCCTCGCTCTTAGTTGAAATAATGTTAGAGACATCCCTAAGTACATCACCAAAATTAGTCGACTCACTTATGACAAAATTCTTCGTATTAAATGATTTAATGTCCGTTATTTCGGATTCATCCGTGCTTTTAATGTACAAGGCGAAAAGTTCAAAATTAACTTTAAATAAACTATGATTGGACAAAGATTTAGCAAGAAGCTGTTGTACATCCGGTTGAACGCAATTTAAAAAGTTTGAAGTGCTCTGAAACTTTTGACTGGTGCGAATTCGGTAACTAGCAATCCTACTTTTAAATGCTGTATTAATTTCCTCGATGTTTGCGTTATTACCACTTCTACACGCATTATTTTTATGCGCATTACTCCGTAAGTGTCCCTGAAAATGCGAAGATGGTACATCAGTGTTACAGTGCTCGCAGTGAATAGTTTGAAGTTCATTTTTCCTAGGTTTTTTACTACTAGTACTTTCTACAGCTACATCAGTAGCTGCACGCTTTTTCCCTACTACTACCTGAGGGCAAGTAGATATTTGATGTACCTCTGCTAAGTGAGCCTGGTATTGCTCTACATTAGCGAAGTACAGCCCGCAAACATCACATAAAGCAGATGTTATGCTAGGGTGTTTTGCTTTTATATGACGTGCGAGGTTATCCTGTCTTGCGAACGTTGCCTTACACTGTTCGCAGGGGAACATAGTAGGGTTATAGTCGCAAGCAGATAGCTGATGATGTTTTGTTTTTACATGGCGTGCAAGGCTGTCACGTCTTGTGAACATTGCCTTACACAGCTCGCATGGGAACATAGTGTCTTCTCTTTCTTCGAATAAAGTGTTTAGGTGAACAGCGTATGCAACAAGTTCTGAAAAGAGAACAACCAATAGAGATTAGCCTAAAGTTGCGATGTTCAACCTATAGAGGTTGGACATGGCTGTGAGTTAGGCCTATAGCATGAGGATTGAAGAGAACGACTAAAGTTACGATGTTCGGAAGAAACCAAGTTTCAACCTGTTGAGGACAGACATAGCTACGTGTGCGTGTTTGAAATTATACTACGTCTATAGTATGTAGATTAAAGAGAACAACTATTTATCAATAGACTAAAGTTACGATGTTCGGAAGAAACCAAGTTTAAGCCTGTTGAGGACGGACATAGCTATGTACGCACCTCGTCTATAGTATGTAGGTTGAAGAGAACAATTATTTATGATTAGCTTAAAGTCACGGAAGAAACCAAGTTTAAGCCTGTTGAGGGCAGACATAGCTATGTACGCACCTCGTCTATAGTATGTAGATTAAAGAGAACAACTATTTATCAATAGACTAAAGTTACGGAAGAAACCAAGTTTCAGCCCGTTGAGGGCAGACATAGCTATGTACGCACCACGTCTATAGTATGTTGATTAAAGAGAACAACTATTTATGATTAGCTTAAAGTTACGGAAGAAACCAAGTTTCAGCCCGTTGAGGGCAGACATAGCTATGTGTACGTGTTTGAAATTATACCACGTCTATAGTATGTTGATTAAAGAGAACAACTATTTATGATTAGCTTAAAGTTACGATGTTCGGAAGAAACCAACTTTCAACCTGTTGAGGGCAGACATAGCTATGTGTGCGTGTTTGAAATTATACTACGTCTATAGTATGTAGATTAAAGAGAACAACTATTTATCAATAGACTAAAGTTACGATGTTCGGAAGAAACCAAGTTTAAGCCTGTTGAGGACGGACATAGCTATGTGTGCGTGTTTGAAATTATACCACGTCTATAGTATGTAGATTAAAGAGAGCAACTATTTATCAATAGCTCAAAGTTACGATGTTTTAGAAGAAACCAATTTTCAGCCCGTTGAGGGTAGATATAGCTATGTGTGCGTGTTTGAAATTATACCACGTCTATAGCGTGAGGATTAAAGAGAACAACTATTTATCAATTGCTTAAAGTTACGATGTTTTGGAAGAAACCAAGTTTCAGCCTGTTGAGGATAGACATAGCTATGTACGCACTACGTCTATAGTATGTAGATTAAAGAGAACAACTATTTGTCAATAGCTTAAAGTTACGGAAGAAACCAAGTTTCAGTCAGTTGAGGGCAGACATAGCTATGTGTACGTGTTTGAAATCATACCACGTCTATAGTATGTTGATTAAAGAGAACAACTATTTATGATTAGCTTAAAGTTACGATGTTCGGAAGAAACCAACTTTCAACCTGTTGAGGGCAGACATAGCTATGTGTGCGTGTTTGAAATTATACTACGTCTATAGTATGTAGATTAAAGAGAACAACTATTTATGATTAGCTTAAAGTTATGATGTTTTAGAAGAAACGAATTTTCAGTCAGTTGAGGGCAGACATAGCTATGTACGCACTACGTCTATAGTATGTGGATTAAAGAGAACAACTATTTATGATTAGCTTAAAGTTACGATGTTCGGAAGAAACCAATTTTCAGCCAGTTGAGGGCAGACATAGCTATGTGTACGTGTTTGAAATTATACCACGTCTATAGCGTGAGGATTAAAGAGAACAACTATTTATCAATAGACTAAAGTTACGATGTTTTAGAAGAAACCAAGTTTCAACGAATAGAGGTCAGACATACCTTAAAATCTTCGCGCTACAAACTGTTACTCTGATGTATAAAATGCATGCGTTCAAGCTTGAAACTCGAATGATAATATTCTGGTCGTACCTAAAAAAAGAAGAAACATATATGAATGTAGTGTAGGGTGCATCATCTAACCTAATTATCTTTACAACTCAAAGTTCGAAAACATACCTTTTTAAAAAATGCACGTGCTGCAGACTGTTACTCGGATGAATAAAATTGCGTACTTTCGAACGGTACCTAAAAAGAAAAGAACATATATGAATGTAGATGTCTAGCGTAGAAGTTGCTTTGCAAATAAAAAAAAAGGTAATTAACAGTTCTACCTTACCTTAAGCTGAAGAATAATATTCACTGCAGACGGGAGATGCGTGTGTACGTAATAAACGCATACAGAGAACTGTGAGCACTTCGCTGCTTGTTACCAAGCGGATATGATAATCGCTGAGCTGACAACTGCGGTACAGTCGGAACGAATGCAAACAAGAGCTCCCACCTGCAGGCTGACGTATTCAAACCTCCTGTTGATGCCGAGGTGTCAGCATTTAAGAGTTCGAGCCTTGGAAAGTTAGCGCGCGATCCTCGACTTCTCGAGGGTACATACGCGGTATTCCTTACCTGTAGGTATTGAGCTAAAGCTAGATCATGTAATGACGATCGCGCAGGCCCCCCTCGCCTAGCATTTACGGCTTCTAGTTCGAACCCGCTATCCCCCGAAGTAGTGAGAATGATTGGAGAGTGTTGAGGGTGATTCATTCGTCGGATGGAGGCGTTAAGCTATGTGCAGGCTTCTTCTAGTCAGGGTACGCGATTCAAATCCTGGCAACTTATACCGTCGGGAAGGGCATCCGGCTAGATCATGCAATGACGATCACGCAGGTCCCTCGCCTAACATTTACGGCTTCCAGTTCGAACCCGCTATCTTCCGAAGTAGCGAGAATGATTGAAGAGTGTTTGAGGGTGATTCATTTGTTGGATGGAGGTGTTAAGCTGACTTCTTCGGTAGGAGTAGGCTATGTCGGGATATCGATTTAAAATCCTAGTCAGGAAGGGCAACCGGTCGTATAAAACTATGGTGTGAGGCGGGGTGTGTGTAAAAGCTAGCAATAAGTAAGGGCTGTTGATGGGGACGTTAAACCTTGAGCAGACTCCTTCGAAAATGATTTTTTGAGTACTTGACTTGACGGTGATTCATTTGTCGGATGGAGGCAATAAGCCTTGTGCAGGCTTCTTCTAGTCAGGAGTAGGCTATGTGTCGGTACTGGGATATCTAGTTATAAAACCCGCTACAACAAATTTATCGCGTATACTGCGATTTAAAATCCTAGTCAGGAAGGGCAGCCGGTCGTATAAAACTATGGTGTGAGGCGGGGTGTGCAAAAAAGCTAGCTATAAGTAAGGGCTGTTGATGGGGACGTTAAACCTTGTGCAGACTCCTTCGAAAATGATTTTTTGAGTACAAGACTTGACAGTGATTCATTTGTCGGATGGAGGCAATAAGCCTTGTGCAGGCTTCTTCTAGTCGGGAGTAGGCTATGTACCGGTACCGGGATATCTAGTTATAAAACCCGCTACAACAAATTTATCACGTATACTGCGATTTAAAATCCTAGTCAGGAAGGGCAGCCGGTCGTATAAAACTATGGTGTGAGGCGGGGTGTGCAAAAAAGCTAGCAATAAGTAAGGGCTGTTGATGGGGACGTTAAACCTTGTGCAGACTCCTTCGAAAATGATTTTTTGAGTACAAGAGTGTTGATGCTGATTCATTTGTCGGATGGAGGCAATAAGCCTTGTGCAGGCTTCTTCAGTGGAGTAGGCTATGTATCTGTACCGGGATATCTAGTTATAAAACCCGCTACAACAAATTTATCACGTATACTGCGATTTAAAATCCTAGTCAGGAAGGGCAGCCGGTCGTATAAAACTATGGTGTGAGGCGGGGTGTGCAAAAAAGCCAGCATTAAGTAAGGGCTGTTGATAGGAGGCGTTAAACCATGTGCAAGCTCCTTCACCAGGAGAAGCCTACATGCCGGTACCGTGCAGGTTCTTTCGATAGGAGTAGGCACTGTGTGTGTTTTAACCTCTCCGTACAATCATGATAGTTTACGTTAGGAACTTACATAGGCTAAATGCTACACATTCCGTGGCAGAGCCAGGAATCGAACTCGGACCTCCGAGGGTAGCAGCTAACTACTGCACTACAGAGGTGGACTATTTCAGAATATTTTACAACCTTAATTAGTACTGTGTTTTAAGAGCTTGAATGGTACTCAGCTAAGAAGACGTTCGCGAGTTACAAGCCGCTTATCAGTGTCCTCGCTCAAGGTCGAGCCGGAAGATACGTGTACAATTTCAGCTAACACATGCATTCCACACAACTCGCTCAGAATGCCTGTGCCGATACTTCGAGGACTGTAGAACAAATCTATAGCCTACAGTATGCATGCCTCTCACCCGGTAGTCTCGGGTTCGATTCTCTTGGGGATAAAAATGTGTTTAAATCACATGAATGTGTTGAGTTGTCCTTCCTGATGCAAAACTAGCAGTATCTAACCTCATACACCATAGTTTTACGACCGGTTGCCCTTCCTGACAACTCGGATTAAGAATCTGTTTTACAACGTCTAACACGGGGAATCGGGGATTTACAGCTAGATGCACTTCTTAGATTTTAAATCACGAACTATTGTTTTACGGCCGGATGTCCTTCCTGACGCAAAACTAAGATTTTAAATCGCAAGAATTTGTTTTTAAGACTAGTCGCCCTCCCTGATGCAAAACTAGCAGTATCTAAGCTCTTGGTTGCCCTTCCTGACAACTCGGATTAAGAATCTGTCGAGAATCGGGGATTTACAGCTAGCTTAGATTTTAAATCACGAACTAACAAGAGCACGTGGAATTTACCGCCACCGGGGCAGCACTGTTCTCTCTGGATTAAAAGCTTTGTTCCCAAACAAGAGCACGTGGAATTTGCCGTCACCGGGGCAGCACGGTGATTAAAGATGGTGGATGACAGCTCTGTCAGAAAAGCACATGGGTTTGTAAAGCATTTAGAATTTGTCGTCACCACATAGAGTGTAGCACGGTGATTAAAGATGGCGGATGACAGCTGTCAAAAAAAGCACATGGCTTTGTTTCCACGTGGAATTTGCCGTCACCGGGCAGCACGGTGATTAAAGATGGCGGATGACAGCTGCACATGGCTTTGTTTCTACGTGGAATTTGCCGTCACAGGGCAGCACGGTGATTAAAGATGGCGGATGACAGCTGACAAAAAAGCACATGGCTTTGTTTCTACGTGGAATTTGCCGTCACCACATAGAGGGCAGCACTGTTCTCTCTGGATTAAAGATGGCGGATGACAGCTGTCAAAAAAGCACGTGAGTATGTTTTCAAACAAGAGCACGTGGAATTTTTCAATTTGCCGCCACCACATAGAGGGCAGCACTTTTCTCTCTGGATTAAAGATGGCGGATGACAACTGTCAGAAAAGCACATAGGTTTGTAAAGCCCATAGAATTTACCGCCACCACATAGAGTGCAGCACTGTTCTCTCTAGATTAAAGATGGCGGATGACAGCTAACGAAATTGCCCGCAGCACAGTGCTCTATTGATTAAAGATGGCGGATGACAGCTGTCAAAAAAAAGCACGCGGCTTTGTTTCCCAACAAGAGCACATAGAATTTTTCAAATTGCCGCCACCACATTTCAAAGGTATCTAGCTAAAGAGTACAGCACTGTGCTCTGTTGATTAAAGATGGTGGATGGTAGCTGTCAAAAAAAAGCACGTGGGTTTGTTTCCAAACAAGAGCACGTGGAATTTGCCGTCACCACATAGAGGGCAGCACGGTGCTCTCTTGATTAAAGATGGCTGCTGTCACGTGGAATTGTCTGCTACCACAGGTATCTAGCTAAAGAGGGCAGCACTGAGGTTTGCGATGCAATATGGCTGCTGTCAAAAAAGCATTTTTCAAATTATCCGCCACCACATTTCAAAGGTAAGTAGCTAAAGAGGGCAGCACTGTGCTCAAAGATGGCGGATGACAGCTGCACGTGGCTTTGTTTACCTCGCGCTAGTTAGGTTAAGTTGGTAGCACTAAGGTTTAGACCCGTCAAGATGGCAGCACTGTCGATGACAGGTGACGAATTTTGCAGCTACTGCGATATAGAGGGCAGCACAGTGCTTTGTGGTTTAAAGATGGCGGATGACAGCTGTCAAAACAGCACGTAGCTGTCAAAAAGCACGTGGCTTTGTTTACCTCGCGCTAGTGAGGTTAAGTTGGTACCACTAAGGTTTAGGTCCATCAAGATAGCAGTACTGAGGTTTGCGATGCGTTGTTGTCTGTCAAAAAGCACGTGGCTTTGTTTACAAATCTGTCAAAAAGCACGTGGCTTTGTTTATCTCTAGCTAGTTAGGTTAAGTTGGCACTGCTGAGGTTTAGGCCCGTCAAGATGGCAGTACTGAGGTTAGCGATTTGTTGTTGTCTGTCAAAAAGCACGTGGCTTTGTTTACAAATTCAAATTTCGCGCTAGTTAGGTTAAGTTGGCAGTACTGTCACGCTAGTTAGGTTAAGTTGGCAGTACTGGAAGAGGCCACTGGCTGAGGTGGAGGTGGCCACTGGGAGCCGGAGGTGGCGGTGGCCGCAGAACTGTCCAATTATACTACTCATGTGCCCCGTAGCATAACTGTTAGTGTTATTAGCTGCCGTCCTCGGAGGCCCGGGTTCCATTCCCGGTAATGCCAGGAATTTAAGAATGGCACGAGGGCTGGTATGTGGTTGAAATGGTACATGCAGCTCACCTACGATGGGGGTGTGCCTGAAAAGAGCTGCACCACCTCGGGATGAGGACACGAGTTTACTTTATTACCATGTGCAGAAATTTTACACGATCTAGGATACCTGCTCGTCATTATGGACGATTCGATTTTCACTGCCAGTTGGAAGAGTAACACAGATCCCTGTTAAGCGATTAATGACTGAGTTTTGGATTAATTTTGTCCTGTGAACACCACATGCCTCACCAGATATTCTTTAGTTGCCGACATCGTACGACATGGAGTGTCGAATGGACTTTTTTCTTCTTCAAAAAAACCGGAGGCCCATACTCTACCACTGCTGCTCAGAGGGAGCTATGCTACTACTACTACTACTACTACTACTACTACTACTACTACTAATAATAATAATAATAATAACTTTCTCTTCTAATAAAATATAATGTTGTTGGTTTTACGTCGCACTAACTATTTTCACGGTTTTCAGAGACGCCGAGGTGCCGGAATGTAGTGGCCCAGGAGTTCTTTTACGTGTCACTAAAACTACTGTCACGAGGCTGACCTATTTAAGCATCTTCAAATACCACCGGACTGAGCAAGGATCGAACCTTGCAAGTTGGGGTCAGGAGACCAGCGCCTCAACCGTCTCAGCCACTCATCTCAGCACTTCCCCTTCTAAAAATTTGAAGAATATTGAAACCCCCACGTGACTGTAACAATCTTTCGACTATCAAATGAGAATATCCCCTACTACTTATCTTCACAGCTGATCATGTGAGCAATTTTCTGGTTTGTAGGCCTTGGTCCAGGAGCATGTGATCGTCCCGACGCGTCACCGAAGATTGCGTTCGGCATTGTCAAGTGTTCCGACTGACTTCGATAGAAGCGAAGCTCTCAGTGGAATGAAGTGGTGTTTAATTCCATATGATTCTATATGAATCGTCTCTACAGCGAGGGATGGAATTACACAACACTTCATTCCACTGAGAGCTTCGCTGCTATCGAAATCAGTCGGAACACTTGATAATGCCGAACGCAGTCTTCGATGAAACGTTGGCACCATCACACGCTCCTGGTCCACGATCTATAAGCCCGGAAAACACCAACATGATTTGTAGCGCCGGCCGTGAAAGACTCAATTCCTATTTATATTTTACAACTGAGTTTAGTATTCTTCTTCTTCCTTTTCTGTTCACACTCCAGGGTCGGTTTTTCCCCCGGACTCAGTGAGGGATCCCACGTCAACCTCCTCAAGGGCAGTGTCCTGGAGCTTCAGACTCTGGGGAGAATGACCAGTACCTCGCACAGGCGGCCTCACCTTTTATGCTGAACAGGGGATTGCGGGGGATGGGAAAATTGGAAGGGATAGTCAAGTGAAAATCGAACCTACCTCTACTCAGTTCATCTCCCGAGGTTGAGTGGACCCCGTTCCAGCCCTCATACCACTTTCCAAATTTCGTGGCAGAGCCGGGAATCGAACCCGAGTCTCCGGGGGTGGCAGCTAATCACACTAACCACTACACCACAGATGAGGACGTATCCTCCTTCCACAAGCATAAAAACACACTCTCCAGCAACACTCTTGCTACCCCTCTCAGCTGGTCAGCTGCAAATATCCGATGCTTTCTTGAGAATGCTAGAATATGAAACTATCTCCCTCATTACATTAGAGCAATGAATTAATTAATGGCGTGTGGCTTAAGGAGAGGCCTGGTGCAGGCCTTTGTATTTGACAACCGTGGGCGACCTGCGCGTCGTGATGAGGAACTAGAGCAATGAGAAGCGTAACTTCCTTTAAATCATCTTACAGTGAGCATGACCTTCATGCGTGTCGCCAGGTTGAATGAATCTTGAGTAGTGAATGTGTGTGGGAATGTACGTTTCTTCTGCTTATGTTGTGTTATTTTGTGTCATGTTACTTCTAGTTAGAAACCGTACTTTCTAAAAGTTCAATAATATTTTTCTCATATGTACACTGTTAAAGAAGTGCGCTTAATTGTAAGAGAGGAACATGAGTCCTAACTTCGCCAGTGTGAATGAATAGAAACATAATATTATTATTATTATTATTATTATTATTATTATTATTATTATTATTATTATTAATTATTATTAATAAAGTAGACCATTGAACTTTTATCTCAGGTTGTGTACAGCGTACGTATCGATGGCTTTCCTTTTAAACCTCATATGTCCCAATGCCCTTCCTCTCTATTATATTCCTTAAGACTGGCCAAGCCTTCCAGCCACAATTGTATAAGCAGTCCATCAGAATAATTTTCGTTGTGTTAACTTTCCTATGCTAACGTGTAAAGGAAACTGAACCTTAAATACATTACACTGTAGGAATGTCCGGCTCCATGGCTAAGTTGTTAGCATGCCGGCCTTTGCTCACAGGGGACCCGGGTATGATTCCCGGCAGGGTCGGGAATTTTAACCATTCTCGGTCAATTTCGATGGCACGGGGGCTGGGTGTATATATCCTCTTCATCATAATTTCATCCTCATCCCGGCGCGCAGGCCACCTACGGGAGTCAAATCAAAAGACCAGCACCTGGCGAGTCGAACTTTTCCTCGGACACACCCGGCACTAAAAGTCATATGCAATCTCAATTGTTTTTACTGTAAGAGTGCGTAAATTCACCATGCAAACAGCTTTCTTACAAAAGGGTATGGTAAGGTCCATGTTCCTTTACACGCTATCTCCATGGCTAAATGTTTAGCGCGCTGGCATTTGGTCACAGGGGTCCCGGGTGCGATTCCCGGCAGGGTCGGGTATTTTAACCATAATTGGTTAATTTCGCTGGCACGGGGGCTGGGTGTATGTGTCGTCTTCATCATCATTTTATCCTCATCACGACACGCAGGTTGCCTACGGGTGTCAAATTGAAGGACCTGCACCTGGCGAGCCGAACATGTCCTCGGGCACTCCCGGCTCCAAAAGCCATACGTCATTTGATTTTTCATAGGAAAATGAACGCATGGGCTGCATATAAATAAGTGGCTGGGGGCTTGAACAATCTTAAGGGATGTAATGGGTAGGAAGATCATTGTTGGGACATGCGAGGTTTTAAAAGAAAGCCAAATCTGGTATTCTGTTGATTAGACCTTACCTGATACCCCCTGGAAACTACAGAAAATTGATAGGAATGAAATCATGGTACAAAATCAAAACAGCAGTATTCAAACTTAACAATTATATCGTTTTATTTACAACTGTAAATAATGGTTAGTGTGATTAGCTGCCACCCTCGGAGGCCTGGGTTCAATTCCCGGCTCTGCCAGAAAATTTGAAAAGGGGTACGAGGGATGGAACGGGGTCCGCTCGGCCTCGGCAGGTCAACTGAGTAGAAGAGTGTTCGATTCCCACCTCATCCATCCTGGATGTGGTAATCCGTGGTTTTTCACTTCTCCTCCAGGCAAATACCGGGATGGTACCTAACTTAAGACCACGGCCGCTTCCTTCTCTCTTCCTTGTCTATCCCTTCCGACATTCCTATCCCCCTCACAAGGCCCCTATTCAACACACGTGAGGTCGGCTGGACGAGGTACCGGCTGCCCTCCTCAGTTGTATCCCCCGACCCAAAAATCTCACGCTCCAGGACGCTGCCCTTGAGAAGGTAGAGGTGGGGTCCGTCCCTGAGTTCGAGGGAAAACTAACCCTGGTGGATAAACGGATTAAATAAGAAAGAAATAAGACATAAGTACTTACAACTTCTTGCCATTTGTCTTATTGGTTGTGATCCAACAAGACCTTATGATTGGGTCTCACTTATCTCGTCATGATGTGCTACCGTCGTTCTTGGTTCACCTCTCCTCAGTTACGCCGTTCAAATTATTAGTTCCATTAGTGGTACTCTGCTTCAACTTCATTGTCGAGATAAGGAACTCGTCCTAATGAGTGATAATCAGTCAGTCATGACCTAGTAGTAACATACTGTATGGCGACTGACCTAGTAACGAAATATTTAGAACATGTGCCCAAGAAGGGCAAGCATAATCGAAAATGTATATCGATGGCTTTCTTTTAAAACCTCGTATGTCCCAGTGCTTTTCATATCCTTAAGACATCCCATCCACATA
The DNA here is from genome assembly GCF_040414725.1 of Anabrus simplex. Classification (NCBI taxonomy): domain Eukaryota; kingdom Metazoa; phylum Arthropoda; class Insecta; order Orthoptera; family Tettigoniidae; genus Anabrus; species Anabrus simplex. The sequence continues at coordinate 107,006,751 of NC_090266.1, read as the reverse complement.
TTTATACACCGGTGGCCACAATTCTGGAAATTTTTGCATTTGCACTGAGTTCTCACTTCATATGTATTTCTTAGCTGGCAAAGGAAATGTAAAACCCCGTTATTAACCGAAAAAGTAAATGGGATCGGTAAATAATTGATTTGATCTTATGTCCGTGGTATTTACAAATAATAGGCTATAGCAAAAATGGAAAATGTACGTTGGTGAATTTTACTATCCACTGACATGCATGTTGTGACTGGTTCATTCACGTAATGTACACTTGCCCCATACATAAAATTGTTGGTATATTAGTATTCTTGTATATATTTAGTACATTGTTACATTGTTGATTTCTGGCGGCAATTTCAACAGTGTGGAGAATAGCCTATATTTTGTCATTCTGTGTTAAGCTTCCATCCAGGTAACAGTCATCAGTTAATTTTAGTTAAGAATATTTCGAAATGGTTTTATGTAAGGACTGGTCACCTTCTAAACGAAGCAGAGCAACCACTCTTCTTGAAGAGTTGTACACATACAAGGAGATTGTCAGTGGTAATGTTGTTACAGAATCCGGAGTTCTAAAGATATGCCAGAGATATGAATCTACCAAATCTTGCAAATCAGCTCCAAGAACTGGTAGAAAACCCAAAGTAAGTCCAAGGGATGTGAGGGAAACACGAAAGTTATCTCCGAGAGATCGCAGAAAACCTTCTAAGGAGATTCGGAAAGTTCTACAACGTTCTGGTACTGACGTTTCTGCAAGAACTCTTTGAAAAAAATATTCGAAATGGACTAAAAAAGCCATTTCTCAACAAAAGGCAAGGTGAAAATAGTGCGAATTGGTGTAAAAATCATATCTTGGACTGATGATGACTGGGCGAAAGTGATTTGGAGCTATGAGACTAAGATATCTATCTTTGGAATCAACGAATTGAAATACGTGTGCCGACGGCAAGGAGAGAAGCATTGAATCGTGAGTGCCTCACAGCAGCTATGAAACACCCATTTTCTGTCATAATCTGGAGTTGATTGTCCAGAAATTGAGTAGGGCAACTACATATTATAGGTGGGAACATTAATGCCAATAAATATAAACAGGAGATTATGGAGAATAAGCTCTTGCTATTCATTGCCATCTTGCGCCCTAGCAGAGATGATGTAGTAATTCATCAGGATGGTGCATCATGCCATACAGCTAAAAATGTTAAGCAGTGGTTTGAGGATAGGAATACAAAGGTTTTAAAGTGGCCTGGGAATCGCTCAGACCTTATCCGATTAAAATATATCTGGTCAATATTGACAATTTTAGTGTCAAGAAAGAAATCCAAGCAACAAAATTCAATTGATCGAAGCCATTGTCAGCAACTGGTTTCGGGTCATTAACAAGGAAGATCTGTAACGTCTTTTGGACTCTATGCCCAACAGAATTGGTGCTGTCCTTGAAAGTAAAGGTTATTCAAAAGGTACTAATTTAACCCTCCTACAAAGTGAATGTAATGCAATAGTCAGGAAGTGTTTATGTGATGACATACATGTAGTCTATTTTCATAATCATGAAGTTGAAAAAATGTATTTTACAAGAATACGTAAAAATAATTTACTTTATGTTTTTAGTACCTTTTGTGCAAATATAAATGGGTGATGTGTAAATCGTGTGATTGAAGAAAACGCTATATTTTTTGAAAAAGTTTCCAGAATTTTGGTAACAAGTGTATGCAGTCCATCAGAATAATTGTTGTTGGTTTCATTTTCCCATGCTAATGTGTAAAGGAAAATGAACCTTTAATCCATTATACTGTAAGGGCTCGTAAATTCGCCATGGGAATAACATCCCTACAATATGCAATGGTAAGGTCCATTTTCCTTCCCAATAACATAGGAAAATGAGCACAACGAAAATTATTCCGATGGACTGCATATAGGGCCTATAGATATGTGGCTGGGAGACGTGACCAGTCTTCAGGTAGGAAGAGCAATGGGACATACGAGGTTTGAAAAGAAAGCCGTCGATATTAAGACAAGTGCCGTCGCCAGAAGACCTCTCTGTTTCGGTGCGACGTAAAAACAAATTGTAAAAAAAAAGACAGCACACATTAGAACTAATATGCACGATCGCCGACGATAAATTAAGTACAGTGCCAAAACAGCGAGAACGCTCGAATCAATGCAGCAAATAAGAACAGTTCACAAGTGCGGCCAGTATCCAGTATTCGGGAGATAGTAGGTTCGAACCCCACTGTCGGCAGCCCTGAAAATGTTTTTCCGTGGTTTCCCATTTTCAAACCAGGCAAATGCCACGGTCGCTTCCTTCCCACTCCTAGCCCTCTCCTGTCCCATCGTAGCCGTAAGACCTGTCTGTGTCGGTGCAACGTAAAACAACCAGCAAAAAAAAAGAACAGTTCACATCATAACTGACGCGTACGACCAACGATGTAAGATACATTATTAAGATCGCACGTACGTTTTCGTACTATTTTATAAACCCTCTTCCAATTTCAAATTCGTTCCGTTTACCGAACTATTCCTGGAGTAACAATGACAATAGCTGTTATTTCATTTAGAGATATCAAAGACTGACATTGCTTGAATCGTCCAATCACACCCATTTTTACATAACTTTTAATACGTAGCCTACTATTTGTAGCCTGTGGTCTCTCAGAAAAGTAACTGGAGATGCCCAATATCAATGGCTGCGACCCAAAATATCTGTGTTTCTCATCACGTCCCACCCAGTAACCTATCTGTACAGAGTGATTTACATCCTGTGTAAATTACATATCTTCACTGAGGGTACAGTACCGCGTTAACTGATAGTGCCCTTCCCACCCATTATTTCCTTAAAACTGGCCACACCTCACAAACACATATCGATATGCAGTCCATCAGAACAATTTTCACTGTGTCCGGCTTCTTGGCTACGTGGTTAGCATGTTGTACTTTGGTCACAGGGACCCGGTTTCGATTCCAGGCAGGGTCGGGAATTCTCACCATAATTGGTTAATATCGCTGGCAGAGGGTCTGGGTGTATGTGTCGTCCTAATCTTAATTTTATCCTCATCACGACGCGCAGGTCGCCTACGTGAGTCAAATAAAAAGACTTGCATCTGGCGAGCCGAACTGGTCCTCGGACACTCCCGGCACTAAAAGCCATACGCCATTTCATTTTTATTTTCATTGTGTTCATTTTCCTATGAGGATGCTTTAAGTAAAATGAACGTAACCGCACCGTAATGTAGGAATGTAGGTTTGCGTGACATATTTACGCAGTCTTACAGGATAATATGTTTAAGGTTCATTTTACTTTTCACCGCCACAAAGGAAAATGTGCATTACATATCGTCACTGAACACAATGAAAATTCATCACTGTTCGGACGAAAGTTTATACCTCACAATACTCTTCCTATCCATTATTTTCCCTAAGACTGGTCACGCCTCCCGGCCACATATAGATGTATGTATGTTCAGTCTTCAGCCCTAAGGCTGGTTGGATCCTCAACAGCTCTGCCATCAGCTGCCATAGATGGCCTAGGCATCACTGAAGAGGCGTACTAGGGAAATGAGGAGTGAGGTAGTTTTCCGTTGCTTTCCTCACCGAGCCAGAAGTTGCTATTACATATCAGTCTGCCAAGCCCACTGAAATGCATGCACCAACCGACCCTACGAGCAACATTTTCACACCATTCATAGCAGGGACTGGCTGCAGAAGGAATGGCATTACTAGCATCGCTCATACCTCAGTCACTTTCATATAGTCAAAGCCAAGGATAAGACAGAGACAGATCAATGAAAGTAACAAAATTGCTCTAGCCTATACCAGAAGACATAGTGCACTGTAAACACTAGGTCCTGCCAGCAAAGGCACTAGTGATGCTAGTAATGCCATTCCTTATGCAGCCAGTCCCTGCTATGAATGGTGTGAAAATGTTGCTCATAGGGTCGGTTGGTGCACGCATTTCAGTGGGCTTGGCAGACTGATATGCAATAGCAACTTCTGGCCCAGTGAGGAAAGCAACGGGAAACTACCTCACTCCTCATTTCCCTAGTATGCCTCTTCAGTGACACCTAGGCAATCTGTGACAGCTAATGGTGGACCTGTTGAGGATCCAACCAGCCTTCGGGATGAATACCCAACATATAGATATGCAGTCCATAAGAACAATTTTCGTTGTGTTCATTTTCCTATGGCAGCGTGTAAAGGGACATGAACCTTACCTACCGTACTATAGGAATGTATGTTTGCATGATGTATTTGCATACTATAATGTGTTTAAGGTTCATTTAAGTTTGCTGAGGAAACAGTGCCGCGTATCTGACAGCGCTTTTCCTATTCAATATTTTCCTTAAGACTAGTCACACCTACCAGCCTCATGTGGATATGCAGTCCATCACAACAATTAGTCTCTGTTCGGGCAAAAGGTCATATTTCCCAATGTTCTTCCTATACATTATTTTCCGTAAGACTGGTCACTCGTCCCAGCCACATATGGATCAGAAAAATATTCGCTATGTTCATTTTCCCATGCTTACGGGTAAAGGAAAATGAATATTACCGTACCGCACTCTAGGAATGTATGTTTGCATGGCTTATTCACGCACTCGTACAGTATACATGGCTGGGAGGCTTGACCAGTCTTAAGGAAAATAATGGATAGGAAGAGTATTGTGAGATACGTGGCATTAGAACTAGGCCATCGAGATGACGCTTAATTAAAAAATTCGGCTCATAATTAAATAGGAATATACAAGGAAACAATGAGGCGGCCCCGCGGTGTAGGGGTAGGGCGCCTGCCTACGTGATTACAATTGAGGAACTATTTGACGGTGAAATGGTGGCTCCGGTCTAGAAAGCCAAGAATAATGGGCGAGAGTATTCGTCGTGTGGACCACACGACACCTCATAATCTGCAGACCTTCGGATTGAGCAGCGTTCGCTTCGTAGGCAATGGCCCTTCGGGGCACTTACGCCATGGGGTTTGCTTTGATTTTTTGTACAAATAAATATTTGTTACGTATTTTACGTGTCGCCGGCTCCGCTGTGTAGGGGTAGAGTGCCTGCCTTGTACCCGGATGCCTCCGTTCGATTCCCGGCCAGGTCAGGAATTTTTACTTGGATCTGACAGCTGGTTCGAGGTCCACTCAGCCTACGTAACTACAGTTACAATTACAACTGACTGGCCTGTAATTTTTAGCTTTATGTCTATCACCCTGTTTAGTGCCACGTGAAAGAACTCCTGCAGGACAACATTCCGGCACCTCTGTCCCTCCGACAACAGAAAAAGCAGTTGGTGGGACGTAGAATAATAATAATAATACAGTGAAAAAATGAAGAGATATTGGGAAGAAAAGAAGAAGAAACATTGTGCAAAATAAGTTCAAACGCGCTCCACAGCTGGGCACAACGAATCAAAAAAAAAATAATAATAATAATAATACAATTGTTCGTCAGGCAGTCAGTACCTTTGGCAGTTAATTTCCTTGAATGAGTGTTATTTTCTAAATAATGTTCTGATTCGTGCCAAGAAATATAACGTAATAACTAGTACAAGGATATTAAAATACTAACCTGGGGCTTTCAGTCACTCATCCTGTGATTAAACGTTCACATTAAATTTGGGCAGGCAATGAATTTTTACTATGTAAAATTCATCCATTAGATTGAAATCAAATGTATAACTGATAACATCGGTTGTTTGAATAATTGAAAATTAAATTGAAATGAAAATATGTAACAAATGTAAGAGAACAAAGCCTTCATGAGCGCCTTAATAAGAAAGTCAGTACGTATATTGGAGGATAAACACTGCAATCTAGTGGCAGTCAAATTAAAACCGAACACCCGCTACAATGTGACCATGGAATGGTTTTATTCAAGAGTAATTACCAAAAGCGTTAATACATTTATCCGACTGGGAGACGAGAGGATCAATTCTAGTTTTATACAAAGAGGTAGGTCACTGACGGATTCACAAAAGCACCCACTCTTCCACTTCCTCGTCCGAATGTAACCGACGTCCATGAATGTCTTTCTTCCTTGGTCATTCGTCGGTTTTTCCGGATAAGGCCATCAATCTGCCCTATCACATCAGCTCGATGGGTCTGCTCTGGGCGCGCAGTGATGTGCGACCTTCTCGGAATCTCCTATGCCACTCGTGCCCACTCGTCATGGACATTCAGTGTTCGCCATACACAGCAGACATGCGACGATGAATTTCACGTACTCCAGCAACTTCAGCCACCAGAAAACAAACTGAATTTTTCTGCTCTTCTTAGCTTGCCTGCAATTTTACAGCTCGACGAACACACTAGACCAGTCAGCGCACCAACAAAGATAAAACCCAACAACTGCGTGCATCTGTGAGGTGTCACTATGCGGTTCTCCTTCCTACCACAGTGATGGCAGTATCCATACGTAACAATAGTGCTGCCACCTTTCGCGCGGAAAGTGTGTTATGGCCGGTATTCGTTTTTAATTTGACCGCCCCTTATAATTATAAGGGGAGGAAATAATTTACATGTATAAGTTCACAGACAGTGATCTTCGGATCTGAAAATGTTAATGGTAATATTAGTTACTACATATATCTGCTCCTTGGTTATATATTCAGCATAACGGCCTTCGTTTCTGAGAGCCCCGGGTTCATTTCTCTGCTTGGATAGGATTTTAGCCACATCTGGTTAATTGCTACGGCTCGAGTAATGGGTGTTTGCGTTCGCCTTATAACACATCATATTACCGTCCACCACAAAAACACACAATAGTGGATATATCCCCCCACATAGGGTGTGCGTCAGGAAAGGAATCCTTGACTTAATCTATAGGTTGTGCCGACCTCAAGATACTGGGCAAAGACCAGGAAGAAGATTAGTTACAAAATAACTCTTTATAATATTACTGTTTACTGAATGTTAAGGGATGGAATTTATTATGGCCCATTAATTGTATAGAGAAGAGCACACGATAGCATCGCCATAGGCCTCACACAAAGGTGCCTCGGTTCGAATTTCAGTCAATTGTCACTGCGCGAGCAATATCGTGTATCTCACAATGCACTTCCTATCCAGTATTTTCCTTAAGATGGGTCACGCCTACCAGCCACATTTTAATATGCAGACCGTTAAAAATATAATACTGATGTGTAAAGGAAAATTAACCTTAAATACATTATACTGCAGGAGTGTGTAAATACGTCATGCAAACATACAATCCTACCATCCGTTACGGTTTTCAATACATATCAGCATAGGAAAATGAGCGCGAAGAAAATTCTCGTATCAAGTATTCCTGGTGAGGGTCCCATACACTGGAACCGTACTCTAACTGAGGTCTTATTCGGGACTTAAAAGCCCTCTCCTTTACATCCTTACTACAACCCTTAAATTCTCTCATAACCACGTTAATGGATCTGTACAACCTCGTTAGTATGATTTCCCCATTGAAGATCATTCCTTATATCAACACCTAGGTACTTACTGTGTTCCCCACGAGGTACTATCATCACAATAAATAAAACTGAGTGGACTTTTCCTCTTGATGAAACATACAACTTGACTTCTTCCCATTTACATTCATACCATTGTCTGCTGTCCATCTCACAACACTGCAGTCGCTCACAATCCTACAACTAATTTACTACTCTATAGCCAACAGCATAACATCATCCGCATATCTGTAACGGTTGTAAAAAATCAGGTAACTGATAATGTATTTCCTAACCTTTATTTTCCTTAAGACTGGTCTCGCCTCTCAGCCACGTACGGATATGCAGTCCATCAGGACTATTGTCCTTGTGTTCATATTCCTATGCCTACGTGTACAGAAAAATGAACCTTACATGCATTATATTGTAGGAGGGAATCATGCATACTGAACCCATGACCTTTGTGCCCTAAGAACATTATGCATAGTGTAACAAAATAATTAAAAGTTGGATTTTTGATAGCATGGATTTGACACGTGACGAGGGGGTGATTACCTTCGGTCCCACGCTCTGGGGTACGTGACGTCAACCACACGTGTCGACGGCGGAAGAATCTCAAGTATTTTTTATGAACTATTTCGAAGCGCGTGTACACGGCGTGACAACGCCAAGTCAAAAAATATAGTGCCTATCAAAGGAGGTCAATCAATCTCACAAATCGAACCCGTAAAATTTTTAAATGTCCATGAACACTACCGCCAGAAATGTAGCAAGCATGTAGTCACTTTCAAAACTCTTGAAATTACAGTTTAGGTAAGTCAGAAAATTTATAGAAATTTTTCTTGGCGGCAAAGGGAGAGATCCGAAGAGAGGGGGTAACTGCTATAAATATGAAGGGACGCCATGACGAAGCTTCCTTCTCCGGCATTTGTGATACAAAGCGGACGAAATTGTTGAGTTGCTCCGCGAAATCAAATCAACGAAAGTAGACTGAGTTCGACTGCAGATTTTAGCCAGTGTGGCTAAGTCTTGACTCCGTGGGGAGATAGTTTTCTTGAGAGAAATAAGTGTATCAGATAGGACGGTCAAAGTACTGAAATATTCTAATGTGATTGAGTAATTCGTGTGCGGGAATAATTGAAATCCATCGTGTGCGCCCAGCAAACAAGTGAAGGGTATTTTCTTTTTTTTTATGCTTTATTCCAGGAAACCTGAAGAAACAAAATGAGATGTACAGCCATGAATGTAAAGATGGCTAAATAAATGCCAGGGTCACAGGTGAGCCCTAAGACGAATACTGGCGTGGACATGAGGTAGGTGGCTTTCCATCTTACTACCTCTTATATCTTGTCTCGTGATTTCTAAAAGTGTATTTTGCATGGGGATATACGACGCAGTGGTCACCCCTACTAAGTTTTGTAAGTGTGAGAGTACGACTAAAAGAGTCATTTGTTTTATTTTCCACTTGGATAAAATTTTGAAGTCTTGCGAGTGCCATATAATGTTGTAAAAAGTTATTGAATAGGGTTCCGAAGTGATATCACGTCCAATGTAGATCGTCATCCGTGTGAGTGTACTGCCTGTATTTTGTGATGTCAATGTAAGATGTTCATTCGACGTAAAATTCTTCTGTCTGCAATTTGACGTTAATAATAATAATCCATGGTTACTCATTTTCAATCGAGTGGAAGCGCGCTGTCGGGTGAGAACCTAGGGGATGAATTTGGTCACGGAGAGAAACGTTCTTTTTTTTTTAATGCCCATTTTAAACTGTGTCTGACTGACAATAAATGATCTAGTAGAATGTTTCAGTCATTTCTCGTAAAAATCAAGTTATTAAATACGATATCATTTATGCGAAGTTATTCATGATTAATGCATTGTGCGGTATTAGACGTCGGTATTTCTAGTGAGGATTTTATTCCAGTTCTTTGTCAATGATAATTGTGGAGCTGGGAAACAGAGGTTAGTTTGTGAATCAGGTTGGACCTGTCATTGAAGCCGGGACACTGAAGCCCGAGGAGTGTTTTATATGAGTTGAGATGAGATGTGCGAATCAGGTTAGAGTCCTGTCATTGAAGCCGGGATATGATAACCCGAGGAATATTTTATAATGTTGAGAATGGAAAGAAATTCATAGAAATCCATAGCGGTATAATTGGCGACGCGTGTAATTAGTGTGGGCATCTTGAAGCATATCTGTGCATTTTGTTGGTTAGAATATCGTATTTGTTGAATCATGTCGGCAGAGTTTAAAGGGAGCATTTTGAGAAGTCAGTCATCCGTGAATAAACCAGGTGGTTCCTGTAACTGCCAAGCGAGCATGGGGTGAGAGACCTAAGCGGACAGCGGGGATAATAACGGGAATAGGAGTGGAGTCGAGATTGTACTGTATTCTCGGCCAGGAAAACGTTAAAATGCTGGATTTAGTTGAAATTTCATAGCCGGTAATGATCTAAGTATTGTGAAATACTGTAATTGGGGACGTAATGAACATTCGAAACCATGAACTTTGAGTATAAGGAACAGAGTAACCCAATTTCAAGGTTGTCCAAAATATAGAGCGATGGTCGTGATGATCGATTTGTCTGCGAGGGGTGTGCAAAATTCATAATGGTAATGACGAGATATGACATCGTAATTATATGGCGAGTTGTTTGCTTTGTACGTAGATTATTAGGATATCCAAGTGTTAATAACGGTTAGGATTAGATTAGATTTTTAAGCATGATATCACGAGATGAGATATATAGCTGGACATGAATGATGTAACAAATTCTTTTCCAGCCAGATAAGCATCGCAATATTGAATTTTACATCACAGCTGCGTAGAAATTTGTGAGGAAACCAGAGTCCGCGGAGATAAAATTTGTTGTTTGTGAATATTTCGTTAAATCATTTAAATTTATTAAATTATTAAATTCAGTGAAACCGCATTTTGAAATAACTTTAATCAAGCGAATAACTTGGAGATGCATTCTGGAAATTTTAGTTTGTTTTTCTGGGGAATATTAACATGTAAAGTAACGATTAAGGGGACATATCCGAAGGAAATGGATTTTACTGCCACAAAGTTTGTGAGCATTGTTGTTGTTGTAATTATTGAACTTTGATTGATTGAGCAGTGAATGTGCTGGGGATAGTAAAGTGGAAACTTTGGTCATCAACCGATGTAACTTAATTGTGTTTAGCCTTCAGCCTAGAAACTTGGATGGTCAGGGGGTCATCAACCTCAGTGACTTAGATTAGGGCCATATGCCATTGTAGCATCATTTCCTTGCGGTCATCATCCACAATGACTTTAAAGTAACTTAGAAGATTAGATGTCGGTCCATGACATAGACGCAGGTCACATCGATTCAATTAAGGGTCCATGCCGTAGAACCACTGTGTGGCACACACCGATTGGACGGCCTTAATTATAACCAGAGTCCAGAATTCGTGTTACGAGGGCTGGACCATAACGAATCACTATGATGGTACATGTGGTCTCACATGGAAGCCGAATTTAAGGATTTCCAGACTTTCCTTTCTTAAATGATTAATAATTGAGATAATGGTTTCTAGTAAGATTGCCCATCAGGCAGTTACGTTAAAGTCTCACACCAGTGTTCTGACATTTATGTAAAAATGATTGTGGTGTCCAGTGGACACAATTGACTATGACATCGTTGACATAGTAAATTACTTCATTTCCCTGAATAAATAGGAATATTTTAAATAGACCTTTCATTCCAGTAGATAGATTAGAATTAATGAACCCTACCTTTACCTCAGCAAGTGACGAAGAACCCGAAACGACCCAAGAGACAGATCTCATGAGCTTTGCTGATAGGTAAGGAAGGTAGGTATCCCTCAATATGGACCAAAAGGGTTCAATACATTTCTTCAGCAAGCCTATGCTACAAAGTATGTACCTGTAAGTTCATTTTCCTGTACACATAAGCATATGAAAATGAACACGACGAGAGGCGTGAACAGTCTTAAGGAAAATTATTGTTAGGAAGTGCATTGTCAGTTACCCGGTTTTTTACAATCGTTACAGATGTAGCCTTATCTGTGATTGCAGTTCTTTACTCATATCATCTATATGCAGGCTGGTCGGAAATAACGTAAACCGTGTATGAACGTTAAAGGGGTGGCTGTTGTATGTCCGGCGCTCCCTTCTCGCTCCGCCAGCCAGCTACACGCGCGCCATGTGTCATTCTTCTAGCCTCGACGCGCAGCCCTCAGTGCGCGTGCCTGAACAGTCGTGTGTGTACTATAAAGAGGAACTCCCAGCCTGTCCTGATGCCCACTTGCCCCGGTGTCCAGCTCCAGAATACACCCTACGTCGAGCACGGAGGATACTCCTCTTGAAAATGTGCTTCGACCAGGTGGACTGAATTTCTGGCAGTACGAGGTCTCACCTCTGGTCACCGCTCCTCTTCCGCTGCCCATATCCAGTCATACTATTACATACCGTTATATTTCCCTAATTAATGCAAGCTCCCTTGGTTTCGCCAAGTAAGAATTCTTCCAACATTGAACTTGCTTTTATGAACTCAACAAGGAAGGACTTTCCAAAACATTTATGTCAGTACTTCTGATAGTTTTCGACTATCGACTTTTCTTATCACAAGGAATATCTTTTCTAGATAGAAGTGGATGTAAATACTGTAAACTTGTATATAGTGTACAAAAGATAGACTCTTTCTCAAGATTCCTAATTCATTTGCTTCAAGTTAAATTTCATTTTATTTGTGTAAATAGTGTATTTTGCATTTGAAGCGAATAATAAAGTTGTGTTTTGTAAATCTCAACCTTGGTTACAACAGTGGCCATACTGATAAATAATTGAAAAAAATAGATATCTCACACCGTTGTCATTTTATTAGCTGCTAAAGTTAGCCAATCAGATAGCTTCGCCGGGTGAATTCAGATGGACTGTGCGAGGCGGTGTTGCTAGATCTGGCCGGCTTGAAAGCGCAAATAGAATAAATACATTTCTTCAGGGGAGGGATTTGAACAAGGACCTCCCTGCTTATATGTGCGCCCCATAGCAAGCACACCCACGGTGTGTTAGGGTTTGATGGTCATTTCTCGGCATGGCTCTTAAGCCCGGCCAAGCCATGTGCAGATTTAGTAACAACGCCCCGTAAAAACCATTTGAATTCACGTGTGAAGTGATCTGAGTGGCCAAATTCAATAGCTCATAAAATGACAACGATGCGAGATATCGACGTAATTTTTTCGAATTATTTATCAGTATGACCTACACTCTAACGCTGGTATACTCCGTTCACGTTTGTTACGACCACCCTGTATATAAGAATATATAAAAGTCCAATAATACTGCCCTGTGGGATCCCCCACTTCATCACTTTGTGATCAGATACCGCTTCACCTACTCTAATTCTCTGACTTCTGTTTTCTAGAAATGTAGCCACCCATTCAACCACTCTTTTGTTTAGTCCAGTAGCCACCATTTTCGTCAGTAATCTCCCATGATCTACCCTGTCAAAAGCCTTGGATAGATCAATATCGATTTGACCCTAAACTATCTGCTGTATCTTGCTGGAATCCTACAAGTTGTGCTTCACTGTATTAATCTTTGCTAAACCCGAAATGCCTTCTGTCAAATCCGATAGTAATTTCGTAAATGTGTCTAATAGAATCAGAAGGAAAGCTTTCCCAGAGCTTACAAACAACACATATCAAGCTGACTTGCCTGTATTTTTTTTTTTTTTTGCTATTTTGCTTTACGTCGCACCGACACAGATATGTCTTATGGCGACGATGGGATAGGAAAGGTCTAGGAAGTGGAAGGAAGCGATCGTGGCCTTAATTAAGGTACAGCCCCGGCATTTGCCTGGTGTGAAAATGGGAAACCACGGGAAGCCACCTTCAGGGCTGCCGACAGTGGGGCTCGAACCCACTATCTCCCGATTACCGGATACTGGCCGCACTTAAACGACTGCAACTATCGAGCTCGGTTTTCCTGTACTTATCCACTTTATGTTTGAATACACACCGCAGATTTCTGTGGCTTGGTTCTAAAGGGGCCAATGTCTCTGATAAGTAGCCTACTAAACGAACAGTTAACGTTTAATTAAATAAGCCCTTGCCAATAATGTTAGATTACCAATAAAGATTAGAGACCTGGCAATTTTTAAAGATTACGATAGAAAAAATTAGCGTTTAATCAGGTGACTTCCACAAAGTATAAAGTTATTTAAAGTTAGTTGTTGAAAAAAATAGTTGGAAAACTATAAGCAAAACTTTGGACACTGGCCCTTTTAGAACCAAGCCACAGAAAATTTGCGTTACCTGAGAATCACCTTTATTTTATTTCGCATCTTTGTCTATCAAGCGCTTTTACTTTTGTTTTATTCGATCACCCGGCCAAGTAATTTGAAACTTTATCACCTCTTACCGAGAGAAACGTCCGAGATATTAATTTAATTTTAAACCACTCCTCTTCTTGGCGGTATTACTGAGATTTTTTTTCTAGGGGCTTTTACGTCGCACTGACACAGATAGGTCTTATGGCGACGATGGGATGGGAAAGTCCTAGGAGTTGGAAGGAAGCGGCCGTGGCCTTAATTAAGGTACAGCCCCAGCATTTGCCTGGTGTGAAAATGGGAAACCACGGAAAACCATCTTCAGGGCTGCCGATAGTGGGATTCGAACCTACTATCTCCCGGATGCAAGCTCACAGCCGCGCGCCTCTTCGCGCACGGCCAACTCGCCCGGTATTACTGAGATTAAGAGGACTACTTCTCGTATCTTAAACTAGTCCAAAGGTTCATAGCACAGTCACGAATCGAACTCTGGTCAGTTGGGCAATAGGATACCATGCTAATACCCAGTGGTATATACTGTAAATACGAAATTTTAAGGGTAAAATTATTTGAACAAACATGAATGTACTAAAATAAGTAGCCTACCGCCCGACTCGTTGGCTGAACGGTTCAGAAGGTCCCGGGTTCGATTCCCAGCCGGGTCGGGGATTTTAACCTTAATTGGTTAATTGCTACGGCGCGGGGGCTGGGTGTATGTGTTGTCTTCGTCATCATTTCATCCTCATCACGACGCGTAGATCGCTTGCGGACGTCAATTAGAAAGACCTGTACCTGGCGAGCCGAACCCGTGCTGGGATATCTCGGCTCTAAAAGCCATACGACATTTCATTTCAGTAGCCTACCGATGTTTCTCGTGTCCTCTATAAGACATTTGAACCCGTTTCTTCTTCAGTAAAGAAAGAATTTCAGCATATAGACACTAATGAATTGAGCCAAGGTAAAAGAGTGATGTTCACGGAACATTAGAGTATGGTAAATACTTTAGCGTACTAAAAACTAATATAAATTCCGATAATAAGAATCCAATTGATGCTCACTTTACAATGTTCCTTTGAGATACTAAACTTCTCGTGCATATCATATAAAGATACGTAGCGAGCCATCTGCTGTGTGCTAATCATTACTCCATTAGCAAGTGAAACATGCTCTTGAGAATCACGTTGCTGAGCAGTCTTGGACATAATGGAGGCGTGACTAGCCTTTTTCGTGAGCTTCTCATTAGGCAGGACGTTCCAGTGACCCGCAGATTAGGGCGGAGCGTTCGTTCTCTGTTAACTCATACCTCATTCAGAAAACTTTCTGTATCTATGTCTTACAATTAGGTGCATTTCTCTGCAGATGGGCAATGATCTTCAAATACTGACATTAAACATGTAAAATCTGAAGTACTAGTCAGAGGATGCGTAGACGATTACATTTATTATGAAGAAAAATATCCGAGTTGGAATTGTTTGAAAATGAAACTCCACAGCCAGGTTCCAGTCATTCGACTGGATCAAGGATGGAGTGAATGAATCCCCCATCTAGCGGCGAAGATAGGAATTGTGCCGACTGACGAAGCCTGTCGCACTCCTCTGGGGCAATGTTTAATGACTGACAGATGAAATGAAATTATATTGGAGAGCATTGCTGGAATGAATGATAACAGGGAAAACCGCAGTACCCGGTGATAAACCTGTCGGCCGCCTCTGCTTTGTCCAGCATAAATCTCACATGGAGTGATCGGGATTTGAAAAACGGAATCCAGTTGGGAGAAGCCGGCGCGCAAGCCTGAGCCACAGATAAATTATCATTTAACCTAAACCTCAAAGCGACTTATATCGTTATTTATTTGTTGTAGGTCATGTTCTGCATAGTATCCTACATTCAGCGGCAACCCGTACAAATACCGCTAGGAGGGCTCACGTCAGCTGTTTTATAATTTTACAGCAACGAAGACTCACATTGGCATTCTCTTACTAATATATCCAGTATCTTGAGAAAGCACAGGTCGAGATATTATGTTTCAACACTGTTCTCTGGTCCTAGACATGCAGCCCTCCCAGTCTGATGGCTAGCAGCTGGCAATGAGTAAAATGCTCACCTGTCATACAAAAGTTCAGTACGGAAACGGGTAGTGTACATTAGCCAACAACGCACCTGTTCAATAAAAGTGTTGTTATTAGTAGACCTGGGATATTAGGCTCTAAAGAATGTTGTTCTAGGCGCCTAAAGTGGGCTTTTCAAGAAGAAGATAGGCACTTAAAATAAGCTTTAAAAAAATGCGTAGAGGCGCGCGGCTGTGAACTTGCATCCGGGAGATAGTAGGTTCGAATCCCACTATCGGCAGCCCTGACGATGGTTTTCCGTGGTTTCCCATTTTCACACCAGGCAAATGCGGGGGCTGTACCTTAATTAAGGCCACGGCCGCTTCCTTCCAACTCCTAGGCCTTTCCTATCCCATCGTCGCCATGAGACCTATCTGTGTCGGTGCGACGTAAAGCCCCTAGCAAAAACAAATGTGTACATAGACAAAAAATGGAGTTTAATACAATATAGTCTTAAACTGTAACGTTAGCTTTCTTTTACTTTAAGAAACTTGGTATAGCGGTACCTATTCGTAGCAGAAATAACAACAATATTAAGATAGAATTAAAAATACATTTATCAAAAACAGGTATAGAGTATATGAACAATCACAATCAGTACTGAACTAAAACCTTAATACTAAAATCACTGAACACAATAATTACAGCACTGTAGGCATCCCATAACGACGTAAACGCGGAGTATCATTCATTCAGTCATTCATATCCTAAAGGCAAGACCATGTCGCTGCAACCACATTTGTCCCTCCTCTGCTGAGCGCTTACGTCAACATATTTTTTCAAATTCAGCCTGTCCATCACGGAATCCTCGGCCTTCCTCTTCCCTTCTTACCCAGAACTTTTCCTTCCAGCAGAGTCGTGACGAATGTGTTATGTCGAAGTGTGTGGCCAAGGAATTTGGTTTTCCTCTTTTCTATAGTGTTGATCAATTCCCTTGTTTCGTCTATTTCCTTAAGGACCCCATTGTTTGACTTTTTCTCTGTCCAGCTAATTATTAGCATCCTCCTCCAGAACGGAGTATGTGTTTATTTATTTCATTCGTAGGAATATCATTTGCTGTGTGTAACCATGGTGTCATCAGGAGGTACCCGTATGGATTTAGGCCTCCATCACTGGCGCCTCGTTAGCAGATAGTGTTAGGTTCATCTTCTTTGGGGTTGAATTCATGGTTGTTTGTTCTGCAATCTCATATCTTGGAAGTTCTATGTGGTCCTTGGACTGGAATAATGCAGGCACACTGGCGCGTTCTAGTAGATTAGAATCACGGGTTCACCGAGCTCGATAGCTGCAGTCGCTTAAGTGCGGCCAGTATCCAGTATTCGGGAGATAGTAGGTTCGAACCCCACTGTCGGCAGCCCTGAAAATGGTTTTCCGTGGTTTCCCATTTTCACACCAGGCAAATGCTGGGGCTGTACCTTAATTAAGGCCACGGCCGCTTCCTTCCCACTCCTAGCCCTTCCTTGTCCCATCGTCGCCATAAGACCTATCTGTGTCGGTGCGACGTGAAGCAACTAGCAAAAAAAAAAAAAAATATAGAATCACGGGTTCCACCAGCACTTACATGTGAACAAGGGAGGAATTAGTCATTGATTCTTCGAATAACATGATATTGATAGACCCACTCATAGACTCGAATGGACTACCCGAGTAGCGGTTGCAGTCCCTGAAGAACACTACTCGATTCCCTTTTGTTATAAAACGACACAGTAACTGGCTTTAATTATTCCTACGTGAGCATCACTTGTTCATTTATAGAGCGCTCCCTGGCTAGTATTACAGCCTTTACTTGTTAGGATTATCGTTCCCTACACTGCACATGCCTTAAATCCCGGTACAATAATTATTTGTACTCTATAGTCAATAACTTACAACGTCGTCACGATTACTGAAACATGTCCATGTGAGCCATCACTGGTATTTTCTGTCTGCATTGCCATAATATATATATATATATATATATATATATATATTGGGATTAAAATCTCCTAAATCCACACACCACAATTGTAGATTGGTTTACAGTACATAATAATCTCCAAATTTTCTAGAGTCAGGTTGTGTCTTTTGTCTGTTAAATTCATTTTGAAAGCAAAGAGCGCTCCACACTTACAGTTATTAGAGGGGCATAGGAAAATTTACCTACATTTCTTAGTTCAATTTCACTAGGTTAGTCTAATTTTTCCCCCATCCATTACTTGATGTACCCTTTTCAGCACAGAATAACCTGGATTCTTCTGCAGTACACTAGCCCACATGTCCATATGTCATCCCCTTTCTATTAAACCCTGAAGTTTAGCCTATAAACACCTTAGTCATTTTAAACCTATGATTTTCATTAGTTGAATTGAAAATTTCATTTCATTATAGGCATATTAGGTACTGACGGTCCAAATAGGCATTTTAGGGCACTATAAACCTCTGTAGATCTAAAGGGCTTATCATGAAACGTCAACAAATTTAAAACATTTCATGTTATTTCTTAAGGAACAACATAGGCATTTGCCATAAAATCCCAGGTCTAGTCATTAGATAACCATGACGAATAGAAAATTGAGATTTACAGAAGTTATCAACATTAGCCAAGGCTGTGTGCTGATAGTGAATTATATAGGCTACATTCAAACGTATTCGAAAAATAACGAACATTTGAAAATTATGAACATTTCTGAAAAATACTTCTAGTTTGGTACCTTTTCCTCTAATGTCACAATAGATAATTGGATGAAATCTATAGTTATTAACCTAATGTTATTGATACAGCTTATGAAGTGAACTTATTGTTGACAGGCATTTGGTTCCTATTTTTAGAATTTTTTTGACTTCGTCAACGTTTTTTAGCCATTATTTGAATTCATTTTTATTACCGGGCGAGTTGGCCGTGCGCGGAGAGGGGCTATCGGCAGCTTCAAGATGGTTTTCCGTGGTTTCCCATTTTCACACCAGGCAAATGCTGGGGCTGTACCTTAATTAAGGCCACGGCCGCTTCCTTCCAACTCCTATGCCTTTCCTATCCCATCATCGCCATAAGACCTATCTGTGTCGGTGCGACGTAAAGCTCCTAGCAAAAAAATGAGTTCTTTTTAATTTTATTTTAATTTTTGTCTTTTGATTAGTTCCATTTGACTTCAAAACATTTATTTTGTTATTATCCATAAGTGAACAAATTTTCACCTTGATCGGCCATGTGGTTCCTGAAAGAATGTGCAAAATTTCGAAAATTTCAAATCTTGAGGAAATAAATGTTAAATATTCAGTTACAATTTATGAATATTTAACTAGCACTCTAAAACATTTCTGGTCCATATTCGTCACCATCCACTTCTTTTCTGCATTTTTCTCGTCTCCTTTACCGGACTGAGTGGCTCAGACGGCTGAGGCGCTGGCCTTCCGTCCCCAACTTGGCAGGTTCGATTCCGGCCAGTCCGGTGGTATATTTGGAAGTGCTCAAATAAGTTAGCCTCGTGTCGGTAGATTTATTGGCACGTAGAAGAACTCCGGCTTGTCTTCTTTTGGTCCTCTCTTCTTTGGTTCCTAATTCAGCTACTTTCTTGCATAAAATATGCGCTCCTGGTCAACTAGTTGAGGATTTGCCTGGCAGTTTCTTCTCGGAATGAAATCCATTTCCCGCAACATCAGGGCCTTAGCCAGAGTTCTGCCATTAAAAGTAATTACAGCATCCTATTCAGTTCCTGCAGACGCATGAAAACTCACTCCCAGGTGCGGTTATTGAGACTTTCATTCGTGTTTTGAGTCGTTCCGTGCTAGTTTCCGTTCAGGAGTTCAGTTTTGCTCCCTGTAAATAGGTTTTATCACTTCCGTTACTGCGTAGGGAAGAGTGTGTTTATAACTGTACGGTTCTCCCATAATCTGGGATCGTTGGTACTTACAAGAGTCCGGACCTTTAGGGCAGAGAACATGCTGTGAGGTTTCGTCAGTTGAGCACTTGTGTAGGAATGTCGCCCACACAGCCTCACGCAGGGCTTTCAAGCTGTTGGTGTTTCTTCTTGTTACTAATCCAAAGTAAGTCTGCAGGAAGTCTATTTCACTGTCTGTCAGCCGGCCAGGACCTCCTAATGCCTTTCAATCAGTAAGCTTCTGTCCCTTGATATCCCTCTTGAACTTTCTCAACCTACGCACTGGGAGGCGGGAAAACAAATGAAAATCGATAATGTGTACAACGAGTAGCCAACTTATATTAAGAAAGATTTTCTCGGACGCACAATACTTAATCGAAATTTCATTAATCAGTGCAGAACAAAAGCCATATATTAATCAATATGTTAAGTACGAAAAAGGTTTGTGGCGCCATAGCTCATAGTTCAACAAAATCATCAATAACAACCACGTAAAAATAATTATAATCAATAACATTTATATTGTAGTAATCGTTAAAGTCCATAGATTATTTTTCACTAAAGAACCAAAATTGTTCTATTTTGATATTTTACACTATCCCGGTCTCTTTAGAAAAATAATGGACATCAATAGCATTGTCAGATACGCGATATTGCTCCCGCACCGACGTCACACTATTAACCATCACAGCAAAACGTAATCTGTATATATAAATTGACATGTCCTGACTGACTGACTGACTGACTGACTGACTGATCATCACCTAGCCAAAACTACTGTGCATAAAAGAAATTCAATTTTGGAGAAGCACTTGTATTAGGGTGTAGGTGCTCACTAAGGGAGGATTTTTGGATATTCCTTCGCTAAAGGGGTGAGAAGGAGGGTGAAATTCTTAAATGAGTAGATCTATATCTCAAAGACTTAAAAAGTTTACAGGCGTAAAAACTGATATTTGGAATCTCCTTTACAAATAAAGAAAACGCGCGTATTATTTTCCGGAAAATCCCATTAAGGGGGTGAAAAAAGGGGGAAAAGGCGTTGAATACCTTTTATGAGGATACTTATATCTCAAAAACTGACGATGTTACAGACATGAAAAATGATATTTTCAATCTCCACTGAATATAAAAAACCATGTACCGGTACTTTTATGTTTTTGGAAAATTCAATGAACAGGGGGTGAACAGAAGTGACACAGGGGTTGAATTTTTTAAAAGACTAGGGCTATGTCTGCAAATCATCTCAGACCCTTAACATATTACAGACTTGCAAATTGGTATTTGGAATCTCATGTAAAAGTAAAGAAACATACAAATTTTGTTTTCGGAAAATCCACTTAAATAGAACTGAAAAGAGTGGGGGGGGGGTGAATTTTTAAATTAACACATCTACAGTGTATCTCAAGAACTTAACATGTTACAGACGTTGAAATTGGTATTTTGAATCTTTTTTGAAAACAAAGAAATGCGTATCTTTCTGTTTCCGGAAAATCCAGTTAAGGAGGTTGAAAGAATTGAAAAATTAGCTGAATTATTTATATGAGAATATTTATATCTAAAAAACTAAAGATGTTACAAACGTGAAAACTGGTATTTGCGATCGCCTTTAAGAATAAAGAAACACGCATTTTTTGCGGGGAAATCAACTGGGTGACGGGGGAGGGTGGGGTGAAAACGAAATTGAATTATTTTTACGAGGATGCATATATCTCATAAACGGAAAATGTTACAGTCGTGTTAACTGGTATTTGGAAGCTCTTTTATACACAAAGACACACGTGTTGATGTTTTCGCAAAATTCACTTAAAGGGTAGAGGGGGGCGGGGGGAATGTGAAAGGAAGTGTTAAAGTTAATTCTATTTATGGAGAAATTTACATCTGAAAACCTGAAGGTTACAGACGTGAAAATTGGTATTTAAAATGTCTTTTAAAAATAAAGAAGCACGCATTTCTTTGGGTGGGCGAAATCAACTTAACGGGTGGTGGGTGGGGTGAAAAAGAGTTGAATTACTATTATGAGAATACTTATACCTAAAAAACCTTAAGATATTACAGACATGAAAACTTGTATTTGGAATCTACTTTCAATGTAAAGAAACACGTATTCCTTTGCGTTAGAAAATCCACATAAGTGGGGGGTGGGGTGAAGGAATTGAAAAATTAGTTTAATTCCTTGTATGAGGATACTTATATCTCAGAAATTAAAGATGTTAAAGACATGTAAACTGGTATTTGGAATCTTCCTGAACAATAAAGAAACGCGCATTTTTGGGGGGGAAATCATAAAGGGGAGGGGACGGTGTAAAGGGAGTTAAATTCTTTTTATTAGGATACATATATCTCAAAACTGAACATGTTACAGTCATGATGATCGGTATTTGTAAGCTCCTTTATAAGTAAAGAAACACGCATTTTTTTCGGAAAATTCATTTAAGGAGAAGTGTGAAAACTGAAGTTTACAAATGTGAACATTGGTATTTGGAATCTCCTTTGAAAATAAATAAGTAAATAAATAAATAAATAAATAAATAAACACGCAATTTTGGGGGGGAATCAACTTAACGGGCGGGGGAGTGTTGAGAGAGGAGTTGAATTCTTTTTTTGAGTATACTTACATCTCAAAAACTGAAGATGTTACAGGCGTGAAAATTAGTATTGGAATCTTTAAAAATTAAGAAACACGAATTTTTGTTTTCGAAAAATCGATTTAATGGGGGAAGGGTTTTGAAAATAAGTAAAATTGGAGCTGAATTTTCTTTAAGGTGATACTTATATCTTAAACACTGAAGCTGTTACAGACATAAAAGTTGGCAATTTGAATTTCCTCTAAAAATAAAGAAACACGTATTTTTGTTTCGGAACGTCTATATAAGGCGGCAGGGATGGAAAGAAGTGAAGAAGGGGTTGAATTACTTTTATGAGGATACATATATCTCAAAAACTGAAGGTGTTACAGACGTACAGACGTAAAAACTGGTACTTCGGATCTTCTTTAAAAATAATGAAACACGCATTTTTTGTTTTTCGGAAAATCCACTTAAGGGGCTGAAAAGAAACTAGAAAGCGGGTAAATTTTGAAAATGAGTACCGGTATATCTACAGTATATGCCAAAAACTTAACATGTTACAGACAAGAAACTGGATATTTAGAAATTCCCTCAAGAATACGGAAATATGTACCCTTCTGTTTTGCGGGAAAGGCACATAACGGGGGTGAAATGAAGTGAAAATAGTTGGATTATTTCTTATAAGGATACTTATATCTCAAAAACTGAAGATTTTACAGACGTGAAAATTTGCATTTGGAATCTCCTTTAAAAATAAAGGAACAAGTATATTTAATTTTCGGAAAATCCACTTAGATGGGGTTGGGGGTGGGGGAAGGCCTGACAAATGGGTTGTATTCTTTTTATGGAGAAACTTATATCATAAAAACTGAAGATGTTACAGATGAGAAAATAGGTATTTGGAATACATGTTCCTTTAACATTCAAGGAAAATGTATTTATTTTTTCGACTTCAGAGAAGACTGTTTTATGAATGTACATGTCGCATGGTCGTCTCAGCCACAAAACTCAGTTTTTCGGTGAGTTGTTATACTTTAGGGATTTTCAGATAATGTCTCAGTACAATGCTGAGGACCGATTACCCTTATCAAAATACAAAATCCACGCTAGCGAAACCGCGGGTAGCTGCTAGCATATATATAAAATCGAAAACGAACCGAAAATAAACCAATGTTTATTTTTAAATGAGATTCCAAATATCTATTTCTACGTCTGTAAAATACTCAGTTTTTGACATATAAGTAGCCCCATAAAGAGAATTCAACCCTGTATCAGTCCTTACCCCACCCCTGCCTAAGTGGATTTTCCTAAGACAAAAAATTCATATTTATATAGTTTTAAAGGAGATTCCAATTACCAATTTTAGCGTCTGTAACATCTTCAGTTTTTGAGATATAAGCATCCTCATAAAAATTATTCAACTCTTTTTTCACTTCTTTTCACCCCCTTGAAATGTTTTTTTTTTAGAAAAGAAAAAGTACTTGTTCCTGTATTTTTAAAGGACTTAACAAATACCAAGTTTCATGTCTGTAACTTGTTAAGTTTTGACATATACTGTAGTTATAGCGGCACTCATTAAAAATATTCGCATACTTTTTTTTCTGTTCTTTTCAGCCCCTTATGTGGATTTCCTGAAAACAAAAAAGTACGTGTTTCTTTATTTGTAATGTAGATTCAAAATATCAATTTTCGCGTCTGTAACATCTTTAGCTTTAGAGATATAACTATCCTCATATACATAATGCAACGAATTTTTCAATTCTTTCACCCCCTTAAGTGGATTTCCAAAAACAAAAGAAAACGTGTTTCTTTATTTTTAAAGGGGATTCCAAATACCAATTTTCACGTCTGTAACCTTCAGTTTTGAGATATTAGTATCCCCATAAAAATAATTCAATTGTTTTCACTTTCCTTCACCCTTTCCCCTTAAGTGAATTTTCCGAAAAGAAAAAATGCGTGTTTATTTATAAAGGAGTTTCCAAATACCAATTATCACGACTGTAACATCTTCACTTTTTGAGATATGTGTCCTCACAAAAGGAATTCAACCCGCTTCCCCCAAGTTTACTTTCCCCCCAAAATACGTGCTTCCTCATTTTAAAAGAGATTCCAAATACCAATTTTCACGTCTGTATCAACTTTAGTTTTTATAAGATAAGTATCCTTATACAAATAATTCAATTATTTTTTCAATTCGTTCACCCCTCCCCCTTAATTGGATTTTCCGAAATGAAAGGAATATGTGCTTCTTTTCTTTGAAGGAGACTCCAAATATCAATTTTCACGTCTGCAACATCTTTAGTTTTTGGGATATAAGTATCTCATACAAATAATTGAACTAGTTTTTCAATTTATCATCCTTCCCTAAGTGGATTTTCCGAAAACAAAGGATAAGCATTTCTTTATTTTAAAAGGAAATTCCAATTAACAATTTTCACGTCTGTAACATCTTCAGTTTTTGAGGTATCAGTTTCCTGATATAAAAAAGTTCAACCCACTTTTCAGTCATTTTTACCCCCCGCCCCCCGCGAGTAGTTATTCCGAAAACAAAACAGAAACAGATTAAAAATACCAATTTTCACTTCTGTAGCATGTAAAGTTTTTGAGGTATTCTGTACATATGCTCATTCTAAAATTTTACCCATTTTTTTAGTTCCCCTTAAGTGGTTTTTCGGAAAACAAGTTACATATGTATCTTTACTTTTACAGGAGATTCCAAATACCAGTTTTTACGTCCGTAATATGTTACGTTTCTGAGATATACTGTAGATATACTCTTTCTATCCCCCCCTTTGTCACTCCTGTTCACACCTACTAATTGGATTTTCCAAAAACAAAAATACGTATTTCTTATTTTTTAAGTGAGATTCCAAATACCAATTTTCATGTCTGTAACATCCTCATTTTTTGAGATATAAGTATCCTCATAAAAGGTATTCAACCCACTTCTCACATTTTTTCACTCCACTTAATGGGATTTTCTGAGAACAAAAAATACATGTTTCTTAATTTTACAGGAGATTCCAAATACCAATTTGTACGTCTGCAAACTTTTAAGTTTTTTAGATACAGATATACTCATTTAAAAAATTCACCCTCCTCTTCACCCCCTTAGCCACCGAATATCCAAAAACTCTCCTTTAATGAGCACCTACACTCTAATATATATGTATCCCCAAAATTTCTTTTCTCTATGTTCAGTAGTTTTGGCTCAGTAGTCAGTCAGTCAGTCAGTCAGTCAGTCAGTCAGTCAACCAGTACACATTATTTTATACATACAGATAACATGTCCTGATGGTTCACAGAAGACGAGCAAAATTGTTCCATAATGCGATGAGAAAATGTAAAGACGAGTGCAGGAACAAGGAAGATGTTATGGGCATATGTTTCGACTTCATACAGAACCTTCCTCTTCCCCATATTCCAGTGCAAGACATATTTTGCTATCGAAAACTTTGCGTTAACACGTTCTATGTGCATTCTTTGAACAATAATAAAGCCCAGTTTTACATACAGCGTACCATGATGGTTTAGGAATGAAAGGCTGAAATGAAGTGCGTGCAATGCTGAATGACTTTATACGGAATCATGTTCCTTCAGAAGTAAGAATTCTGCAGGTATTTGCGAATGGTTGTCGGGCACAAAATCTGAATCACAAACTGGTTCGGTTCTGGGTAACTCTTACTGGGAGTGGTAGATTTAAATTCATCAAGCATTACTATTCTCTAAGACAACATTCATATCTCCCTTGCGGTAGGGATTTTGGGATAGTAAAACGTGTAATACGACTATCGGATAGAGTTTACACATCTGAGGATAGGGACATAATTTTGCACGCCAGTAAATTGGAAATCTTCCAAGTAAATATGGTAACTTCTCAAGATATTTTGAATTTTAAAGGTTAGTGGGCCCATCATTACAAAAATAAATACCTAGCTCGATAGCTGCAGTCGCCTAAGTGCGGCCAGTATCCAGTATTCGTGAGATAGTGGGTTCGAACCACACTGTCGGCAGCCCTGAAGATGGTTTTCCGTGGTTTCCCATTTTCACACAAGGCAAATGATGGGACTGTACCTTAATTAAGGCCATGGACGCTTCCTTCCCAGTCCTAGCCCTTTCCTGTCTCATCATCGCCGTAAGATCTATCTGTGCCGGTGCGACGTAAAGCCAATAACAACAACAACAACAAAAAAGGGATACTATATCAATTGTGGCGAGTAAAGACAAGAAAGCTATGACCATTCCTCAGTATTCAATGATAGACTACACCACACATGACCCAGGATCAGTGATCAGTGACCTATTACGATTACATACATGATCTCCAGAAACAATAATTCAGATTGCAGATGGCAAATCAGAACTTCCAACTGAAAAGGCATTACCTGGAAATGCTAAAAAAATGACATATTCAAAAAGCTTCCTGATATTCTGAAACTTACGCAGTGTATTGCCGCAGAAAATAACCACATCTACATCTACAAAGACATCTTAGGGTGGCCGGCACGTAATAATGAAAAATATTAAGAACAGGTTAATAGCGTGCAGCTAACAATGTTCTGTTTCAGTAGACTTCACTCCAGATTTAGACACTGAAACTGCCTACTGGTTTACCTGCACTTTGTTCTGCAACAATTGTGTAACCATGGACACACTAAATGTTTGAAAGTTATTATTATCATTGCCAATTCTTGTGTAATAAACAAAAGAGTTTTGTTTAGAAGAGTATAGCGTTAGTTTAATCTGACAGTTGTGCTATGCCTATGAACACTACCATAGACTAAAATCATTTGTTGCTTTTATTATTATTATTATTATTATTATTATTATTATTATTATTATTATTATTATTATTATTATTATTATTATTATTATTATTATTGGCTTGTTAATTTGCATGGCTGTGATGGTGAAAATTCGTATAATTAACTTATGTAGGTAATATCTGCATTAGATATCCTTTTTCAAATAAAATACATTTTGTGCATCTTAAAACAATTCTCACTAAAGCATAATTTCCATGTCCATTTGTGAAATGTCATGAGTCCAAGAAGTATTTTATTTTGTATTTATTGATTTCTGGTTAATTATATAACTTAACTGTGCCTGATGTTTCAAATGTACATATACTCGATGACAAAAGTATCAGATCCATTAGGAAATCCACGGATGAACCCGTAAAGTGTTCTTCTCAATTTACCCAAAACGGGAATGAGTGGACTCATGACCTTTCTCAAATGACCTATTCAATTGCACAATAGATTCAAATGATATTGTGAGTGTTTGAAAGCCTAATTGATGTAAGTGTTGAAACGGACTAGGCTACAATTACTCTACCCTGTAACGGTTCAAATCCCGTTACAAGATAATATCTGTATTATTATTATATTATTATTATTATTATTATTATTATTATTATTATTATTATTATTATTATCATTATTATTATGATTATAATTATGTCCGTATTATTATTATTTTATCTGTGAAATTGCTATTATTTTGTTATAATTATTATTCAATTCGATTATGCATTGCTTGTCGCTTGCGTATTTGTAATTGAGTGTATGCATATTGTGCCCTTTTCAAGGCACCCAATGCGGTGGTCTTCTTTCTTGAAATGTGCGCCGGCTGCTCCTACAAATAATGACATTTAAAAATACCTACCGCCTCATGTAGACTCCTCTCCTCAGGCGTGGTGCGTTCTTGGATCCCTCGGGTTGATGGGCCACACGTCGATCGGGGGTGAGGAAATGAAAGATGGGGTAAACTAAACTATTAAATGACGGTACCCAAAGACTGAATTAAAATTTAAATAAATAAAATGATTTATTTAACAATATTTGCAAAAGTGTAAAAATGAAAGTAAAATGGTGTAAAATAAAATAATGTGAAATGAAATTAAAATTTAAAACAGTTAAAAGATCTGCATTACAATAAGTTAATTATCTGCCTTAATAAATTTCGACTGAAAGTCGATTAAATTTAAATATTCTGGATTACACCGAACCACTGTCTCCATGACAATGACGTGACCACATTTTAAAAAATGGTCCAGAATACAGCCTCATTTGAATAAATGATTTGCAATACCTTGGAAAATGTCCTCTAAAATGAATTTGAGTAATTAATTAGTTAATTTGTTAATTCATCAAATTGACATTGACTTTGAGGTGTCTATCAAATATTTAACCCATATTCAAATTCAGTTGGGAAACACCCAACTCTAAAATAATAGAATGCACTAACCATGTGTAACAATAAAAAAGAAGAGAGAAAAAACAACCATGAACATGGTACTTTATCCGTTATATATTTGCCACATACTTAAACTACTCGTGGCTGAAAACAAGACATTTTTTTGAACCAAAACCTGAGTGCTACCATCACTCATTTAATTAGTCAAACCTTACTTATTTAACTATGATAGTCTGGACGCTTAAAATACTTAAATTAATTAGGCCAAGTGCCTCAAGTTTACTTCTTAAATGAAAGCGATCCCTTTACATCGTTAACTTGACCTAGTTTGCCGCTGCCTGCATTTTCATTGCGAATGCATATTTGTGTGGTACCAACTCTAGATGGAGGCAGATTCCATCTTATTTATGTAACTCATTTGCGGCACTTGTGATACAACTGCTTATTAAAGATCGCTTCATTTGCCTAACTGAAATGTAGTGAATTTCTAAGGCTTGGTGATTACTAACGGTCTTCTGGTGTGAGCATACCACTACTACGGTTTTGACTATGAACTAATCGATGATCTATTACCCTAACACATGAAATCTTATTTACATAAATGAACGTGTCAATGCAGAAACACTGCTCCCAAGAAATAATGAAATTAAAATAACCTGACTACACCTATTTTATTTACATAAATTAAATACAAACACTATTCACGTATCATCAGATTCTAAAATAATACGGTGACAAAATATATGCAAAGAAAGGATATTATAACAAAAATCCAGATTCCAAAAATCGCTGCCTAATAAAATTTTAAAATAAAAATGCTCAATACCGAAGTATAAAATATTACCCTGATTCAAGCAGCAAAATTATGTGAATTTGATGGCAATCTTCTAACATCAGACGAAAAATGTCTGGGCATGACACTATTCATTCTTTACGGACAATAATTATTGGTATTACATGTCATCAATGATTATACATCACTGTCGAAACACACATTGATCGGTATCTGTTCACAATTCACCTCGCACTCTAACTTGCATGTTTTCCGAGCATCTGTTTTCCCTGGAAACTATTTGAAACAATACAGGCTTTTCACCTACAACCATCACACGTGTCGTCGCATATTTAACACTCTCGGTTAAATTATTCATCTCTCAATTCTATTATTCATCAATATTCTCGACGTAGTAACTCATAGTACGGCCTCGCTCATATCACGCGGGCGAAATAACTGTTTCGTTCACACACCCATTTTTACGTCATGATTCATGACATGGTCCAAATATCACATTTTCCATTTTTCAACGCAGAACATCAGGTATATTACTCTTACTTTGCTCGTTATTTTGATCATCTACCGTTTCACATATTATGAAATATCAGAGTTAACTTATCAATGGCTTCCTGTCACTAATTATTTAACTGAAATAACGAGATTGCCTCTCAAAAACACGGCTATCGAAATGTGTAACCACGTTTACATAAAGAAATTAAATTTTGCGTATCAACCATATCGTCGCAAAATACAAAGTATGAGAGCTACCGGAAACGGTCATCTCAATAATGATTACATAACATGAAATAATAAACTGGATGCACTAGTAGCAAAAGTAAACATTTAAACTAACATGGCAGCATCTACAAAATCAAAACGTCACCAAAAGTAACGCTCATTACCATAGTTATTATTATTATTATTATTATTATTATTATTATTATTATTATTATTATTATTATTATTACTTTAAAATCTGCACTACACTGTATGTAAATTTCTTAGTAAAATATGATTCTCATATGTCAAAATGACTTACTTCAAAATGATCCAGAAATAATATGAAAAACATTTACTTAAGGAAACTACGCAAATAACACTCGCTAACACTTATTTATTATTATTATTATTATTATTATTATTATTATTATTATTATTATTATTACGATCATGATTTTTATAATTACTGTTATCGTGACACTATGGCATTTATATTCCGAGCCGTCAAATATAATTGTCGTAGTCTCACGTTTAACTCAAAAAATGAAAATGATATCAAACTATAATTAATACCATCTGACACGTGAATTATTTACAATCCTATCTAAAATTCTGAACTACATTTTTGATCATCGATTGTTCATAGTCCTACATATTTACATATTTATATTCTGCTCATTTACCTTATTTGTGCTGGAGGCAGGTCGGATCACCCTCCGGCCTCCGTCATGATGAATTTAGTACTCCATCTGCAAGCTGATGTGGTTATCCGAGATGTCACACGCACAAACTTGATGCATTTTTACGATAGCGTTGCACACGTCCACATTTATATTAGCACTCGCATTTTAACACTCCTATGAAGATTATTCAATGACACTGCATTGAGCACCTGACGTGAAGTTGAAAGTCTGGACTCCGCTACCTGCCTAGCCTCCTACTGTCGTCTCTCTCACCCCTCTCAGTTTGTTTGTGTAAAGGATTATTGGTTATTCACCTTCTCTGACCATAGCACTGGACTCAAGGTCTTAGTGCCGCAGCATTCCACTAGCGAAAACAAAGTCCTTTTCCCTGTAACTGGCTTGACTAATTCTGCTCCCAAATATCTCACTTGCAATAATAGTTCTATGAGAGTGTGGAAAAAGTTAAACGTAATGTTCCCGATGATATGTGGAGAATTTTTATAATAATCGTCCTCCAAGATATGACTCTTCCACGAAATATAGAAGCTACACATAAACTAGGGAAAATGTTATGCAGCTACGTGTTACGAAGAGATTCATTGTTCATCTCGGTCCTAGCATGTTATAAGTTCATTCAAGGCAAGTATTTAGAATATAACTATCATTGTCATTCGTTAATTTAATTGCCTGATTACCTCTGCATAAACTAAAGTTGAATAAAGGTTTGTCAAAGTGTTCATTTCGGCTAAGATATTACTCACACAAGTAAATACATTACCCACTCGGATGCCAACAACTGTCTCTTATCGCGTTCCGTAGAGTTGCCTCCGTACATTTAACTTCTCCCGCAAGACTGTTCGGACAAGAGCAAATTCTCAAACAAGACCGGAGATTCGTACAAGACTGAGATTCACCACACTGGTGTCGTTCGTTTTGTAAACTGTCCTCCCCCACTTCGAAAATAGTTGTGTGGAAGGGATGTGGCGTAATAATCCTGCACTTGGGACCGATTTACCATACGTCCGTAGATTAGAATTTTAGGAAATGTGTTCTAAACATTACAAATTTTGGTCCGATTTACGTGTTACATTGCGTTATGAGAAACGATCACAGGTTAATATATATGATGGCGCGCGTCACTGGCTCTATTTTCTGCAAAAGTATGGCACCTTCGCGCCATGACTGTTCATTTCCTGGGCGATACCACTCTTCCATGTAAAATTGAAAATTTCTTATTTAACCACTGATTAACCACAAATTTGCACTGATAAATCCTCAAATATTGTTTGGAAGTCAGGACACAATCTTTCACAGCTACTTCGGGCACCAAATCGCGAAATACTAGCTGTAGATTCCCGCTATGACAAGACATTAAAATTTGCAATTTTGTGATTGGCTGAGACGTTCGCGCTCTTAGTAGCTTGGATTCTTCCACTTTCTGCTAAGGGATGACGGGCATTATTCGTTTCTCTGTCGCACATCTAGGTAGGGCAGATTCCTATGTGCGGATTCACGTGGGAACTGGATAGAAAGTTTCCACTCCTCGTCGGCATCATAAACATAATTGGACGTACCACTCCGGCCAGCTATTTCCTTTCGTGCCTTAAGACGTATTCTGTGGATATATTTTCAGTCTGAACGGCGCCTGAATGTTGCTTTGTGAGACTACAAGCTTTTCCCAGCCTTCTGCAGTATTCCCATACGCGAATTATTAAACATTTAATTTATGCATCTATTATGCACATTCGCTTATGGGTGCAATATATACGTATATGTAGATTAACATTAAATACCTGTACAGTGAGAGTTTCGATATATCAGATGTGGATGTGACGTTGTTATATTTTGCACTACTGGCGATTCTGCCAAGTCATTGCTACGTCATGGCTACGTCATCGTGCTCACTTAGCACTGAGCTCTGTTCCTTTGATTTTCCTAGGGAGCCCTAGGGCATTTCACCATTACATGCAACAGTTTGAGGCGTTGTGGGAGTATGTCTTTGTTATTTCTGGAGATTGCGTAGGTGTGCCATGAACGTCTATAAATACGAGGACCAGCGCCTTATAGCGTCAGTCTACGGGAAGGAGAGGCCTCAGTCGGTCATAAGTCATTAGTTAAACGGAAGCTGAACAGTGAAGAAGTCTACTAGATGAAGAGGCCTCAGTCGGTCAGTCAACGAGTGTGAACGAGAGATGGAGAAGACTCAGTGAGCCATTAATAATTGGTCATTGAGAGAGTGAGGACAAAGTTGGTCGCTCACTTTGTTGAAGACACGGACGCAAGGGCTTACCATGGAGTCAGAGAGGGATACCACCTGCTATGAGGTAATACCATATTGACTTACAAAGAAGTCAGATGATATGGAGAAGAAGCAGTCACAAGGATGTATCACCAAGTTAAGCGTGACACATCTACAGTAAACACCAGATCAAAGGATTACGGCGTAATTACACTCAAAGTGTTGAAGGTACAGTCAAGTGAATCAGTGAGGGAAATATTTCGTATAAATTGTTAAATGTCCGGTCAAGAAGAATTCAAATTCATGCCTAGTTTCTTTCAGTTGCAATGTCATGATTTCATATTCTCATCTGTTTTATCGCAACAAGACTTACTATTTTTATATATTATTTAAAGAATATATTTTGTTCTATCAAACGAATTCATAGTTTTATTTCAATGACAGTAAAATATTTTAACCTCAAAATTAATGGGGAAATCGAACGCCAATCTCCTTCTCCCAGAACTTATATGATATGTTGTCAAAAGTAAGCTTATTACCCCACACCCTAGAGATAGTCAAGATTCTCATTCTACTATTGCTGCACTGAGTGGTAGCTGGCGCCCTTCAAATAAAGTATGTGTAAGTAAGCAGGTAAGAAGTAAGTGTGAGTCCAGGGTTCGACGATTGTGTATTTTATTTAATGAATGTTAATTTGCATAATTTTCATGTTAAATGCAGTTTTATAATATTTGTAAAATTAGTCAGCGACTTAGGAAAGTCTCATTTTGGCCCCGCAACGTGGTGCACGAATAACTTCAGAACTTAGTCTGAATGACAGCATATCATAGGTTCATTTTGGGAAGAGTATGCACATTTAAGCCAACAGAATTATTGCCGGTAAATGTCAGGAGTGTAACTTTGTGATATATATTTGTATTTTGGGGATATGTCAAGGGATTTGAAGAGGGAAATTAATTTGAGATCGCGTACTATCACTAGTGAACCAAAGTTGGACAAGGCAGACAATAACAAGTCATGTGACGACGAGGTCATTGCTTCTGCGGACATCCAAGGTGTAATTCAGAGTAGGGAGCAGGTGAATACGATGGGAGCTTCTGAGGAAATTCAGGAAAGTGCAGAAATTGAAAAGCACACTGAAACTCAAAAGGAAATCGCGGGGGAATGAACCAAAATTTCTTTAATTTGTTCATGGCCAGAATGACCGAACTCAGTGAAAATAGTCAGAAAAAATGGAGGGAAAGATTGATAGTAGTAACGAAAATAATAAGGAAGAGATGAAAGAATTAATTAGTAATAGTAATGAAAATAGTAATAAACGAATGGAAAAGATGAGTGAAAATAGTAAGAAAGAGATGAAAGAATTAATTGATAGTAGTAATGAAAATTGTAATAAACAGATTAACTCTCTAAGTAGTAACATGGATCAAATAATTAGTATGAATAAAGAAAGTAGTATTAAAATGAAAGAATTAATTAGTAGTAATAACGAAAATATTAATAAACATATTAACTCTGTGAGTAGTAAGATGGAAAAATTAATTGATAGTAACAGTGCGATCATTAATATGGATTCTAAGATAATAGAGGTAACAGAGCAAACATGTAAGTTAGAAAGTAAGTCAAATGAAGAGTGTGTTGAAACTGAAGGTGAAATGGAGTTGAATCGGAGAAATATTCATATTCAGACCGAGCAAGTCAAAGAAATATGTACAGAGAATGTCGTAGAATTAAGTGATAAAAGTTCTTGTAATCGGGAAGAAATTCATGAGGTAGTCGAGAAAAAATTGGGCAAGATTTACAATGTAGTTAGGGAAGAGACGAGGGAACAGATTAGTAGAAATGAACAAATTGAAAGCAAACTTTTGGAGGTCACTGAACTACGGAACGAACAGGAAACGCTATCACAGCAGGTAAGAGAAAGATAGGAAGAATTGAAGGAAGACGTGAGAAAAGAGGAAGAGAAGGCTGAGAGAGGAGCGGAAGCAGAAATTTTGAGTTGCCAGGAAGTGATACGGCAGGGAGGTACAGGGAAGACGGCAGGAGAGGTGATAGTAGCGAGTGGTTTGTTCAGTAGGGATCGTGATTTAACCGGGTTTTCTGGAAAACAGTTCAGTACTACAGAATTTGTGAAAATAGTTGAAAAAAGATTTGCAAGTAAGTCGAGGAATAATATTATTGAATGGGAATATGTGTTGGAGATTTTGTCGAATGTTTTTATCGGTGAAAGTAAAATATGGTTTCGAGTGTACTGGGATAATAGGTCTAATTTAGGAGAGATTAAAGAGTTCATTGACAGGCTTTGGGAGGAATGTGTGGAAGGGCGCGCGCGAGAGCGAGAGCGCATGATATCTGGGGAAAGTAGTATAGTAAAGAGAGGGGGGAAAATGTTAGCCGTGTATCAGAGGAGAGGGGGTGATCATGATCCGCAGAGGATTAAGAGTTATGTTGAAGGTGATAGGGGTCAGAGGAGTAACCAGAGAGAATCGGAAGATGGGAGGCGTATGAATTTGAGTTATGAGAGAGAAGGTCAGAGGAGTAACCAGAGAGAATCTGAAGATGGGAGGCGTACGGGTTTGAGTTATCAGAGAGACTATGATAGTCTTAATATGAAGGTTATCAAGGTGTCGTTATCGAGCCAGAGTATTTCAGATTCACAGGGAATCGGGTAAATTAAGAGGACAGGCCGAAGATAGAAGTTTAACAGGTATGTAGTATATGTAGTTACGTAGTGAAAATAGTTTTAAGAGTATAGTGTGATTGTGACCTAAGTAATGTTAAGTGAGATGTTTAAGTAGTGACGTAGTCGTAGATGATGAAAAAATTAATGGCAGTAGCAAGTTAGACGTAAGAAGTGATCTGTTAAAGTGATGTAAGTACTTGTAATACCGAGAATATGATGTAAGTAGTGAGGTGATAACTCCGATGATGGAAATTGTGATATGAAGAAGGTAAGTGAAGGTACTATTAGATCTTATAACAGCCGTTGGGTAAGTCACAGTGAGTAAATAAGATGATAGCGGTACCTGTCATAATTGAAGATAATTTTAAGTTTCAGCCACGCATAGATGTACCAAAGCATGTGTATTCAGTTATTTTAGGGGCTGACTTGGTTGCAAATCATGGAAGTAGAGTAGACTTCAATTTAGGTAGTGTGTGTTTGTTCTGGGAGGAAGCTAGCAAAGAAGTACGTGTTAATTATGATGGTCTGAGGTGAGTGTTTGGGTAACGTGTGTTCGTTGAAAGATATGAGAGGTAAGTGAAGTTGTTCCTAGTGAGGGGAAATGTTAATGTGTGTTACGTGTCTATAACGACCAGGATCTGAGGGATCGTCGGTATGAGGCAGTGACTTGAGGTAATTTGAGTGAATTACAGGAGGAGTAATTGTGTTCGATGTTAGGTAAGCATCGAGATGTATTTAGTGGTTAAGTGAGGAAGAACACGTATATGAATATGAATTTGTAGTACATGACCATTCATCATTTGTGGGAGGTAAGTACCCCATTCAACTTAATAATGCTAGTGACGTCTAAGAACAAATAAACATTATGCTGGATTACGGAATAATTGAACCATCTTGTAGTCATAGTATTGATGCTTTTATTGTTGTTGCCAAGGAGGATGTGATTTATTGAGGGATGTAAGTTAATAAGGGCAAAATTGATTCCGTTTGAGTGACAGAGTGCTACTCAGAGTTCCATTTCATCGTCTGCAGAGGCGGGAAATAGGTTGTAGTTGTTCTTTTGTATCAGGGGTATTTCACTATTGTGTACCGTATTTGGAAGTGTACATATTCCTTAAAAGATCAGGAAGGGAAGATTGTCGGTACTTAGGAATTTGAAGAAGTACTTCACGTGAGATTTGATGAGATAAAAATAAGATGATTATTTTTTGTGAGAAACTGGCAAAATAAAACTAACATCTGCAAATTTACGTGTGAACCAATGTCGTATTGGTGTATTGGAAGAATAAGTGCTACATTGTCATGTGTTGTGTGGCAAAACGGAGAACAGGATATTGGACAGTTATGTGCGATAACAATATGCGAGAAAAGTTCTCATATAAGTGAATTTTCACAAAATGTTTTGATATGTTAAAAAAGAAGAATGTAGTATAATCAAGTAAAATTATTTGTATGTATTTAATCAAGTGCTATACTCTTGTGATTTGTATGAGAGAGACAGAGAATGGGACACTGAACAGTTATCTACGATGGCAATGTGCGAGAAAAATTCTCATATTTGTGATATTTTATAAAATGTGTGGATGTTGAAAAAGAAAATTATTGTTGTATACTCATTTGAAAGTGTTTATCTGTGTCAGTGTTATATATATAATTTTGTTCATAAATCAATCGATTCTTTGTTCCTCGATTATTTATGAGGGAGGCGAATTGTAACGGTTCAAATCCCGTTACAAGGTAATATCTCTATTATTATTATTATTATTATTATTATTATTATTATTATTATTATTATTATTGTTGTATCATCATTATTATTATTATTATTATTATTATTACTATTATTATGTCCGTATTATTATTATTATTTTATCTGTGAGATTACTATTATTTTGTTATAATTATTATTCAATTCGATTATGCATTGCTTGTCGCTTGCGTATTTGTAATTGAGTGTATGCATACATACGTATATGTAGATTAACATTAAATACCTGTACAGTGAGAGTTTCGATATATCAGATGTGGATGTGACGTTGTTATATTTTGCACTACTGGCGATTCTGCCAAGTCATTGCTACGTCATGGCTACGTCATCGTGCTCACTTAGCACTGAGCTCTGTTCCTTTGATTTTCCTAGGGAGCCCCAGGGCATTTCACCATTACATGCAACAGTTTGAGGCATTGTGGGAGTATGTCTTTGTTATTTCTGGAGATTGCGTAGGTGTGCCATGCACGTCTATAAATACGAGGACAAGCGCCTTATAGCGTCAGTCTACGGGAAGGAGAGGCCTCAGTCGGTCATAAGTCATTAGTTAAACGGAAGCTGAACAGTGAAGAAGTCTACTAGATGAAGAGGCCTCAGTCGGTCAGTCAACGAGTGTGAACGAGAGATGGAGAAGACTCAGTGAGCCATTAATTATTGGTCATTGAGAGAGTGAGGACAAAGTTGGTCGCTCACTTTGCTGAAGACACGGACGCAAGGGCTTACCATGGAGTCAGAGAGGGATACCACCTGCTATGAGGTAATACCATATTGACTTACAAAGAAGTCAGATGATATGGAGAAGAAGCAGTCACAAGGATGTATCACCAAGTTAGGCGTGACACATCTACAGTAAACATCAGATCAAAGGATTACGTCGTAATTACACTCAAAGTGTTGAAGGTACAGTCAAGTGAATCAGTGAGGGAGTATTTCGTATAAATTGTTAAATGTCCGGTCAAGAAGAATTCAAATTCATGCCTAGTTTCTTTCAGTTGCAATGTCATGATTTCATATTCTCATCTGTTTTATCGCAACAAGACTTACTATTTTTATATATTATTTAAAGAATATATTTTGTTCTATCAAACGAATTCATAGTTTTATTTCAATGACAGTAAAATATTTTAACCTCAAAATTAATGGGGAAACCGAACGCCAATCTCCTTCTCCCAGAACTTATAAGGTATGTTGTCAAAAGTAAGCTTATTACCCCACACCCTAGAGATAGTCAAGATTCTCATTCTACTATTGCTGCACTGAGTGGTAGCTGGCGCCCTTCAAATAAAGTATGTGTAAGTAAGCAGGTAAGAAGTAAGTGTGAGTCCAGGGTTCGACGATTGTATATTTTATTTAATGAATGTTAATTTGCATAATTTTCATGTTAAATGCAGTTTTATAATATTTATAAAATTAGTCGGCGACTTAGGAAAGTCTCAACCCTTGTACTTATATAGTGAATCTAAGTAACGTAGTCTGTAAAGGAGCGATCGATAATTCCTTTGCCAAGTACTACTGACATAATTTTCTTTTTATACGGGGCATAGTTCAAAAGCAATTTTTCTGTGTGTCAACTTGCATCTACCACCAGTCAGCTGTATTATAAGAGGGTGACTGGTTATTCTGAAAACACGCAGACGAAAGGATTATAAAATATTCACGGAGACATGTGTCAAGGTAATTAGATTTCATTTATTCCGTCAGTAAATACTCCATGTGCATAATAACAGCGCGCGTATGTGACATGTTGACGAGTGTGATAATTCACATTAGTATTTCCTAACGGCCTCAAAATAATAATGAAACAAGTGTTACGCGTAAAAGCAAGACCAGTGTTGCGATAGGGTAAAATTATTATAAAATTTAATAGTATAATAACTTTGAAACCACAATATTTAGTAAAATTTTCGCCTAATATGAACAATTATATTTTTCTATAACGCCTACATGAACAGTATTCACGACAATTCACCCCCCCCCCCCAAACAATAAACAATTCTGAGGGAGCTTGCTCCAGGCATTAAATCCACAGGAGAATGATAAATGCCGTTTGCCACGTTATTTGTGTGAAGACCACTTTGTATGCATTTTTAGGATTTGAATTTGGTTAACCAGATTTTACGACAATAATCGAGGATATACAACAACCGTCCTTGGAACAGAAGAGAACCCAGGACCACGACAGGATATCAACAGGAGATATTCTGGAACTCTTCCAGCTGGTGATGACAATCATGGATACCAACTGAACTTCAAGATCATCATGGGCGACTAGGCGTGTTTTTTTTTGCTACTTGCTTTACGTCGCACCGACACAGATTGGTCTTGTGGCGACGATGGACAGGAAAGGGCTAGGAGTGGGAAGGAAGCGGCCGTGGCCTTAATTAAGGTACAGCCCCAGTATTTGCCTATTGTGAAAATGGGAAACCACGGAAAACCATTTTCAGGGCTGCCGACAGTGGGGTTCGAACCTACTATGTCCCGAATACTGGATACTGGCCGCACTTAAGCGACTGCAGCTATCGAGCTCGGTACTAGGCGTGTTCGTATCGCCTGAAAGAAAAGGCGCATCATCTCCACATCAGAAATGAGCTAAGTTAATAAAAGATGTATACTAAATAATTTAATTATTTTTTCCCTTGTTGCTGCAAAGTGCATGTGGTTTGTTTAGCTACATTTAGCCGTGTTTGAAGAATCTAAGTAGATAGAATTTTATTTCAGACATAACGTGTTCCATCATTGCCCTCGTGTGCTTTCTGTGGTATTTCTGTTGAATGATTGCCTTTTAGTTTTACGGAAGATTCTTAGCTCACCAGAGAAATTCACTAGAGTATCTCATTATCAATGGAATGAATAAATAATTATCCGAAATATTGTAAACCTATCGTAAATTAAATTTATTAGCTAGAATATTTAGGGATTTCACTGCTGTAAAATGCCCTATTACATTCCAATTCAGTTTTGTTATTTGGCGTTGATAGCTTTCATATTTAGTTTGGCGTAACGTAAGTCCCCAGTTAGAGCACGGTTCCAGTGTATGGGACCCACGCAAGGATACGAAAACTGGAAGTGATCGAAAGGAAAGCAGCACGATTTATTTTGGGTGATTTCCGACAGGGTCCGCCTCTGTGGTGTAGTGGTTAGCGTGATTAGCTGCCACTCCCGGAGGCCCGGGTTCGATTCCCGGCTCTGCCACGAAATTTGAAAAGTGGTATGAGGGCTGGAACGGGGTCCACTCAGCCTCGGGAGGTCAACTGAGTAGAGGTGGGTTCGATTCCCACCTCAGCCATCCTGGAAGTGGTTTTCCGTGGTTTCCCACTTCTTCTCCAGGCGAATGCCGGTATGGTACCTAACATAAGGCCACGGCCGCTTCCTTCCCTCTTCCTTGTCTATCCCTTCTAATCTTCCCATCCCTCCACAAGGCCCCTGTTCAGCGTAGCAGGTGAGGCCGCCTGGGCGAGGTACTGGTCATTCTCCCCAGTTGTATCCCCGACCAAGAGTCTGAAGCTCCAGGACACTGCCCTCGAGGCAGTAGAGGTGGGATCCCTCGCTGTGTCCGAGGGAAAAGCCGACCCTGGAGGGTAAACAGATGATGATGATGATGATGATGATGATGATGATGATGATGATGATTTCCGACAGAAGAGTAGTGTTACGAAAATATTGCAAACTTAGGGCTGGGAAGAGTTTGAAGAAAAGCTGCGGGATGTCTCGAGCTGTCAGTTGAGAAATGGTATGGAGTGACATTAATAGTAAACTTGAGTGGAGGTTTCGAAGGTAGGAATGATCATAATATGAAGATGAAATTCAAGAGGTCAAACTGGGGCAAATAACCATTT
Source organism: Anabrus simplex (assembly GCF_040414725.1). Taxonomy (NCBI): domain Eukaryota; kingdom Metazoa; phylum Arthropoda; class Insecta; order Orthoptera; family Tettigoniidae; genus Anabrus; species Anabrus simplex. The sequence goes on along the minus strand of NC_090266.1, from coordinate 106,965,595 downwards.
ATAGGAAGAGAAATTAGGGATTGTAATAGTTTATCAAGAAAAATGTTCGATAAATTTCCACGTTCTTTGAAATCATTTAAGAAAAGGCTAGGTAAACAGTTGATAGGGAATCTGCCGCCTGGGTGACAGTCCTAAATGCCGATGATTGATTGATTGATTGATTGATTGATTGAGAGATCATATTCATAAAGGTAATTTCTTGTTAATTAATCATTACTGAATATTTTCGTTTGTTTTACGAACCAGCATAGGCCTACAGTATTTGACTTAATTTTGCTTTAATAGCAAACCACTTTCTTCATCCCTGATTCTACCAACATCATGTTATTAAAAGCTACGTCCGTATAGATTAGTGTCGGCTCCAGGGCTAAATAATTAGACTGCTTTCCTTGATCCACGTGGTGCCAGGTTCGATTCCCGGCCGGGTATGGGATTGTAAGTTTTATTGGTTAATTCCGATGGCTCGGAAACTGGGTGTGTTTGCCGTTTTCATAACTAGAATTCGTCATAGGTAGGGCTCCATCCTCACAGACCCGGAGGTCGCCCATACGGCGTCAACTCCAAAGACCTGTACCAGGCATCTTCAGAGGCCCTACGCCATTAATTATAGTGTCTCATATGAGCACAATCAAAGTATTCAAATACATTATGTAAAGTGTTTAAACGCCAGATTTATACAAGATTTTTAATGGGCTAGTCTAAAATGATTACATTTTCAAAAGGTAATTGGCAATTACTAGGAAAAGGAATGGGTAGTTCCTGCTGATCGGTGCACAGTATAACTTCGTTCTGTAGCTAAGTGCTCAGACGTACAGTGCATGTCTACATTATTCATTATTAATTATTGCAGAAAGTGGCTCGTTTGAATGGTTTTAAATTACTATTTTATTCCAGCTAACACAGATTGAGTTGCGTCATCTGTTCTGCTTGGCTCATTCGTGCGGTCTCCAGCTTTAAACAAGTGAATGTAAGTGGCAATGTTTGCATTGGCCGTGCATCGTGAGCTGAAAATTTCTTTCGTTCCTATCTCCATCACATTTTGGAGCTATTTTTAGTTTTAGAACGACATGGTCACCATGGATTATTACGCCACATTGAATGCCTGTTACGGTAGCCATTGTGTTCAGAAAATTAGTCATATAGGCTACTTGATATTGAACAGAATTTCAATTTATATTGTTATTATAAAATAAATGTGCGGATTGGAATAGTAGAGAATGGGTGAATTTGGAGTGGACGAGGGTGAAATGTACGAAATGTCTTCTTTTGAACGCAATCGAATGGATGAAGTATCATTGTGGACGTACTTGTCGTAACTAAAGGAACAGCTGTTATATCGGTGAAAGTAACGAAGCGGACGAAATGTCAATGATCTACAAAGTAGGGGATGAAATATCCTGGAGGAAAATTAATAGCCTATACATTATTATAGCCTATGTGATCGAACCAGGGGCCCTTTGAAACTGTAACGGTTCAAATTCCGTTACAAGATGATATCTGTATTATTATTATTATTATTATTATTATTATTATTATTATTAGTTCGCCAGGCAGGACGTGGGTTCGAATCCCCGTCAGGAAGTCGTAAAATTTAAGAAACGAGATTTCCACTTCCGGAGGTGCATATGGCCCTGAGGTTCACTCAGCCTACACCAAAAATGAGTACCAGGTTAATTCCTAGGGGCAAAAACGGCCGGGCATTGAGCTAACCACTCTACCCCATCACGTGCCGAGGTTAACAAAGGTGGAAGCCTTTACCTTCCACTCCTCCAAGGGCCTTCATGGCTTGTACGGAGGTGACCCCAAAAAATTATTATTATTTTATTATTATTATTATTATTATTATTATTATTATTATTATTATTATTTTATCTGTGATATTATTACTATTATTGTAACTATTATTTTTTTGTTCAATTCAATTCTGCAATGCTTGTCGCTTGCGTGATTGTAGTCAAATTGTTACGTATATATGTGTGTGTAGATTAACACTAAAAACATGTACAGTAAGAATTGCTGTATATCAGATGTGGATGTAGTGTGTGCAATAACTTGTGACATTGTAATATTGCGAAATACTGCTGGAGTAACTGCAGAGTCATTGTTACGTAATCGTGAGCATTTAGCGGTGAGCTCACTTTCTTGGAGATACCTAGGGTGCCGCCGGCGGTTTCACCATAGGGTGCAACATTTGTCGCGAGGTGGGAGTAGATCATAGTTATTTCTGGAGATTGCGTAGGTGTGTCAACTAACGCTTATGTAAGGTGGCTGCATATTGTAGCGTCAGTCATAATTCTATTTGAAGGAGAGACCACAGTTGGCCATTAACTGAACGAGATGGAGAGGCCTCAGTCGGTCATTAATAATTAGTCAAACGGAAAGTAAACAGTGAAGAATTCAAATGGATAAGTGAACAGTGAGGAGTCAAGTGGAAGGTGAGACCTCAGTCGGTCAGTTCAGTTATAAGGATACACTTACCAAGAAGTCATCAGGATGGAGGAAAAGCAGTCACATGGATACATCACCAAATTAGGCTTGACGCATCTACAGTAAACACCAGATCAAAGCAATACGTCGTAATTACACTCAAAGTGTTGAAGGTACAGTCAAGTTAACCAGTGAGGGATAAATTTCGTGTATAATTGTTAAATATCCGGTCAAGAAGAATTCAAATTCATACCTAGTTTCTTTCAGTTGCAAAGTCATAATTTCATATTCTCATCTGTTTTATCACAACAGTTCTTACTATTTTTTTAATTTTTTTTTGCTAAGGGCTTTACGTCGCACCGACACAGATAGGTCTTATGGCGACGATGGGATAGGAAAGGCCTAGGAGTTGGAAAGAAGTGGCCGTGGCCTTAATTAAGGTACAGCCCCAGCATTTGCCTGGTGTGAAAATGGGAAACCACGGAAAACCATCTTCAGGGCTGCCGATAGTGGGATTCGAACCTACTATCTCCCGGATGCAAGCTCACAGCCGAGCGCCTCTACGCGCACGGCCAACTCGCCCGGTGTTCTTACTATTTTTATTGAAATTATTTCAAGAATATATTTTGTTCTAACAAATGAATTCATCGTATTATTTCAATGACAGAATTAGATAACCTCAAATTTAATGGGGAAGCCGAACGCCAATCTCCTTTTCCCAGAACTTATATGGTATGTTGTCAAAAGTAAGCTTATTACCCCACATCCTAGAGATACTCAAGAATCTCATTCTCTTGTTGCTGCACTGAGTTGTAGCTGGCGCCCTTCAAATAACGTGTGTGTAAGTAAGCACGTTTTTAAAGTCAGTAAGTGAGTCACGAACAATTTACAAAACGAAGACCACACCACTGACCACACAGCCAGGATCCAGTTTCTCTTCTTCTTCTGATCTTAAAGCCATCGCAATGCTATTATCTTTTTAATCTCCATAGAGATGTAAAACAGCAAGGAAAATCAAGTATGTTTGCAGGTTTTTGGCATTACAGATGCCATTATAAGGGCCACGGAACCTCTTTTCTTTTGCTTTTGATATTTTGCTTAACGTTACACAAAGATATGTCTTATGGCGACGATGGGATAGGAAAGGTCTAGGAAGTGGAAGGAAGCGGCCGTGGCCTTAATTAAGGTAGAGCCCCGGCATTTGCCTGGTGTGAAAATGGGAAACCACGGTAAACCATCTTCAGGGTTGCCGACAGTGGGGCTCGAACCCACTATCTCCCGATTACTGGATACTGGCCGCACTTAAGCGACTGCAAGTATCGAGCTCGGCTCGGAACCTCTAGCTTATCTAGAATCTGAAATAAGATGTTTAAAATCGCAATTCCGTTGTCCGGTCTATGTACCACGGCCGCCCTGTTAAGAAATCACAGACGATACTACCCGACTACAAAGTGAAATCGATGAAAATTGAGTGAGTTCTATCCGAAATTCTCAGTTTATAGGAAGTATATCATAATGAATAATCATTTTACAGACTTCTGTCACTGGTTTTGCTGAAGCTGCGGTTATGGTATAATGGCCAAACCCGTGACCCCAATGGAGTGTCCGGATATTGATTCACTTGACAAAGGTAGCACTTTGTAGGGTCCCTAGCAGATGACTCAATGCTCCTTACTAATTCAATATTCCGCAACCGTTTCATTTCCATATCATCGGCAGTCGTCGTCGGATGTCCAGACGTAACTTTATTCCACAGCACACGCTGTGGCTACAGTATGAGATACACTGAAAAAACGCCTGAAAAGAAAATTAATACTTATCGTCATAATTGTCAAACCAGGCTGCGAATTATGCCGTTCTCCCACTGAAGTTGTTTACACCACCTGCTCATATTATACCTTTGACCTCTTGTGAGGAAAATTTTCTCGTGATTGAACTGAATTACAAGGAATGCCTGGTGTCCCTGGAGGTTACCGGTCTGTCCAAGTTTTGAAATCTGGTACGCGTATTGAAACGTAGGTCGTTTGTAATGGCAATTATTGTTTGAAGGTGAAGTACTATACAACTACTGTATATACAGGGTGGTCGGAAACAATGTGAACCGAGTATGTGAGCGCTAGAGCGTTGGTCTTACTGAACCCTTTGGTCCATATTGAGGGATACCTACCTTTCTTACCTATCAGCAAAGTTCATGAGATCTGTCTCTTGGGTCGTATCGGGTTCTTCGTCACTTGCTGAGGTAAAGGTAGGGCTCAGTAATTCTAATTTATCTACTGGAATGAAAGGTCTGTTCAAAAGATTCCTATTTATTCAGGAAAATTCTGAAGCAATCTAATATGTCAACGGCATCATAGTCAATTGTGTCCACTGGACACCACAATCATTTTTACATAAACGTCAGAACACTGGTGTGAGACTTTAACGTAACTGCCTGATGGGCATTCTTACTAGAAACCATTGTCTCAATTATTAATCATTTAAGAAAGGAAAGTCTGGAAATCCTCAAATTCGGCTTCCATGTGAGACCACATGTACCATCATAGTGATTCGTTATGGTCCAGCCCTCGTAACACGAACTCTGGACTCTGGGTATAATTAAGTCAGTCCAATTGGTGTGTGCCACACAGTTGTTCTACGGCATGGACCCTTAATTGAATCGATGTGACCTGCGTCTATGTCATGGACCGACATCTAAACTTCTAAGTTACTTTAAAGTCATTGTGGATGATGACCGCAAGGAAAATGATGCTACAATGGCATATGGCCCTAATCCAAGTCACTGAGGTTGATGACCCCCTGACCATCCAAGTTTATAGGCTGAAGGCTAAACACGATTAAGTTACATCGGTTGATGACCAAAGTTTCCACTTTACTATCCCATCACATTCACTGCTCAATCAACCAAAGTTCAATAATTACAACAATAGCAATGCTCACAAACTTTGTGGCAGAAAAATCCATTTCCTTCGGATATGTCCCCTTAATCGTTACTTTATTTTTTTGATATTCCCCAGAAAACAAACTAAAATTTCCAGAATGCATCTCCAAGTTATTCGCTTGATTAAAGTTATTTCAAAATGCGGTTTCACTGAATTTAATAATTAAATAAATTTAAATGATTTGACGAAATGTTAACGAACAACAAATTTTATCTCCGCGGACTCTGGTTTCTTCACAAATTCCTACGTAGCTGTGACGTAAATTCAATCTTGTGATATTTATCTGGCTGGAAAAGAATTGTTACATAATTCGTGTCCAGTTATATATCTTGTCTCATGATTTCACACTTTAAAATCTAATCTAATCCTAACCGTTATTAACACTTGGGTATCCTAAGAATCTACGTATAAACCAAACAACTCGCCATATAATTACGATGTCATATCTCGTCATACCATTATGAATTTTGCACACCCCTTACAGACAAACCGATCATCACAACCATCGCCCTATATTTTGGACAACCCTGAATTTGGTTACTCTGTTCCTTATACTCAAAGTTCGTGATTTCAAATGTTCATTACGTCCCCAATTAAACAAATTTTACAGTATTTCACAATACTCAGATCATTACCGGGTATGAATTTCAACTAAATCCAGCATTTTAACGTTTTCCCCGGCCGAGAATACAGTACAATCTCAATTCCACGCCTGTCCCGTTACCACAGCTGAGGCCTCTCGTCCCCAAGTTCGCTTGGCAGTTACATGAAACACCTGGTTTATTCCAGTCGACTGGTTTCTCAAAATGCTCTCTTTAAACTCTGCCGACAAAATTAAACAAATACGATATTCTAACCAACAAAATGCACAGATTAAGCTTCAAGATGCCCACACTAATTATACGCGTCGCCAATTAATACCGCTATGGATTTCTATGAATTTCTTTCCATTCCCAACATTATAAAATATACCTCGGGCTATCGCGTCCCGGCTTCAATGACAGGACTCTAACCTGATTCCCACATCTCATCTCAACTCATATAAAACATTCCTCGGGCTTCCATGTCCCGGCTTCAATGACAGGTCCAACCTGATTCACAAATCTCATATCAACAAAACTAACCTCTGTTTCCCAGCTCCACAATTATCATCGAAAAAGAACTGGAATAAAACCCTTACTAGAAATCTCGACGTCTAATATCGCACAATGCATTAATCATGAATAACTTCGCATAAATGATATCGTATTTAATAACTTGATTTTTACGAGAAATGACTGAAACATTCTACTAGATCTTTTTATTGTCAGTCAGACACAGTTTAAAATGGGCCTAGAAAAACGTTTCTCTCCGTGACCAAATTCATCACCCTAGGTTCTCACCCGACAGCGCGCTTCCACTCGATTGAAAATGAGTAACCATTGTTTCCTACATTATTAACGTCAAATTGCAGACAGGAAAAATTTACGTCGAATGAACATCTTAATTTGACATCACAAAATATAGGCAGTACACTCACACGGATGACGATCTACATTGGACGTGATATCACTTCGAAACCCTATTCAATAACTTTTTACAACATTATACGGCACTCGCAAGACTTCAAAAATTTATCCAAGTGGAAAATAAAACAAATGACTCTTTTAGTCGTACTCTCACATTTACAAAACTTAGTAGGGGTGACCACTGCGTCGTATATCCCCATTCAAATACACTTTTAGAGATCATGAGACAAGATATAAGAGGTAGTAAGATGGAAAGTCACCTACCTCATGTAGTCGCACCATTGTTCGTCATAGGGCTCACCTGCGACCCTGGCATTTTATTTAGCCATTTTTACATTCATGGCTTCACAGTTCATTATTAATTTTCTTCAGGTTTCCTGGAATAAAGCATAAAAAGAGAAAATACCCTTCACTTGTTTGCTGAGCGCACACGATGGGCTATAATTATTTCCGCACACGAATTACTTAATCACATTAGAATTTATTCAGTACTTTGACCGTCCTATCTGGTACAATTATTTCACTCAAGAAAACTATCTCCTCATGGAGACAAGACCTAGCCACAATGGCTAAAATCTGCAGTTGAACTCAGTCTACTTTCGTTGGTTTGACTTCGCAGAGCAGCTCAACAATTTTTCGTCCGCTTTGTATCACATATGCCGGAGAAGGAGACTTCGTCATGGCGTCCCTTCATATTTATAGCAGTTACCCCCTCTCTTCGGATATCTCCCTTTCCCGCCAAGAAAATTTCTATAAATTTTCTGACTTACCTAAACTGTAATTTCAAGAGTTTTGAAAGTGACTACATGCTTGCTACATTTCTGGCGGTAGTGTTCATGGACATTTAAAATGTATACGGGTTCGATTTGTGAGATGATTGACCTCCTTTGATAGGCACTGTACTTTTTTGACTTGGCTTGGATCACGCCATGTACACGCGCTTTGAAATAGTTCACAAAAATTACTTGAGATTCTTCCGCCGTTGACACGTGTGGCTGACGTCACGTATCCCAGAACGTGGGACCGAAGGTAATCACCCCCTCGTCACGTGTCAAATCCATGCTATCAAGAATCCAACTTTTAGTTTAATTGTTAATTTATACATAATGTTCTAGGGCACAAAGGTCATGGGTTCAATACTGATGACTGCTTTGAAAAGTTACATCGATATGTCGCGCCGTTGTCATTTTATTAGCTGTTGAAGTTAGCCAATCAGATCGCTTTGCGGGCGAATTCAAATGGGCTTTACGAAACGGTGTTGCTGAATCTACACGTGGCTTGGTCGGGCTTGAGAGCCATGCCGATAAATGAGAATCAAACACTAACATACCGTGGGTTTCAGCCAATGCCACCGAAGCGTGCTTGCTGTGGGCCGAGCCTGTTAGCAGGGAGGTCCTTGTTCAAGTTCCTCCCCTGGAGAGGTTTATTTCTTCTATTGGCACTCTCAAGCTGTTCATAAGCCACGTGCAGATTTAGCAGCACCGCCCCGCAAGGCAATTCTGAAATCGCCGCGAAACGATGTAATCGGCTAAATTCAGCAGCTAATAAAATGCTAGTTGCTTTACGCAGCACCGACACAGATAGGTCTTATGGCGACGATGGGACAGGGAAGGGCTAGGAGTGGGAAGGAAGGAAGCGGCCGTGGCCTTGATTAAGGTACAGCCCCAGCATTTGTCTGGTGTGAAAATGGGAAACCACGGAAATCCATCTTCAGGGCACTAACAAAATGATAACGGCACGAGATATCGACGTATTTTTTTAAATGGCCTATCATTATGACCAACGCTATAACGTTCATATACACAGTTCACGTTGTTTACGACCACACTGTATATCATATATAGATGGCTTTTCTTTGATACCTCGTATGTCCCAATGCTCGTCCTACCAATGATATTTCTTAAGATTGGTCACGCCTCCCAGCCATATATTTATATGCAGTCCATCAGAATTATTTTCGTTGTGATCATTTTGCCACGCTAAGGTGTAAAATGAAATGGACCTTACTGTACCGTATTGTAAGGATTTTGTTTGCATGGCGAATTTATGCACTCCTACAGTATAATGTATTTAAATTAATTTTCCTTTGTAAAGTAAGCACAACGAATATTATTCTGACGGACTGCATATACCAGGTATATGCATACGTTTTTGAAGGTTTTGTGGTAAAGAAAATATTTCATTTTCAAGGGAAATTCCCTTTTTGTTCATTCGAAATATTGACCATCAACTTCTACACACTTCGCCCATCTTTCAGGTAAGTTATGAATACCATGTCAGAAAACCTGCTTGTCTTTTGCGGCAAACCATTCGTTCAACTTCCCCAAAATTACTGAAGTGCTGCTCTGCGAGCACGTGCTCCATTGGTGCGAAGGGGCGATAGTCAGATGGTGCCAGGTCGGGGTAGTACGGCGGGTGCAGAAGGATGTCCCATCCAAGTGATTTCATGGTGTCTTTCACTGGTTTTGCTGTGTGAGACGGCACATTGTCGTGTAACAAAATCACTTTGCCATGTCTTCCGGCCCATTTTGGTCGTCTTTCGATCAATACGTGATTTAAATTAATCATTTATTGGCGATAGCATTGTGCCGGGCTTCAAGATTTTGTGGTCTACCGGAGCGCCCACTGCCTTTCACATTGAAATCACCAGGTTTAAATTGTCGAAACCATGTCTCACATGTTCTAATCGATGGAGCGTGCTCACCATATGTTTCTACCAGCTAACGATGATCTTTCCAAAGCCTTTTCTTTTGATTAAATAAGAAAAGCAAATGTTCTTTTTCAGGCACAAACGTCGACATGATCACTGAACGATACAACAAAGACGCTAGTGTTTGGCGGACTCAACTTGTGTGTGTTGATAGGTTAACGTCAGACGAACAAACTGACGTATGTGTCAAAATCCTACGCTGCGTACTGTTCGCTGGCGCCATCTCTTAGTGAAACCGGAAAATGATTCATGCATACACCTGGTAAATATGTCACTGGGAGGCGTGACCTGTCTTAAGGAATATAATGTATACAAAGGGCATTGGGTCATACGCTGTTTTAAAAGAAAGCCATCGATTTACTGTATACGATGCAAGAATAAGGTAGGGCAAATTTTCAGGGCATATTCCTCACACGCACAAGAAGAAAATATGTTACACGGACATGGTTAAATCGTCTAGCTTGGGAGCTGGGGATTCGTGCCGTCTTCATCACTAGAATTCATCTGAAGTACGCCCCTATTCTTACAGACGTGCAGGTCGCCTATAGGGCGTCTGCTAGAAAGATCTACGCCAGGCGTCTATGGACACCACGCGAATGGAAAAAAATCGGACACTTCCCTTTTATGGAAACATGACTTGATATTTGCTCCAAATTGTCCTCCTAAATTCCAAATTTTTCTTCATATTGTCGGTGAAAAAAAAACAATACCTCGTATGTTACAATGCTTTCGTTATCCATTATTTTCTTAAGAATGGTCACGCCTCCCAGCCTCATACAGATATACGATCCATCAAAAGAGTTTTCGTTGTGCCATTTTCCTATGCTCTTGTGTAAAGGAAAATAATCGTACGGTTCCTTTACATTTTCGCAATGGGAAATGAATATAACGAAAATTGTTCTCGTGAACTGCATATCCGTAATGGGCTGGGAGGCGTGACCAATCTTAAAGAAAATAATGGGTAGGGTGATAATTGTCAGACACGCTGTACTGTTTCTTAACCGAGATATATTTAAGAGGAAGAATATCACTTCTCTGACTTATTCAAACCTAGTGAGGTGTAAATTAAGTGAGTTCTGTTTCATTGCATGTAAAGAGGTGGGATTTGGACGTGATGCAAATTGAAGCAAGGAGGAGACACCCATCCGTCTTGTGCCCCCACGATCATTTTTCACTCAATATAAATCGGCTTCGTGGCTGTATATGAACTCTCTAAATTAGCAGATCAAGTTTACGATGCATCATGAATGATAGATGAGTTGCGAATCATTGAAGTAAGGTCAAAGTCAGAATCTACATTTTATATTGTGCAATTCATACGGCTACGTCATGACTTGAGAAGCGGTCAGACATGATCAGCCATGACTTGTCTCTGTGTGGCAGAATATGTTACAGTAAGATATTCGGCTGGTAAAACCGTTACCTTTCCCCTACAGAGCAAAAACTACAAATCAAAAATCTATCTACCTATCTACCCATTCATTAACCTAGAGTGAACTGCATTAGGCCTATCATTATGGTCACTTCAGTTGCAAGCTCACCCTTTTATAGTCGATTGTCGAGACATACTCAATTTAGGAATATTATACTCGTTTGGCGATGCCGAATCATGTGGCCAAACTTGTTAACGGGTTACGGCTATGTAGCCAAGCTCTGCAGTCGAGAGGCGAGTGGGTTCGAACCCCACCGACAGCTGTCCTGAGAATGGATTTCTGTGGTTCACCACTTTCACTTCCAGACAAATGCCGGGAACGTTCCTTCTTAACCAATTTCATTCGCCATCATTCATTTCATTTGCATTAGCTTCTTAACAGAAACTGGCGTCGGGAAGGGTACCCTGCCTTGAATAATGCCATATAAATTCATATCTCCTCATCCCCTCAAGGATGTGTTTGTTTTATTTATTCATATTTATTTTATCTCATTTTTAATACGCACAATTCCTGAATAATCGTTGTGTTGTACTTTAAACAACAATCCCCGCCTGGTTATATTTACGTAATACATAATATTTTATGTTACCATTCGAGCAAGTACTGAAAACGAACTTCAATATCAAAAAGTCTACCAGATATTCAGACCTTACATTAAATATTATGTAAATATAATCAGGTGGTGATTGTTGTTTTAAGAACAACACAATGACTTTTCAGGCATTGTCCGTATTCAAAAAAGAGATTGAATTATAAGAGAAATACGATTAAATGAAACAAACACATCCTTGATAACAGCCTTACCAAGATATCTGCTGCCCCGCCAAATGGCCAGCAGAAGCTAGAGTACCACTTGGTCAGATTGACGACTTCCTCAGCCGCATTCTTTGATTTCCTGGATCGAAGAAAGAGGAATAATGTTGTGTTAATTATGCATTTATTTGTAGCATTCATCGCAATAAAAATGTTCTGAATTGTAAGTAATAAAACTATTCTGGAGTTGCTCATTTTCTTAATAATCAACACATTTTGAAAATTACCTTCATTATCGTCACTGCGCCAGCAATACCGCGTATCAGACAATATGCTTAATATCCATTAATTTCCTTACGACCGGTCACGCTTTAAAGCCACATATGGATATGCAGGCCATCAGAACAACTTTTGTTGAGTTCATTTTTCTATGCTGTTGTGTAAAGGAAAATTAACCTCATATACATTATACTAGGCGGGTGCTTGAATACGTCATGCAAACCTACATTTCTACAGTACCGTACGGCAAGGTTAATTTTTCTTTACACATCCGCATAGGAAAAATGCGCATAACGAAAATTGTTTTCGAAGTCCTCAAGGTGCTGATGTGTTCAGTCCCTAGCCCTAAGGCTGGTTGTATTTTCAGCAGCTCTGCCATCAGCTTCCATAGATAGCTTAGGTATGACTGAAGAGGCGTACTAGTGAAATGAGGAGTGAGGTAGATTCCCGTTGCTTTCCTAACCGAGCCCGAAGTTGCTATTACATATCAGTCTGCCAAGCTCACTGAAATGCATGCATCAGCCTACCCTATGAGCAACATTTTCACAGCATTAATAGCAGGGACTGGCTGGGTAAGGAAAAGCATTACTAGCATCGCTCATACCTCAGTCACTTTCATATTGTCAATGAAAGTAACGAAATTGCTCTAGCCTATACCGGAAGACATAGTGCACCATAAACACTAGGTCCCACCAGAAAAGGCATAAATGCTGATAGTGAATGTTTTGGGGTATTTCTGTTCATTTTCTGTATACCACCTGAGGTACAAGCGCACTCTGATGGCTTCAGGAGTTATTTCCTCGTCGTTGTACGTCCCATTACTGCCGCCAGCGCACCTGATTATTACTGTAATCACTGCCATATACCGCCATATGAGTCATCCTGAAACCAAATGACAAGAACTAGATTTCCCGCTAAATCTGCTGAGAAGGCAGTGGTACGAATCAGTATGTAATTGTGTGCCGTTAATGGCACATGGCTTGTGTGTGTGTGTTCCACCAGTGGTTCACGACTAACTCTGTGAACGATGTGTGTGTATAGGTCTCCCACATGCTGTCACCAAGGTGGACCGAGACTGGCAGCTCAGCTGAGACAGTAAAAACAGGTTAGTTCACCCAGAAGTGCATGTGTTCAATTTCCGGTCAGCAACTCGTGAAATTTAAAATGAGCTTACGATTAAAATGAGTACAAGAGTAATGATTGGGAGTAAGGACAAAGTGGCATAAGACAACCACTTGATCCAACATGATGCTGAGGTTATAAATATTCTTTATTTTTTACAATTTGCTTTACATCGCACCGGCACAGATACATCTTATGGCGACGATGGGATTGGAAAGGCCTAGGAATTGGAAGGAAGTGGCCGTGGCCTTAATTAAGGTACAGCATTTGCCTGGTGTGAAAATGGGAAACCACGGAAAACCATCTTCAGGGCTGCCGACAGTGGGGCTCGAACCCACTATCTCCCGATTACTGGATACTGGCCGCACTTAAGCGACTGCAGCTATCGAACTCGGTACGGTTTTAATTAGGAAACAGCGGCAGCATTTACCTTGTGTAAAAATGGTAAACCGCGGGAAACCATCTTGAGGGCTGCCGAATAGTGACAGCCTTTAACTCCTACTGCTCTGTGAAATTTCTTGGTCTGTAAATTGCTTTGTATCACTGCGGTAGCGATTGCATTGATGCTGATAGGACCAATCAACATAAAGTATGGCTTTTAAATGCCCAACTTCCGTAATTTAGCATCTGAAATTTGAGAATATGTACCGTATATCGTTGCTGAAGAAACAATATCGCTTATCTGGCAATATTCTTCCTATTCATTGTGCTTGCTCACCAATTAAAATTAAACAGAATTAAAATATTCATGAAATAAAATACTCAATCGTCGGACTATGTAGCATCACTTAGTACTTACCTGATTAATTACACATATAATTGTTGATGGGCGCCAGCTACAAATAAATGTAACGATAATAAAATGAGAATCTTGAATATCTCTAGAGTGTGAGGTAATAAGCTTACTTTGACAACATAACATATAGGTTCTGAGAAAAGGACATTGTCGTTTGGTTTCCCAACTAAAATTTTAGGTTATCTGATCTACCATTGAAATAAAACAATTAATTGTATTTGATACTAAACAAAATATTCTTTAAATTTAGAATTTAAATGGCGAGATTTGCTCCGATAACTTGAAGGATAGTATAAAATTCTGAAATTACAACTGAAAGAAACTGTAGGCATTAAATTGAAATCCTCTTAACCGGACATTTAAAAGTTGTACAAAAAACTTATCCCTCGCTGTTTCACGTAACAGTACCTTCAACACTTTGAGTGTAATTATGACGTATTTCTTTGACTTGGTATCAGGTGCAGGTATCTCAAACCTAATGTGGTAAAGTATCCTGTCAGTGTCACAAACGAGATGTAGCATGGCTTGAAAGTAGAATCACACTTCACAATCAACTTTACAAGTATTTCACTGATAACTGTTAGTCTGCATAACGAAGATTAAATATTTGGCTGTCACTGAACTGACACAAGAACTCGACCGAACGGATACATGAAACACACTCCGAATATTTAATCCATTTGGTCACTGACGACTACGTATCCATGTCACTGCTCTATATCCAGCTGACTGACTGACCAACATTGGCCTCACTCTCCGTATGACAATCATCGACCAAGACTTCATCCACCTGACTGACCGCTATAGGATCCTCTTCCTTATATACGCACTAGTTGTCACATGGTATTACACACACGTCATAGTTAAAATAGTCCATGATAACATTCAAACCCTACTCCGAGGTGTTACAGATTGTGTTGAAATAGCCTGAGGCAAATTAGGAACTCCCTAAATTATGTCATACTTCTAAATGCATACAATGCCAGAGCGATGACTCGAGAGTTACTGTAACAGTATTGCATCATATGCTGCAACGTCTTAAATTTGTTTCACAAAATATATCCATATCTCATATTAGGCAGCAAATCCCATTGTACGTTATCGTAATGCTAACATACTGTAACCGTATGGACGACGCCCGTACTTAATTCAGTGGAGAACATGGTTTTGACGCCAGTGCGTGTACGGTCCATGCTTAGGAAACATCAGAGAGAGGGTAGCACAATAAGTTTTTATAGTTTTGAACTTTTTATTTATTCAAAAGAAACGAGAACATCATATCACCTTGTCATAGATGAACAGCTGAAATACTGAGTCCAGGTTGGAGAATTAGGATGTCGTGCCCACGGGGTCGGCGTCGAGGATGTCCGTGATGACGAGCTCCTTCCCCTCACCATTGAACACATCTCTGCATCATGGAACCCCGTAATCCCTCGGTGGTCAACGGCCCTGGAATTTCTGATAGAGAGGCTCGAACCAAGGAGTCTGATGACGGGTGTAGTGCAGCGTGGAATGTATATTTAATGATTGAATTCCACTTAAGTCCAATGAAAGGAGTAAGGAAGCGTGTAACACCGAAGAGAATGTCAATAAAATCTGAACGACACAGCCTTACGGCACTGCACTGGAGATAATTGCATAACACTGTTCATACGAGTGACGAGTTCCACTGTTCGTAAACTTTAGCACACATAAGTAAGTTTCAAGCAATGCTTTCATCGAAGGGATTAAAACAACTTTACAATCTAAGCGAAAGGTAAATAAACTTAGTTCAGAAGTGAAATAATAACTGTCGGATTAATTCGTCGGAAAAATAGAAATGAATGGAGTAATGTGAAAAACACAGTTCGTAACCTTCCCCATCACTAAGGTTAATGCCATGAATGTAACTGTTTTTTTAAGCACAGTCTAATGAAAATCAGAGAATTTCATTGAGATGTAGTTTTATAGAACACTTGAAAGTATGACAAGGGTCGAAATGAAGTACAGTCCTATTAACATACTACAGCACTGTTCGTGAAATGAGAACGATCGCTAAGACAAGATCGAATGAAAGAAAGCAAAAAGTCTTTTCTCAATACACCGTCTTTCGAAGTTTCCAAAAGCACAGAGTCTTTCAAAGCACAATCTCAAAAAATTAACACAGTTCTTTCATTGAGAATAGTGATTCGAAATTAACACAGTTCCTTCATTTAGCACAGTCTTTAGAAATTATGTTCCCGCACGGAAACACAGTCTGAAAGAGCACAGTTCCTACGGAAATAAACAAAGTTTTTCACTGAGCACAGTCATGAAGATAAGTTAAGGCATAGTCTAACGCAAGAGGTGAAATTCCAACACTGAGGCACAATCATTTCATATATGATATATATGATAAGGCACAGTTGTTCAGAAAATAAAGCATAGTTTTGTAAATGCACATTTGGAGTGTTATACAAACGAATAATTTGAATGCACAGCCTTTAAGAGAACAACTGAGTTTTATTATGAAACACAGTCTTTCAGAAAAAGAACTGAGTTCTCACGAGTCACTTCGCGAATATTTGTTCGTAGAATGTGTGTTACTTTTACGAGGTAAATCCTATCACACTCGTGTCACAGTTTAATGTTAGTCAATCACTATAAATGACTTGTAATATTTTAAACACCTCTTCTCACACTTGATATTTAGAGTTCGAGGTTCGCATCGCGGCCTTAGAATATTTACTGAGCGTTCGTACCTTACGCGTAGAACATCGGCGTTTCGCCAGGCAGAGTAACGATGTATAACCAAAGTCCCACAGCTGGTCCGCGCACGAGACGGTTCCTACGACACGAAGATACTGAATTACTACGGAATTCGTGGCCCTTTTTAATACGTGAAGATCGGACCACGGGCTTCAAAATTCATATAACTCTAACTTCTAATTACTCGGCTATTATTATTATTAATTATTAAAGCGTCTTTATTGTGGCGAAGTTAGGGCTCCCGGCCCTTTCTTACACTTAACCACTTCATGTATATACAATGTAATTTTTACATAAAATTTAAACATATGACATTTTTACAACCTAAAGTATAACTAAAGCAACTAAAGTATCACTAACTAAACTAAGGTGAGTAAAGTATAACTAAATTATATACAGGAACACATTGCAATAAACAACCATATTCACTCTCATTCATGTATCCCATTCACACTCAAGAAAGACTGGAAGTGCTTAAAAGATGACGCTGGCAAAGGATTTTAAATTTTGTCTTAGATTTAGCTTCTCTGATGTCATTGGGGAGTTCATTCCACCAGTTTGTGGCGGTGATCGTGAACGATCTGTTGTAGGTTGCAGTTCGATGCACAGGAATTTCTAGCGTACAGCCTGACCGGGTATTGAACAGGTGTAGGGAACTAAGGTAGCGAAATCTGGTGGATAGGTAAGGAGGAGTGTTTTCAGAAAGCACTTTATACACCAAAGTAGTTGCATGGAGTCTACGTCTGCCATTCAGTCGTAACCAAGATAATTGTGTATAGAATGGGGATACATGGGCGTTTAGTTGTATGTCGAATGCATACCTGATGCATGCATTTTGGGCACGTTGCAGTCTCATGCTTTGCTCGTTATTGATATCCTGACGCCAATCTTCTTGAAACTTGGGATACCACCACATTCAATACTGGGCTACATGACGGTGTAGTCAGAAATTTCATATCATGTTTCATTCAAGAGATAGGGACATAGAAGTTATAGAAGGTCGCCTACGGGCGTCAAATCAAAAGATCTGCACCTGGCGAGCCGAACCCGTCCTGGGATCTCCCGGCATTAAAAGCCATACACCATTTCATTATTATTATTATTATTATTATTATTATTATTATTATTATTATTATTATTATATTTGTATTATTACCATTTGTATTATTTTATCTGTATTATTATGATTATTATTGTAACTATTATTATTATTGTTTGATCCAATTCTGTAATCTGATTTCGCTATGTATTAATTAATTATCGCTTACTTCATTGTATTTAATGTATTATGTATACATGTGTGTGTATTGAAACGGGAATGCCGTGCCGACACTCTTCGCCCAACGTATTGCTAGGACAACGCAAGCTAACACCCGTCTAGGTGATTTGAAACTACCGCTGTATACACAGGCAGCGGATATGACGACGAGTCACGCGGCTGCTCGCTGTTCTGAGCTGGCCAAGGACAAATTAGATCACAATAGAACCTCTTGTCAGCCTATTTCACGTACAAATAGCTTCATTAGCCATTCAGGTCAACCCTTCACTTCATCAATACATGGGCAACTCAGGCCTTTCGACTCATAACTCCTCGGTTCGACCCTTCACTTCATCAATCCATGGGCAACTCAGACCTTACGACTAGAAACTCCTCAGTTCGACCCTTCACTTCATCAATACATGGGTAACTCAGGCTTTTCGACTAATAACTCCTCGGTTCGACCCTTCACTTCTTCAATACATGGGAAACTAATGGCTAATGGCGTTCAGCCTGTGTGCTGAATAAAGATTATATCCCAAAACTCTCTACCAAATCACACTCACAAAAATAAGGGAATACACTACTTAACATAAATAGAAAACACACCTACTACTTTCGACTAATAACTCCTCGGTTCGACCCTTCATGTTCCAGAACCAGCCTTTCTTGCATGTTTAAAGACCATTTCTTAATCAACGTCGTGTGCGACTTCACAGCCCATATCGGAATCGTATCTGGCAAAACATGCGGCGTGCATAAAGATGTACATCCTGCTCTACTAATGTCAAATTACTCTTTCCCACAGCGACGCTAATGGCGTTCAGCCTGTGTGCTGAATAAAGATTATATCCCAAAACTCTCTATCAAATCACACTCACAAAAAATAAGGGAATACACTAATTAACATAAATAGAAAACACACCTACTACTATCCCATCTTATCACTTCATTCCTTCTATCTAAATTATAAGCACTTGTTACAGGCTAGAGCTTGCAGATAGCCCTGAACAAAATTTACGTTACTCAAACAAAACAAACAAATTGCCTCTCTGGCTGACATTTAATTTTATACCTACAACTTAAGAAAAAGGATCTTGTCTAGTGCCTGTTATCTACCTATGGCATGCTAATAATTCGACATAGAACACTTAGCTTCCGTTGACATCAGCCACCAGCGACATTCGCATGACTGCTACTGTCATAATGGCCTTAGCCCATCATGAAGGTGAATCCCTGGCGTTGAGCGGTAATCCTGTCAACTCCAGATATTGCCATATCTGTCCTTGTGATTCTGGAACCTCCTGCAATATAGATGAGTGAAGATTCGTCTACTTCACCGCTTAGTCGTGCTCGTGCACGGGATTTTGCCTTTAATGCTTGGCTGACAATTGACTAGAGCCTGTGCGCAGATTTTAGTCCGATGTGGACACCGTTAATTTAAGAGTACAGTGTCTTGCTTAGCGAAACTTTAATAACGGAACGCACGCGAAGTTTTGCCATCCACAAACGCGACCCGAATGTTTAACTGATAATCACTGAATGCACATATATATGTGATTTCACTCGAAAAAGTCGAGTACCGTTCTCACAGTTATTTTCTAGCCATTTTTAATTTATTCGCCAATCCGCACCTTGGCGTCATCACAATGATAAAAGTCTACATAGAGGTAACTACATTTCTTTAAGACATACTTTTACTCACAGACGATTAAAACAGTTAGCACTGCACATGCAGTGTGCGGTTAAATGTACACAGTCACAAAGCTCGCTTCTAGCGTGCGACAAATTTCAAATATATCAACTGACAACGCGTCCAAGCGACTCACAAATGAAAAAGCAGCAACTCCCCCAATGCGACTGAAGGTGATCGAATGAGCGGATGAATGAGAAAGGTTCCTCCACTACACGCTCATTTAAAGCCTCACAGGAAAACCGTTTGGAAAGAGGACTCCCCGTCGTATAACAGCGCGCCTCTCTCAACGGCTACACAAGTTCAAACAACTTTTCGTTAAAATGGATATCATACATCATACAACACAAGTAGTCAATATTTATCTATCCATGTAGTTAGTAGTTCTCATCTTGATTTCTGAATAGGTCAAAACTGTGGAACTATGGCGCAGTGACGGACTTTCTATCTCATATTACAATGATCCCACTCCTGCGGAGACGATGTTGGTCATTCTGGTTTCACTGTCTGGTAGATCCCAATCATCAAATATTCCCCCTCCCAACTCTCGGTCGATTGAATTTGAAATCGAGAACAAAGGAAGTTCGTAACTCCTCTCACCCAACGACTTCTTTCTAACTTTAAATAAGCGTTTCTGCTGGATCGATACCGGCTCGATTCTAACATAGGCGATGCTCTCCTCTTCTTCCGGCCTTCGACCACCATGAAATAATGCTTTAAAATTAAACCCACAGTATTATACATAATCAAATGTAACTTAATTGGAGCATATGACGCTATCGCTCACATGGACAGTTCACTGTATTCACTGTACTACAACAGTGGCCGCACACTTCACAGTACGCGCCCACACTCTCTCACAAATCTCTACGTGGTACAAGGTTCACACAGTATTCACCAATGTCGCACGTCATTCCGCTACGCTGTTCTCCCTCGCTGCTCAGATGTACTATTCGCATTCGCCGTCAGTTCCCACACAATAGCACTCCAGTGCTCCGAAGTACTCACTCCACAGCGCTGTTACTCAAACAACTGAACATTCTCGTTCACTGATTGTGCTCAGATTGAAGCAGCTCCGGCTGGTCTGGCCTGCCTTTTACAGGGAGACTGACCCTTCCACATACTTGGCCAGGTTAGAACTCCCTGGAAATATCTGGCGATCGAATGCTCTGATTTCCTTTCGCAAAATCAGGGAGGCCTGCGGCAGTGGGTAGTGGTGATAGCGGGGGCTGGCTACGCGTATAGCTTGACTCTAACTGGTGACAAGAGGTGGTGAGAGGGGTGAACTCACTCGGTGATGTCAGTTGCAGTCGGCAGCCAGGTGTTTATGCTCCACCACCCCAAGGCCTCTATTAAAATGGCGGACAGCGTCACAATATCGTGATAATAGAAATAGAGCATTTAATTTACGCGAAATATGAACAACATTGATCTGAATTTTCATTTCGAAAGAGCCCACATGCAATGGCGATGATTCGAACCACGGTTGTCTTGGTCAGAAACCCGTGAAAATGTATTTTGGGTCATCACGACCCCCACCCGTACACACCTCGTGACTCTGTTCCACTGTACTACACTTAACTGGCTGATCATAAACGTTATCGTGCTTCATTCTGAACTATTTTACTTCGCCACTAGCTGACGACGTATTGGTATTGCGCTTGTTCATCTAAGTGAATACGCAACGGAATTCTCAAATATTATAGATTTCGTAACTCCCCCTGTTCCTTACGAAAACGTCGTGAATAATTAACTTTTATATTTATCACTTCCACGACCCCCACCCGTACACACCTCGTGACTCTGTTCCACTGTACTACACTGTCTGTACTACACTGTACTGTACTGTCTTCAGTATTGAATAAATTACAGTTTAGGGAGATGCAGCACAAAACAGTGGGGAATTTATTTCCAAGTCTTCTTGTTGCTTGGCTAATGGAAGCTGGCAATTCCTACGAATCGCAAACAAACACTCTTTTCTCAATACTGATAAAAGGCCTTTACATTAACACGAAGAAAATAAGAATTGATGGTGAATTGTCATCATTGTTTATTATTGCAAAAATCATCCCATAAGGTTGTATTCTATCACCATAGCGTTTAAAAATTTATGGCGAATGTACCATGCAATTGCCTTGGATAACAATGAATGGAAATTTTCGATTGGTGGAAAGAAAATCCATAATCTACAATTTGCAGTTGACACCACCCTTGTTGAAGGCAGTGCGCAAGACCTTGATCAAATAATGGAACTTGTAGAACATGAAAGCCACATATTAAGTGGGTAAACTGGAGAAAGAACACAACAATGATCGTGAGCAAAGGTGAAAATATTCAGCTGATAGAGAATCTAAAACATCTCCAGAGATTTCTCTAGTTTACTTATCTGGGTTAAATAACAGATGACACTGGCAAATATCAAAATGAAATCAAGAGGCACATTGTATTTGGACGCACAGCCATGCAGTTACTGCGGAAGATATGACAAAATAAACTAATTCCTATTAACACGAAAATGGTCTAGTACAGTCACTCATCTTCTCCGTGTACCTGTATGAATGCGAGTCCCGGACTGTATAGACTGTGGACAGGAAATGTGGTGCTGGCGCAATGTGCTAAGGAAAGCCAGGCGAACAAATATTTCCATCCTCCATGACGATGGAATAAAAGCGCGTGTCAAGAGCATTGTTTACCGAAGACTCGTAGAAATCTCTACTCACATTATTCGGAGAAAAGGTAAAATACCTGGAGGAGCTAAATAGCCTAAACGAAAAACAGTAACTGTCCGTTGAGGGTAAGTTCGAATACAGTGGCACCGTCTGATAGATAGTGTAGTAAAGCCCTTGGGTCACGATGCTCAGTCATGAGCGTATCGATTAGAGGAGAGAGAGATTTCAATACTTCCCGTTTACATCATAGTTCTAACTACCTGGCAAGTCATAATGAGTTCGATTGTGATAAAGCTTCCACAGCCTGTGGAACTAAAATTGCGCCCTTCATCCGAGTTGAACACTGGTGTTGTTTGTACACTGCATACAAGTAGGTCTAGCACTATTCATTATTAAGGAGGCTGACACCACTACTAGAACTACATATATCGGTCTCCTCATTTTGTTCTATATTGTTTATACACCATGAAAGGAGATAAGACAAAATCCAGTTCTTAGACTACCTCCAAATCTGCGAGGACAAGGACAAGAAACAATGCAGCCAAAGTTAAAAGCTAAAATTCAGGGCCATGGTAATAAAAATACAAAATTCTGATCATCAGTTAATTGTATCTGGAGGTACTGGGGTGCCGTAATTTTCCATCGGAAGGATGTTGCAGAATCGACGGTTACTTGCACCCACTACCCTCAAATGTCAACCAGCCTTGACGAGAATAGCCGAAGCAACTTCTAACCCTCTAGCACTCAACCGGTTGTGTGACATAGCCGGTTGTCTTCCAACTATGGCCAAAGGGAGGGTGTAACCATCTAGGTTACCCACCCAGCCCCTTCAGGGTAGGGAATGAAAACATCTTTTGCTTGCTTGCTTTCTATTATCATCTTTCGGCATTAAAATACTACGATGAAACATTATTTGCAGTTTCGAGACTACTTTCCCAAACACTAATTCAGTTAATTACGGGTATGAGTACAAGTACGGAAACCGTAAAACCACGGATTAAAATTTACTATTCAAGGCTGCGGATTCACGACATCTCTCCCCTTAAGAAGAAACAGCAACAACGATATCAGGAATTGAATGAAAGCGGGACGGTAACCCCTGAACACTTGTGTGGGAAACACGAGACACCTATTCACTACTGTTAACACACTTGCCGCCGTTGTAGAAAAGGAATCGATTGTAGTCGTTGCTAGCACTTCATTATCGTGCGATAAAGGTGGTCTAGAGAGAAACTAAGGGAAATTGAAACATAACCAGATTATTTTGAACCGAGCTCGATAGCTGCAGTCGCTTAAGTGCGGCCAGTATCCAGTAATCGGGAGATAGTGGGTTCGAGCCCCACTGTCGGCAGCCCTGAAGATGGTTTTCCGTGGTTTCCCATTTTCACACCAGGCGAATGCCGGGGCTGTACCTTAATTAAGGCCACGGCCGCTTCCTTCCAATTCCTAGGCCTTTCCTATCCCATCGTCGCCATAAGACATATGTGTCGGTGCGACGTAAAGCAAATTGCAAAAAAAAAAAGGAAGATTATTTTGGCTTCGCCCAAAAACTCTCTATCAGTGACACGACTGGGGAGTTCATTAGATGGAGATGAGAAATTGAGATCAACAACAAGACTCGAATGAAAGCAACACTATAACAGCTGCACACTTATATGGAAATCACGGGACATCCCGGTAATATATATCGCCGCTGAGCAGCCAAAATCGCGAATGTGGCAATGCTCTTCCTATCCCTTAAGACAGGTCACGCCTCCCACCCAAATACTGATAAAATTTCCATCAGAAAAATTTTCGTTGAGTTCAATTTCTTAGGCGCATGTTTACCGTACCATTATATATTCACTCTCTCCTATTTAAGGTTCATTTTCCTTTACTCTGCCGCATAGGAAAATGAACACAACGGAAATTGTTCTTATGGACTGCATATCAACATGTGGCTGGGAGACGTGACTAGTCCTAAAGGAAAGAATGGACAGGAAACGCATTGTCACGTTCGCTGTTTCAGCTGCGCAGCGACAACATGCTTTTTTTTTACAATTTGTTCTACGTTGCACTGACACAGATAGGTTTTTATGCCGAAAATTGGACAGAAAAAGGCTGCGAGTGGGAAGGAATCGATCTTAATCGATCGTGGCGTTCAGAAAGGTACAGGCTCATCATTTGCCTGGTGTAAAAATGGGAAACCACGGAATACCATCTTCAGAGCTGCCGAAAATGGGGTTCGAGCCCACTATGACTCGAATTCAAGCTGACAGCTACGTGACTCAAACTGCGCAGCAACTCGCTCGCTAACGTTTGGTCACTCTTAATACAGTGCCGTCGATGGAGAGAAAGAATCGATTCTAGTGATTGCTAGCACTTCTTTATAGCCCCAGGGCGGTCATAGAAAGAAACTGAGGAAAAGTTGAAACATCTCCAGATTACTTTTGGTGATATGAGAACTGAGCCCAAGAACCCGTTATCAATGACAGTACATAGAAGTTTCTTCATTTGGAGACGAGAAGTTAAAATTCCTGAGACTTCCAGCAGCTATGTTGGATGTAGATATTCCCTTATAATTCCTGTAATCTCTCTGATTGACTTTCGAAGTCTTTCCTTAATCCCAATGAGTTAGCTATAGTAGCTATGATGAAAGTCCGGCCCCGCGGTGGAGGGAGCAACGCGTCCGCCTGTCACCCGCGGCTCCGGGTTCGATTCCTGGCCGGGTCAGGGGTTTTTAATTGTAAATGTAAATGATCGGTCTGGGGACTGGGTGTTTGCGTCATCCCTAATGTTCCTTTCGTCACATTCAACACTTTACACTTCCGCCACTTCCAAATACACGCAGGTTCACAACATATGGTGCAAAGTACGGGCAAACGATCTTCTTAGGTCGACGCCCCGAATACATAGCAGTTTTGTGTTTTTTTGCTTTAGCTATGATGAATATACTTTTACCTTTATCATGAGTCTAATATCTCTGACTGAATTTCGAAGTCTATACTTCGTACCCAGCGAGCTGGACACGTCGCATTTAGGAGATGGTAGGTTAGTTCCTCACTGTCGGCAGCTCAGAAGACGATGTTACTGATATTTCATTTCCTCACAAGCCAAATGCTGGGGCAGTACCTCATTTAACGCTACGGCCGCTACCTTCTCCTAGTCCTAGCAATTTCTCACTCAATCATCATCGGAGACCTCAAAGTTAGGAAAATAAGGAAGAAGGAATAAAGCGGAATAAAATTTTAAGTGTTTCCGACCACGAGATTCGAAGACGTCGCCTCCCGAATGCCATTTCAAGATATGACCTAACTCGAACCATTGTCCATTTCAAAAATCCCGAATGCATTGTACAGAATATGAACCACTCAATTAGAAACCAATGAGGATATCACTTAACTATCACACGTTTCACGACTTTCGTATCTTTAACTTCAACCGCACCCATCCTCCTCGGAAGAGTTCTGGTGAGGATATCGCTGAATTCGAAAAGCTACAGAAAACCGTATTTGAAAACCACCCTTTAGGATTTAACAATAAGTTGAAACCTTAAGTTTAGAAATATTCCTTGAATTAGTCAAGACAGATTGCTATTTGCTTTACGTTGCACCGACATAGATAGGTCCTATGGCGACGATGGGAGAAGAAAGGCCTAGGAGTGAGAAGGAAGCGGCCGTGGCCTTAATTAGGGCAGAGCCCCAGCATTTGCCTGGTGTGAAAATGGGAAAACACGGCAAACCATCTTCAAGACGCCGACAGTGTGGTTCGAACCCACTATCTCCCGAATGCAAGCTCACAGCTGCGCGACCCTAACCCCACGGCCAACTCGCCCGGTCAAATATGTATGTTACGAACTTTATGACTGTGCATACTTTGTTTCCAGTGCAGTTGGAGATTTTATTCCTAAGATTAAGAACCTAATTTAGCGTCAACAACCGCCAAGTTTTGGCACGGAATTTTACGCCCATGGATGGTAGGGTGCGGAGCGGAGCAGCCGAGCCTGTCAACTAATCGTTAGGAGAACATTATATGTTGCAGTACAGCGCTAAATATACAGCAGATGTGTCAATATTTGGATAACTCCTCGTTTTAATTATATATGTTTTCTCAGCTTGAATCAATAGAGTAAGCAAACAGAAAAATTATGTATGTTATTGGATTTACTGCGTACACATTCCCTGTATATGTTCTTGGTGTATAGAATACATATATAGAGATGCTCGTGGGCCTCGTTGTGACCTGCACAAGCACTTCATCCGCAGGGAAACACAACTGAAATATTGAAACGAGAATATTCGAAATGTTTATCACGTATGGCTTTTGGAGTTGTACATTTTGCCGTACTTCACGGGATATGGGTTTAATTATATCTTTAGAGAGAAGATAAATTTAGAAGCAAATCTTCCACTCCTGGAGAACCGGGTGAATTAGCCGTGTTGTTAGAGTCACGCAGCTGTGAGCTTCCGTTCCGGGGGTAGTGGGTTCGAACCCCACTGCCGGCAGCCCTGAAGATGGTTTTCTGTGGTTTCCTATTTTAATAATAATGTTATTTGCTTTACGTCCCACTTACCACATTTACGGTTTTCGGAGACGCCGAGGTGCCGAAATTTGGTCCCGCAGGAGTTCTTTTACGCGCCATTAAATCTACCGACTTGAGGCTGACGTATTTGAACACCTTCAAATACCACTGGACTGAGCCAGGATCGAACCTGCCAAGTTGGGGCCAGAAGGCCAGCTCGTCAACCGTCTGAGCCACTCAGCCAGGCCGGTTTCCTGTTTCCATACCAGGCAAATCCTGGGGGTTTTACCTTAACTTAAGGTCACCGGGCGAGTTGGCCGTGCGGTTAGGGTCGCGCACCTGTGAGCTTGCATCCGGGGGATAGTGGGTTCGAACACCACTGTCGGCAGCCCTGAAGATGGTTTTCCGTGGTTTCCCATTTTCACACCAGGCAAATGCTGGGGCTGTACCTTAATTAAGACCACGGCCGCTTCCTTCCCACTCCTATACCATCGTTGCTATAAGACCTACCAGTGTTGGTGCGACATAAAGCAAACCTGTACAACGGAAAAATAAATTTAAAAACGTTTGGGGAGACACATGACCCTGTGGTCGTTTAACGTAAACCAGAAATTAGTACCAGGTTATGCCTTGAAAAGAAGGCAGCCAAGGTGGTCAATTACGCCAATCCTATGTCGCTATATTTACTGGCACGTGAAAACTTGGAAACTGTAAAATTAGTTAGTGGGACGTAAACCCAATAATTTTATAATCATTGACTTTTCTATTGTTGATATTTGCTTCACATCGCACCGACACAGATAGGTTTTACGACGACGATGGGATAGGAAAGGCCTAGGAATGGGAAGGAAGCGGCGGTGGCCTTAATTGCCTGATGTGAAAATGGGACACCACGGAAAATCATTCTCAGGGTTGTCGACATTGGGTTCGAACCCACTATATCCCGATTACTGGATACTGGCCGCACTTAAGTGACTGCAGCTATCGAGCTCGGTGACTTTACTTTGTAATTACTTAGCTCCATTTCTTATTTTGACAATTAGCTTTACGTCGTACAGTCACAGATAGATCTTAAGGCGACGATGGAGTAGGAAAGGGTTAGGAGTGGGAAGGCAGCGGCCGTGGGTGGTTTGAAAGTGGGGGACTACGGGAAAACCCCCTTGGGTGGGGGCGCAGATGAAGAATACACCCACGGTATCCCCTGCCTGTCGTAAGAGGCGACTAAAAGGGGCGACCAAGGGGTGTTTAAATTGGAACCATGAAACTGATTCTGATTCGTGCCATCACGCGGGGAACACCACGGGTTGCCTGTACTTGCGAGTTGTACCACTATATTCGGTACGAAATGGGTTTGTTATTAGTAACAGCAGAGCGTTGGTTCCCCTGTGGGTTTCCAGAACCCGTGCGTCGTACCCATGTGAGCAACACCGCGGATCTGAGCGTAGCCTATGAGTTGTACCACTATATGAGCGACACCGTGGGTCTGCGTTGCCTTTGATTAGTATCCACTATGTGAGGAACACCACGGGGCCCGTGGGACCGGCACCCCTGACTAGTACACCTAGGTGAGGAAACTCTTTGGTTTGCGTTGGCTATGACTGGCGCCATTGTGTGAGAAACACCATAGGTCTGCGTTACCTGTACGAAGTCCAATACTTGTGAGTAGTACCATCTTGTGTGGAACACCGTGAGTCTTCGCTACTTTTGATTAGTACCCCAACATGACAAATACCATGGTTCTACTTTACTCGCGACATGTACCATTCTGTGGGGCCTTAGACATGGAATTTGCACCCCTTTACACATGAAGCATCATTGTGCTTTCTGAGTGGTCCCTTGGTCAGTAATCAATTATTTATGATCCTTGTTTGAGTCTGATCCACTGTATTTTTTTTTGGGGGGGGGGTCATGTCCATCCATTCATTCTTCATGACATTTTTTATTTTGGTCAGTGGATGAATTTGAATTTTTTGTTTTTTCATTTCGTACCATTAGGGGCCAATGACCTCGATGTTCGGCCCCTTTAAACAACGAGCATCATCATCATCAGCATCAATTTTTGTTGTCCTTTCATTTCGTACCATTAGGGGCCGATGACCTCGATGTTAGCATCATCATCAGCATCATCATCGAACCACGGAAAACCCTATTTAGGGCTGCCGCCAGTGGGGTTCGAACCCGCTATTTCCCAAATGCAAGCTCACAGCTGCTCTCCCCTAACCGCACGGCCAACTCGCTCGGTACTTATCTTCAGTTTAACGGGTGTAAGGAAACTAAGTCATCTGAATAGCATTGTATCATTTATGGATGATTACTTTCACGTCCATAAAAGAGTTTTCAGGATGAGAAATAGACTTTCAGTCTAATTCCGGAAGCCTGATGGAGATCTATGTATGAAGCCGCAACGTCATGTCACAACTGGGTAGAACAAATGTAAGGTAGAAATCAGAATAGAGTTGCTGATCAGTCGACAACTAAGGGCAAGACCCTGGAACTTAATTAAGGTACATCCCCACATTTGCCTGTTATGAAAATTGAAAAGTACCAAAAGTCATCACCATTGCTGTCAACAAGGAGTTCCA
This sequence comes from Anabrus simplex, assembly GCF_040414725.1. Lineage (NCBI taxonomy): Eukaryota > Metazoa > Arthropoda > Insecta > Orthoptera > Tettigoniidae > Anabrus > Anabrus simplex. Next base: position 106,936,198 of record NC_090266.1, on the reverse strand, counting down.
ACACATTTTCTCCTGAGTACAATCTCAGAGCCACAAGAATTCAGCCGCGCAGCGAGCACGCTTGGTTCAAGTACCGTCAAAACCAACAACGTATTAGATAATCGTTTATGAATGCATACAATAAAAAGTGTATAGGCTCAGCTGTCGTGCACAAACATTTTGCTTTTATGCCATTCAGGCTGCCGGCGTGTCAGTTTATTTCGATGTTTCGATGATTGAGAAACAAGAACTCTACTGGACGACCTACTGCCAAATTGGTCACCCGAGATATGCCGTCATCATAGTCAATGGAGTGCCAGATGGACTTTTTTCTATTTTCCAAAAATTTGGCTTCCTCTGCTGGGTTTGTAAGAACGGCTCTAAGGTCTACAGACTGATTGATACTCTAACACTTTCTGAGAGAGATCTGCTTATGAAGGTGAATATATATTAAACGATCCTTCACCGGGCGAGTTGGCCGTGCGCGTAGAGGCGCGGGCAGTGAGCTTGCATCCGGGAGATAGTAGGTTCGAATCCCACTATCGGCAGCCCTGAAGATGGTTTTCCGTGGTTTCCCATTTTCACACCAGGCAAATGCTGGGGCTGTACCTTAATTAAGGCCACGGCCGCTTCCTTCCAACTCCTAGGCCTTTCCTATCCCATCGTCGCCATAAGACCTATCTGTGTCGGTGCGACGTAAAGCCCCTAGCAAAAAAAACGATCCTTCAAGTACTGACAGTCCTACTAGTCTTCGAAAGGAAGTGTAGGATTGTGAAACACAGAAAGCATTGGTCCAGGCAGAAGGAGGGTAGAAGCATTTGAAATGTGGTGTTGAAAATGGATTATGAAGAAAACATGGGCGACTGAGATTAGAAATTATCGTGTACTGGAGCACTTGATGAGAAGAGGGATATTAAGTGAAATTTTTCTAGAAGAAGAAGAACCAGGTAGCTTGAACTCATGTAAAGAGACCCGGAAGTTATGTGGGGATGTCTGTGAGGTAGGGAAAAGGGTGACAGGAGTATGAGATTGGGATATTTATAATAATAGTTGCTATTTATTAGGGGAGGTCAATTCACAAATATATTCCCGTTCAAAGACTGGGAAGGCAGACTTGAGTTGCCGATCATTTTCGGGTCTCGATATTTTCCCGTAAGTTTGATCTTTCCTATCTTTCTCCATATTCAGGCCAGGTATCCCGTGTTTCGCTGATGAATAGGTCATGTTTTCTGTCACTTAAAAGAGGATGGTTGTTCACTTGTACTTCATTCTAAAACATTGATCACCACCACGTCACTATCTCTTGAAATACACATAAACCTAATTTTTTGCCCAATTAATTCCGTGACTTGTAATCGGATGTAGAAAATCTTGAAATAAGGAGTATAAGCTTGTACAGAGGAACTTCATTTATAACGACACGTACGACTTACCTGTAATGCGAAATGTTTTTTGGTACCGACTCGTTCGTCATAAAGCACATAAGCATCTGCATTGTTTAATAAGAAAATCAGAAGTTCAGTTTTTCTGCGTATATTTGCATTTTGATTTCATGTATTATACTCGAACTGACACACCACGTAGGCCTAAATTCTCCCCGTCTCTCAGAAATCATATTTTTGTATGTTCTCAAGGTCGAACTCATTCGAGTTTGAATGTGAACTGTACGGAACAACAATCAGATGAAAAATTTGCAAGAGATTTAAATAATAATAATAATAATAATAATAATAATAATAATAATAATAATAATAATAATAATAATAATAATAATAATAATAATAATAATCTTATTTGTTTAACGTCCCTTCAATTCGTACACATTTTGAAGGATGGCGAGCTATAAGAATTTTGTCCCAGATGAGTTCTTTAAAGTTCAGGAAGCCAATGACACGGAGTAGTAGCATTTAAGCACCTTCGAATGTCTCTGACTGCAGCCTTTTCATTTAGTCTTTGTGAAGCATGTTTCTTGAAACAATCCCTCACTCTCTCTTCCTTCAACTTGTCCAAATCCCATCTCCTTGCATTCCTCCATTTTTTCAGTTTCAGACGGCATTTCATGATCACCAAGTTGTGGTTAGTGTCCACATTTGCTCCTGGGAAGGTTTTGCAAACCAGCGCCTTGTTTCTGAAACTCTGCCTAATGAAATGAAATGGCGTATGGCTTTTAGTGCCGGGAGATCCCAGGACATGTTCGGCTCGCCAGGTGCAGGTCTTTTGGTTTGACACCCGTAGGTGACCTACGCGTCGTGATGAGGATGAACTGATGATGAAGGCAACACATACACCCAGCCCCCGTGCAAGGGAAATTAATCAATGATGGTTAAAATTCCCGACCCTGCCGGGAATCGAACCCGGGACCCCTGTTACCAAAGGCCAGAACACTAACCATGTAGCAATGGAGTCGGACTCTGCCTAATCATAATGGAGTCTATTTGATACCTTCCAATATCTCCTGGTCTTGTCGACAGCCGGCGTTTGCAGTGATTATTCAAACTGTTAGCAAAGACAAAATTATGATCGGGCCAGCCGACTTCCTCCTTCACTCCTTTGTCCCAGCCCGAATTCTCCTACTGCATTAGCTTCCTTTCCTCGGCCTTACACGTCATTCCAGTCCCCCATCACTGATTCTCATTTCCTTTCACATGTTGTATTTTATCTTCTCTCTCTTCATATATTATTTCGATACCTTCATCATTTGCTGAACTAGTGGGCATATAGACCTGTACTGTTTCGGTGTCCACCTTGACAATCCCTTCACTACGCTGGTCATAGTAGCTTATACCCTGCCATATTTTCTTATTCATCATTAATCCAAATCCTGTATTTTTCTCCTAATTGACTTTGTGTTGGTAATACTGCAGTCGCCTGACCATAAATCGTGCTCTTCCTGCCAACGTACTTCGCTTATACCAAGTACATCTAATTACTGTATATTCTATCTATTTCCCTTTACATATTCTCTAACCTACCACAACTTCAGACATTCCATGCTCCGACTCGCAGAATGCCAGTATTCAACTTTCTGATGATTGCCCCGCCTGGCTGAGTGGCTCAGACGGTTGAGGCGCTGGCCTCCTGACCCCAGCTTGGCAGGTTCGATCCTTGCTTAGGCCGGAGGTATTTGAAAGTGCTCAAATACGCCAGCCTCGTGTCGGTAGTTTTACAGGCACGTAATAGAACTCCACCGGGATGAAATTCCGGCTCCTCGGCGTCTCCGAAAACCAAAAAAGTAGTTAGAGGGACGTGAAAACCAATAACATTTAAAAAACATTAATACATATCCATTATAGATTATTACGGCTATCAGTGTTCAATCTGCAAGCCTCTGTGTATTTACAAAACATATGCACAATCCTCTAATCGTTTCTAGCTCTATGGCCTAGTTTAGTTCCATACCTCGTATCCTTAAATCATTAGAAACTTAGTCTAACCCTCGTCGTTGTGGTCTCCCTCTTCTTATGTTACCGTCCATGACCGAGTCCATTATTTCCCTAAGTAACCTATTGTCCTCCATTCGCCCCAACTCGAATCTGTTTTATGAGTACATATTCCTGAATGGAGTGCATTCCTAACTCTTCATTCTGGGTTTCCTCCTGCCGTTGTTCTTCTTGTTTGTACAGTGATCATTCTCGCTACTCTCATGCCTGTTACTTTTAACGTATGAGAAAGAAATCTTGAGTCCACCCAGCTGTAACTACCCCCAAAATAATCATGGCGCAACAGCCCTTACCAAGCGACCACTGCTCAGCCAGAAAGCCTGCAGATTACCGAGGTGTCGTGTGATCAGCACGACGAATCCTCTCGGCCGTTATTCTTGGCTTTCTAGAACGGGGCCTCCACATCTCACTGTTAAATGACTCCTCAAATTGTAATCGAGTTGGCTGAGTGGACCTCAAACCAGCCCTCGCATCCAGGTAAGAATCCCTGACCTGGTCTGGAATCAATCAATCAATCAATCAATCAATCAATCAATCAATCAATCAATCAATCAATCAATCAATCAATCAATCAATCAATCAATCAATCAATCAATCAATCAATCAATCAATCAATCAATCAATCAATCATGATCTCTATTAAGGGCGGTCGCCCTGTTAGCACATTCCCTATCTGTTGTTTTCCTAGCCTTTTCCTAAATAATTTCAAAGGAATTGGAAATTTATTGAACATCTCCCTTGGTAAGTTATTCCAATCCCTAACTCCGTTTCCTATAAATGAATATTTGCCCCAGTTTGTCATCTTGAATTCCAACTTCATCTTCATGTTGTGATCTTTCCTACTTTTATAAACGCCACTCAAACGTATTCGTCTACTAATCTCTCCGCTGACAGCTCGGAACATACCACTTAGTCGACCAGCTCTTCTTCTTTCTCCCAATTCTTCCCAGCCCAAACTTTGCAACATTTTTGTAACGCTACTCTTTTGTCGGAAATCACCCAGAACAAATCGAGCTGCTTTTCTTTGGATTTTTTTTTTAAAGTCCTTGAATTAGGTAATCCTGGTGTCCGTCTCGTTGGCTGAACGGTCAGCGTACTGGCCTTCGGTTCAGAGGATCCCGGGTTCGATTCCCGGCCGGGTCGGGGATTTTAACCTTAATTGGTTAATTCCAATGGCACGGGGGCTGGGTGTGTGTGTTGTCTTCATCATCACTTCATCCTCATCACGACGCGCAGGTCGCCTACAGGAGTCAATTAGAAAGACCTGCACCTGGCGAGCCGAACCCGTCCTGGGATATCCCGGCACTAAAAGCCATACGACATTTCATTTCAGGTAATCCTGGTGAAGGTCCCATACACTGGAACCATACTCTAGCAGGGGTCTTACCAGAGACTTATATGTCCTCTCCTTTACATCCTTACTACAACCCCTAAACACTCTCATAACCATGTGCAGAGATCTTTACCCTTTATTTACAATCCCATTTATGTGATTACCCCAGTGAAGATCTTTCCTTATATTAACACCTAGATACCTACAATGATCCCCAAAAGGAACTTTCACCCCATCAAAGCAGGAATTACAACTGAGAGGACTTTTCCTACTTGTGAAACTCACAACCTGACTTTTAACCCCGTTTATCAACCTACAATTGCCTGCTGTCCATCTCACAACATTATCGAGGTCACGTTGCAGTTGCTCACAATCTTGTAACTTATTTATTACTCTATTTCGAATAACATCACCCGCATAAAGCCTTACCTATGATTCCACTTCTTTACTCATTAAGAAGCACGCACACTACCCCTACATCGTGCGACCAATTTATTTGACTCCCGTAATGCAAAGTTAATCTGAAATTATATCGGTGTTGTAAAGATAGTTTCGTCCGGGAGCTGTCTTCTTTCTTACAGAAAACTGTTGATCGCAACAGCGACTTCATGCATTAGCTTTCTGCACCTTAATTTGATCTCATTTTCTATCCTGGGAGAATACGTATTCTAAATAAATAACTAACTAACTATTTTGCAGTAAATTTCCAGAGCATTTAATGAGATTTTCAGGTAATTGACCATTATCTAGTTACAATTTGCACGGACAAATTTGAAAAAACGACATGAATTGCACGAACTGCATGGATGGAGGTCTGTGACAACAAGTATAAGTATTATCATACTACCCTGAACACCACAAAAGGCTGTATCTTTTGCAATTCAACTTCGCTTTCGAATGTTATAGCCAACCACTGTTGCGCGGCTTGGTACACGTAGTGACATCTCTTAGCAGTGAGGGGAACCATCAGCAGTCTCGGCCTCTACTGTTCCTGGGACAAGCGTAACTTGCTTAATACTGGGACATATTTTCTCCGTTTTGGAAAGTATTTTTTATTGTCACTAACATTGCATTTATCATGTAGTTATGTATAAGTCATTGCTATTTGTATTGCACAATCTGGTATAGCTAATCTTGATAATGGGTTGAGATTGAATAAAGAGCCAAGCAGTTAGCAGCGACATAAAAACTATTGAACGAGGTCAGCTGAAACCTTGGAAAGGACATGCCCTATCACGGCGATCAGTTCTGCAACACGCACCGTTTTCTGCGCGTCCTCTGGGAGCACCTAAAAAAGAAAAAAGCTGTACGGCAAGACAATTCTCGAGTTCTTTGCTCAGCGCAGTTGATTAGTTTCTGGCTGAGGTGGCTGAGTACTTAATTGTGATTTTATTTTAAGGAGTCACATGAACGGATTTACTGAATGCACTTTAGTTGCACAACTCAAGGACGCCAGTTCATCCCTATAATACACTACTAACAATAATCCCGTGTGGTTCTTGGTGCAGCCCTTCTGTAAGGCAGACCCTCCGACGAGTGTGGGTGGCATCTGCTGTGTATAGGAAACTGCGTGTTATTGTGGTGTTGGGTATGATATGCGAGTTGCAGGGATGCTGGGGACAGTACAAACACCCAACCCACGAGCCAAGGGAATTAACCATTAATGTTAAAATCTCCGACCCGCCCGGGAATCCAATCCGGGGTCCCCTGAACCGAAGAGCACTACGCTGGTTATTGACACCTGACATTATTATTATTATTATTATTATTATTATTATTATTATTATTATTATTATTATTGCTGGGCCTGCGGTGTAGAGGTAGCTTGTCTGCCTCTTAGCCGGAGGCCCCGGGTTCGATTCCCGGCCAGGTCAGGGAGTTTTACCAAATTCTGAGGGCTGGTTCGAGGTCTACTCAGCCTACGTGGTTACAATTGAAGAACTATCAGACGGTGAGATAGCGGCCTCTGTCTAGAAAGTTAAGAATAACGGCCGAGAGGATTCGTCGTATTGACCTCACGTCACCTCATAATCTTCTTCAGGCCTTCGGGCCGAGCAGCAGTCGCTTGATAGGCCATGACCATTCGGGGCTGATGGGTGATGGGGTTTGGTTTATTATTATTATTATTATTATTATTATTATTATTATTATTATTATTATTATTATTAATTATATTCTATTGTTAGAAAGAAGTCAGCTCCGGACGAAACTATCTATAGTCTATGTCTACACCCGGTCTCTTTTCAGATCAACTTTGCTTTAAGGAAGTGAAAGCTACGTGGACTCAGGATATCTTATTCGTAAGTTAGAAGTAACTGACCTGAATGTAACTGGAATGATTGCTGGTACAAACAAGTGGTAACAACGGAAGAAGCGTAATCGGAATGAGGAGATAAAGGCTAAATTAGGAATGAACCGGTCTTTATGCTGTTTACCCTCCATCACTGATCGTTTCCTGTTTTCCGAAATGCCTGTTAACACCTTGCTACTATGCTGATGATTTAAATACCTGGACAGCTTGCTTCTTTGATTACTGTTATGTGCAATTAACTGCTTTCGCCTAGTCAGAGGGGTACCTTACTCATAGTCCATGGTAACCTATTACGAAATGACGCCATTTCACCCCTGCCTAAATTAACTTATTCCTGCTGCTTTATGGCAATGGAATTTATTTTACAATCGTTCTACTTCGTCGAGAGTAATTTCACTGTCGTCATCGTTCTCCAACCCATGAATTCCATTGTTCGGGGATTGAAAGTAAGGTTTCCTTTAAACTTGAGAAGATTTTCAAAGTATTCCTTCAATTTGTCCAGTGATTCCATAGGATCTGCAATAAGTTCACCTAATGTATCCACCACACTATTCATTTCCCTTCTTGCTCCCTGTTTCACATTTTATATTTTTCAGTTCAGAAAGGTTTTCCTGCCGCTTCACCTACACTTTCCTGGTTATTCTTTGATTTATTTCGCTCCTTTGTCTCCCTCAATGTTGTATTTCCTACCTACATCAGTTCTTGTTCAGATCAATTTTGGATTCACCTTTTACGTTTACTAGTTGCCCCGATTCAGTCATTCAACCAAGAGTAGCTTTTTCATATCTTTACATTTAGTTGTTCCGGGGCATTCCGTAGCCGTTTCTACTAGAGCATCCCCGTATGCCTCCTCTTGTCTTTCAGCAATAATATCCACACACCTGCCTAATTTCCTCGTCCTGTAGATTGTCTACCGTGAGTCGTCTGCCGACGTACAGTTTGTATATCGTAGGCGTAGTGATACTTAAGTTCACTGCATACCACTTTTTTCCCTTTTTTTACAAGTTGCTTTACGTCGCACCGACAGAGATAGATCTTATGGTGACGTTGGGACAGGAAAAGGCTAGGAGTGAGGAAGAAACGGCCTGGTGTGAAAATAGGAAACCAAGTAAAACCATCTTCAGGGCTGCCGACAGTGTGGCTCGAACCCACTATCACCCGAATACTGCATACAGGTTGCACTTAAGCGACTGCACCTAAAGAGCACGGTCACTGCATATTAGGTAGAGGTCTGTACCATCTAAAATTCCCCGGGATACCTGTACATTCCTAACAAATCACGTGAATTCAAAGTCAGTGTTGATATATTCTATAACTAGCAAGATAGCCGTGCTTCGCTACGGTATTATACTGAAATTTATAATTGAATGATTATCATTTTATATATAACCCACCGATATTCGCGATCTGACTCGTTTTCTGAGAGATTCCGCCAAAATTCGCGATCTGACTCGTTTTCTGAGAGATTACGGCAACATTCCTCCCATTTTTCAATCTTTTCTAAAGCAATCGATTTCATACTTCCCGGGATAGGTCCCGGTATTCCACCCGGTCAGTTGGGTCCCTAAATCTTTGCCATCTTTTCCTATAAGCATTTTTAATGTGGATCAAATCCTTGAGGAGATCCGGCGTGGTGTCGTCTTGGGTGCCTTGGCGGTACTGAACCTCTACTTTGCGGTAAATTACATCTGCTGACGTTGTCATTGATTGCAGTATGACCAGCACCATTGTCGCCCGTAGGCAAGTGCGCAGGACTTCTGGCGATACGAATGACATACGTCCGTGCATTATTGACCTTATTACAGAGGTGAACAATTGCACGGTCAATCATATATCTATCGTTTATTTCAAATATGTTTAAATTTTTGTTTATATGCCAGAAGAATCTACTGTAATCTAAGAAGGTTCTCCAAAGGTAAAGATGGCTCTTGAAAACGAACCCAGGAGAGATTAAAAATGATCGGTTTATGATCAGAATAAGTACATGGAAAATCCACAGCCTGTTTCCAGTCATTCAACCGGGTCAGGAATGGAATGAATAAGCCCTGCTGAAGCCTGTCGCACTCCACTGGGGCAATGATTAAATGAATGACAAATGAAATGAAATGAAATTGGAGAGTGTTGCTGGAATGAATGATGACGGGGAATACCGGAGTACCCGAAGAAAAACCTGTCCCGCCTCCGCTTTGTCCAGCACAAATCTCACATGGAGTGACCGGGATTTGAACCACGAAACCCGGCGGTAAGAAGCCAGCGCGCTGCCGCCTGAGCCACGGAGGCTCCTTATAAGTACACTAGCAAGATACCCGTGCTTCGCTACGGAATTATACTGAAATTTATAATTGAATGCTAATTGTTTTAGATATATAATCTGCCGAAATTCGCGATCTGACTCGTTTTCTGCGAGAATCCGCCAAAATTCGCGATCTGACCAATAGATTACGGTATGTTTCCTCACATTTTTCAATCTTTCTTTCCAGCAATCGATTTCGTACTTCCCGGGCTAGGTCCAGACATTCCACCCCGTCAGTTGGGTCCCTAAATCTTTGCCATCTTCTCCTATAAGCGTTTTTAATATGGATCAAATCCTTCAGGAGATCCGGCGTGGTGTCGTCTTAGGTGCCTTGGCGGTACTGAACCCGCGGCGGGACTACACTCTTAGTCATTACCCGTCCAGGAACCGTTTCCAGGGGGGTCCGCACATTTCACAACGGTCCAGAACATTATTATTATTATTATTATTATTATTATTATTATTATTAAAATATGTTCTGAACCCCACAGCAAGATGCAAGATCGCTACATGGCGGTAAATTACATCTGCTGCCAGTGTCATTGTTGCAATGTGACCAGCACCATCGTCGCGCGTAGGCAAGTTTGCGGGATTTCTGGCGATACTAATGACAAACTTCCGTGCATTGTTGACCTTATTATAGAGGTGAACAATTTGACGGTCCATCTCATTTCTATCGTTTATTTCAAATGTGTTTAAATTTTTATTTATATGCCAGGAGAATCTACTGTAATCTAAGAACGTTCTCCGAAGGAAAAGATGGCCGTTGAAAACGAACCCAGGAAAGATTAAAAATGATCGGTTTATGATCAGAATAAGTACATCGAAACTATATAGCCTGTTTCCAGTCATTCGACAGGGTCAGGAATGGAATGAATAAAGCCCCATCTAGCGGCGACAATAGGAATTGTGCCGGCTGCCGCAGAACACCTCTGGGGCAATGATCGTTGAATTACAAATGAAATGAAATATTGGACAGTGTTGCTGGAATGAATGATGACAGAGAAAATCGAAGTATCCGGAGAAAAACCTGTCCCGCCTCCGTTTTGTCCAGCACGAATGTCACATGGAGTGACCGGGATTTGAACCACGGAACCCAGCTGCGAGAGGCCGGCGCGCTGCCACCTGAGCAACGGAGGCTCCTTAAGTACATTATGAACAATAAAATCAATTGATCTTACCTCCTTTTACACCCCACCGCCGTTAAGTTTATTTACACCCCCCCCCCCCAAAAAAAATAGAAGACGTGTTTCTTTATGTTTAAAAGATATTCCAAACACCAATGTCCACATCTGTTACATTCCGTTTTGAGATATAAGTATCCGCATAAAAATAATTCACTTTATTTTCACTTCCTTTCACACTCCCATCCCCCCCCCCCCACACCCCGTAAGTGAATTTTCCGGCAAAATATACTTGTTTGCTTAATAGTAAAGGATCGTCTAAATAGTAATTATCACGACTCTAACTTCTTCAGTTTTTGATTTATGTGTCTTCATGAAAGGAATTCAACTCCTTTTCACTCCCGCCCCCAAACGCGTTTTTATTTGTTTAAGGAGATTCAAATACCAATTTTCACGTCCGTAACAACTTTAGTTTCTATTAGATGTATGTATTCTCATACAATTAATTCAATTAATTTTTCAATTCTTTCACCACCACCTTCGTTGGATTTTCCGAGAATACGTGTTTCTTTACTTTTATAGCAGATGCCAAATGTCTAATTTCACGTCTGTAATATCTTCATTTTTGAGATATCAGTAGCCTAATTAAAAGAATTCAGCACCATTTTCAGTCATTTTAACCCCCCCCCCTTCCACCCAAGTGGTATTTCCGAAAGCTGAAAATACACGTTTCTTTATTTTTAATAGAGATAAAAGTACCATTTTTCACTTCTGTAACATGTTCAGTTTTTGAGATATACTGTAGAAATTCGCTTTTTAAAATTTCACCCCTTTTTATTTCCCCTTAAGTGGAGTTTCCAAAAACAAATCACCTATCTTTCTTTACGTTTACAGGAGATTCCAAATACCCACTTTTTACGTCTGTAACAGTTTACGTTTCTCAGATATTCTGTAGATATAGTCTTTCAAAAAATTTACCCCAGTTTGTCACTTCTTTTTAACCGCCATTAACTGGATTTTCCAAAAACAAAAAAATACGTGTTTCCTTATTTTTAAAGGAGCTCCCATATACAAATTTTCAGTTCTGTAATATTTTCAGTTTCTGAGATATATGTATCCTCATTAAATGCATTCATCCCATTATTCACCCATTTACACCCCTCCTATTGGGATTTAAAGAAAGCAAAAAATACGTGTTCTTGTATTTTTAAAGAAGATTCTAAATACCATTTTTTACATCTGTAAACTTTTAAAGTTTTTAGATGTAGACACACACATTTTAAAAATTCACCCCCCTTTTCACCCTCCATTATTTGGATTTTCCAAAATCAAAAAAATACCTGTTTCTTTATTTTTAAAGTAAATCCCAAATACCAATTTTCAGGTCTGTAATATCTTCAGGTTATGAAATATAAGTAGCCTCATTAAAGGCATTCAACCGATTTTTCACCCTTTTCCACCCTTCCAATTGGGATTTTCCGAAAACAAAAAAATACGTGTTTCTTTATTTTTAAAGGAGATTCTAAATGCCAATTTTTACATCTTTAAACTTTAACTGTTTTGAGATATAGATAGACTCATTTTAAAAATTCACCCCCTTTTCACACCCCCCATTAATTGGATTTTCCAAAAACAAAAAATATGTATTTATTTATTTTTAAAGGAGATCCTAAACACCAATTTTCAGGTCTGTAATATCTTCAGTTTCTGAGATATAAGTATCCTCATTAAAGTCATTCAACCAAGTATTCACCCCTTTTCACCCCTCCTATTGGGATTTTCCGAAAACAAAAAATACGTGTTTCTTTGTTTTTAATGAAGATTCTAAGTACCAATTTTTACATCTGTAAACTTTAAAAGTTTTGAGATATAGATGCACCCATTTTAAAAATTCACCCCCTTTTCACCCTCCCAGTAATTGGATTTCCCCAAAACAAAACAATACGTGTTTCTTTATTTTTAAAAGAGATCAAAACTACCAATTTTCATGTCTGTAATATCTTCACTTTCTGAGATATAAGTACCGGTATCCCGATTAAAGGCATTCAACCCCTTTTTCACCCTTTTTCGCCCCTCCTATTGGGATTGTCTCAAAACAAAGAAACACGTGTTTCCTTATTTTTAAAGAAGATTCTAAATTCCAATTTTCACATATGTAAACTTTTAAAGTTTTGAGATATAGACACACACATTTTAAAATTTCACCCCCCTTTTTACCCCCTTAGCGACGGAATATCCAAAAATCCTCTCTTAGCGAGCACCTACATCTTAATGTGAATATATCTCCAAAATTTCATTTCTTTTTGTCCAGTAGTTTTGGCTCGACGATGATGAATCAGTCAGTCAGTCAGTCAGTCAGTCAGGACAAGCTACTTTATATATATAGATTAGAAACAGTAAAATCAATTGGTCTCACCTCCGTTTTCACCCCACCGCGGTTAAGTTGATTTACCTCCCCCCAAAAAAGAAAACGTGTTCCTTTATGTTTAAAGGAGATTCCAAATACCAATGTTCACGTGTGTTACCTTCAGTTTTGAGATATAAGTATTCCCATAAAAATAATTCACTTTTTTCACTTACTTTCACACTCCCCGTCCCCCTTAAGTGAATTTTCGGGCAAAAATACTTGTTTCTTTAATAGTAAAGGATCCTCTAAATACCGATTATCTTCAGTTTTTTAAGATATGTGTCCTCATGAAACGAATTCAACTCCTTTTCATACTCGCCCCCAAAAATGATTCTCCGCCCCGCCCCCCCCCCCGGCAAACGCGTCGTTTTATTTTTAAAGAAGATCTAAATACCATTTTTCACGTCTGTAACAACCTTAGTTTTTATTAGATGTAAGTATCCTCATACAATTAATTCAATAAATATTTCAAATTTTCACCCCCCCCCCCCCAACCTTCATTGGATTTTCCGAGAATACCTGTTTCTTTATTTTAACAGGAGATTCTAAATACCAATTTTTACGTCTGCAAAATTTTACGTTTCTGAGATATACTGTAGATGTAGTCTTTCTAAAATTTCACCCCAATTTGTCACTCCTGTTTAACCCCCATTAATTACCGGGCGAGTTGGCCGTGCGCGTAGAGGCGTGCGGCTGTGAGCTTGCATCCGGGAGGTAGTAGGTTCGAATCCCACTATCGGCAGCCCTGAAAATGGTTTTCCGTGGTTTCCCATTTTCACACCAGGCAAATGCTGGGGCTGTACCTTAATTAAGGCCACGGCTGCTTCCTTCCAACTCCTAGGCCTTTCCCATCCCATCGTCGCCATAAGACCTATCTGTGTCGGTGCGACGTAAAGCCCCTAGCAAAAAAAATAACCCCCATTAATTAGATTTTCCATAAACAAATAAATAAATGTTTCAGTATTTTTAAAGGAGATTCTATATACTAACTCTCTGGTCTGTAATATCTTCAGTTTCTGAGATATAAGTATGCTCATTAAAGACATTCAACCCTTTATTCACACTTTTTACCCCTCCTGTTGGGATTTTCCGAAAACAAAATAATACGTGTTCTTTATTTTTAAAAGAGATTCTAAATATCAATTTTTACATCTGCAAACTTTTGAAGTTTTGAGATATGGATACACTCATTTTTAAAATACACCCCCCTTCACCCCCGCCCCCAATATTTGGATTTTCTAAAAAATACATGTTTCTTTATTTATAAAGGAGATCCCAAATACCGATTTTCAGGTCTGTAACATTTTCAGTTTCTGTGAAATAAGGATCCTTATTAAAGGCATTAAACTATTTTTCACCCCTTTTCACCCCTCCTATTGGGATTTTCCGAAAAACAAAAAATACGTGCGTTTCTTTATTTTGAAAGTAGATTCTAAGTACCAATTTTTACATCTGTAAACTTTGAAAGTTTTGAGATATAGATCCACTTATTTTAAAAATTCACCCCACTTTCAACCCTCCACTATTTGGATTTTCCAAAAACAAAAAGTACATGTTTCTTTATTTTTAAAGGAGATACCAAATACCTTTTTTCAGGTCTGTAATATCTTCAGTTTCTGAGATATAAGTATCCTCATTGAAGGCATTCAACCCCTTTTCACCCCTCCTATTAGGATTTTCCGAAAACAAAAAATACATGTTTATTTATTTTTAAAGGAGATTCTAAATACCAATTTTTCCATCTGTAAACTTTTAAAGTTTTAAGATGTTGACACACTCATTTTCAAAATTCACCCCCCTTTTCACCCCCCATTATTGGGATTTTCCAAAAACGAAAAAAATACCTGATTCTTTATTTTTAAAGTAGATCACAAATACCAATTCTTAGGTCTGTAATATCTTCAGGTTCTGAAATATAAGTAGCCTCATTAAAGGCATTCAACCCACTTTCACCCTTTTCCACCCTTCCTATTGGGATTTTCCGAAAACAAAAAAATACATGTTTCTTTATTTTTAAAGGAGATTCTAAATACTAATTTTTACATCTATAAACTTTAAAAGTTTTGAGATATAGATACACTCATTTTCAAAATTCACCCCTTTTCACACCCCCCATTAATTGGATTTTCCAAAAACAAAAGAATACGCGTTTCTTTATTTTTAAAAGAGATCCCAAAAACCAATTTTTAGGTCTATAATATTTTCAGTTTCTGAGATATAAGTATCGTCATTAAAGGCATTCAACCGATTTTTCACCCCTTTTCACCCCTCCTATTGGGATTTTCCAAAAACAAACGTGTTTCTTTATTTCTAATGAAAATTCTAAATACCAATTTTTACATCTGTAAACTTTCAAAGTTTTGAGATACAGATACACCCATTTTAATAATTTACCCCCCTTTTCCCCCTCCCATTAATTAGATTTTCCAAAAAAATAACATGTTTCTTTATTTTTTGAAAAGATCAAGTGTACCAATTTTCAGGTCTGTAATATCTTCAGTTTCTGAGATATAAGTACCGGTATCCTGATTAAAGGCATTCAACCCCTTTTTCACCCCTCCTATTGGGATTTTCCGAAAACAAAAACATTCGTGTTTCCTTATTTTTAAAGAAGATCCTAAATACCAATTTTTACATCTGTAAACTTTTAAAATTTTGAGATATAGATACACTCATTTTAAAATTTCAACCCGCTTTTCACCCCCTTAGCGACGGAATATCCAAAAATCCTCTCTTAGCGAGCACCTACAGTACATCTTAATATAAATGTATCTACAAAATTTCATTTCTTTATGTCCAGTAGTTTTGGTTCAGCGATGATGAATCAGTCAGTCAGTCAGTCAGTCAGTCAGTCGGGACAAGTTATTTTATATATATAGATGAATGTAGTGCCCCTACCCTCCCATATGTAGGCCTAGTGGTGAGTGGTGGATACACTTAGGTTTATGTTTGAAGAATGAATTCGTAACTGCTAATTCCATACCAGAGCAAAAGTCCAGTGAAGGTCCAGTGACCCCTTCCCGTTCCTATTAACTTCCATATTTTCCCCATATTTACACATCACCTTCTCATATCTTTCAGTTCCATTTCTATCTCCTGCCATGAAATCGCCCGTTAGCACCATCGTATGGTTGGTGTTTATCACGAATATGATGTCACTTAGTGCTTCATGAATCTCGTCAACTTCATCCTCATCCGAACCCTCACATGATGAAGATACTAGATTATTCTCGTCCCAGTTCCTCCAGCTGCTAAATCTACCCACTTCATTCCTTCATTCATGTGCCTGACAGAAACGATGTTGCGTGCAAATAATATTCGTGATGGATAGCCCTATCCTACATTTTCTCCTCCCCTTTTCAAAACCTATTAACTCTTTGATTACCAAGGAATGAATTAATGAAAATTATTGAAATGCTTAATACTGATCTAATAAAGTACAAATAAAAATACATATATGACAGTTTTTGTAGCAAAAAATATTTTTGTACATTTTTTTGAGGGGTGGTATCTCGGTGAAACCACTGGGGAACTCTTCTCATTTGGCATGGTACTCAGCGAAACAGTTTTGGTTATTGCCCATACATAGTCCAACACCACATGTCTGACATTCCCATCATGTACGGTGGGGATTTCTTTTCGTGCTGCAAAAATCACACCACCTAAATGTTCCCTGAACAGACATGTATGCCGCTTGATCCACCCCCAACAATGGGTCCGAAGACCAGTAATCAGTGTAACTGGGAAGCTTTTTCACACCCATAAGAAGACTTATGGCAAGGAATTTTTTCTTTCCTCTTTACTGGTAGGCTGGAAATTTGTTGATCCCCCAAGCTTCTGTGTTGTATATAAATTTGTTTGGAAAACTGTAAGCGCAGTAAGTTCCTCCGGAAAAACCAGCAGTGTAATCTGTCCCTCGAGAATATTTTTCGCATATTGACTAAAAATTTCACCATCGCTGTTGTACACGACGTAATTTACCCAATCAATGTCAGAATTTTCTTCTTTCTGGGCGTGTTCAGTCACGTCTTGTAAATCACAGTTCAGAGTTTCTTCCAAAATACCATGCGAATCTGGACACACATTGTCTTCCATAATGTCATGATCACCTTCACTTTTACTCACTGATGCACATGATTCACTATCACTATCACTGGGTATTGAATAAAATAAGGCTTCTTATATTTCAGTGTTCAACTCATTCCCGCAAACTTTCTATGACGCCATGGTCAATGCTTCAAGTTCCTCCTTGCCAGTGGTTACAATCTGAAGCCACCCATATTATTATTATTTATTATGAAACAATTTTCTGAAATGTTGCAAATAACGGCGATACCACTAGCAGGAATACCAAGTCAAACTTACCTGTACAACAAACGAATTATTGCAACAAACGGAGTCACAAATACATAAACAATGACAATCACAGCAACATAGGGACCCAAAGGTGGCGTCACAACATACTACCTCACACGAAATGACTCCCTCGCAAGATAAGCTAGAGAAACTTGCTCCGATTGACGCCAGAGTACAGCAGCTATCAGCAGGCGTGGTGGTTACAACATATTACCACTGGTAAACTGTGCAACTGCCTCCAAAAAGACGGTTTCACAGACGAACCACTGCTGATCAAAGGGTTAAGAATACTGTATAATTTCCTATCTCCTCCTCGTTATCTCATCTTGCCCGAATATCATTAACTCCTAACATATCTAGACGCATCCTTTTTGCTGACTTAGCTAGTTGTAGTTGTAGTTCCTTTCTTCGATAAGCCCTATTAATACTGATAACTCCTTATCAAATTCCATTTCCTTCGTGAAGTTACATCCAAGGAGGCCCTCGTCTGTCAAATGGAAGTGGGACCTCTTTGCTCCCACAGGTCTGAGGCTTGCTTGAAATATTCTGAGCTCAGTAAATTTTCTGCTACTTTTCTTACACATAGTCCCGTGAGAATCTCTCCTCTAACTGGCTAGGGACCACCGATGGATTGTATAGCCCTAGCCGCCTGAACACATGGAGCCGCACGACCGAAGATATGTCCGAGATACCCACCGCTATTACATAAGGACTGGTATTTCGACTCTCGGGACCCATCATAAGGCCGCTCAATCTCCGACCCTGTTTCATGAAATAGGGCGCGACTACCGTAACATAAACCACAGCATATCTCTAGAAATAATAGTTTTGTCTATAAAGTTGTGGATAACGAATATTTTACAAACTGTAGAAAGTGTCTCATACATTTTTGCCGTATGAGTTGTTAACGGAGATATTCACTCATTTAGCTTTAGTTTGCTTTGTCTTTCAATAGGGAGCATCGCTGACGTGATCCGGCTCCATGGCTAATGGTTAGCGTGGTGGCCTTTGGTCACAGGGGTCCCGGGTTCGATTCCCGGCAGGGTCGGGAATTTTAACCTTAATTGGTTAATTTCACTGGCACGGGGGCTGGGTGTATGTGACGTTCGGGGATTGAAAGTAAGGTTTCCTTTCAACTTGAGAAGATTTTCAAAGTATTCCTGTATCTGCATCTGGCAAGCTGAACTTGTCCTCGGACATTCCCGGCACTAAAAGCCATTCGCTGTTTCATTTCATCGCTGACGTGGAGTTATTGTTCGATCGTCGCGGTAAGAAACTAATTGACTATGATAGTGGTTAATGGTCGTGATGGTTTTTACGAGGTGCAAATCCGCAAGGTCTTTAGTCCCTATTGATAAGGAAGATAATGGAGAAGGCAGAAAATCTAGAAGGAACCCTTTGTCGAAGAAAAAAGGAGAAGGAGTCATACCGAGCTGGGTGAATGCCCAGTCCTCAAATGCCTTCATTTCATGAAAATCTAATGACCTGCAGTTTCCTAAACTCCTAAAAGTAATCCACAGCAACACTTCAGATGTTTCCATTAATGCTTTCACGGCCCGTACACTTCAGATGTTTATTATTGTCGCTAGTTGTGGTCTGCCTGTTCTGTTGCCACTTGTCTCCGCTAGATGAAGTACCACTGCAATTACAAAAAAAATTAACTCTCCAACAAAGGGTGCACGATTTCTTCTTCTTCATCTTTAACTACTTCCACTTTGCCCACACTTTGGAAGGATCGCGGGTGCATGCTTTGCTTTGTAATACCGTCGAATACCTTTTCTGACCTTAAACCTAGGTGGAGGAATGTATTTCCGTGGTAGTTCTTAGTGTAAGGTGTTGTGAGTGTCTGAAGAGGAGAGTACTGGGACGAACACAAACACCCAGTCCCCGGGTCACAGGAATTAACCATACGCGATGAAAATCGCCTACCACACCGGGAATCGAACCCGAGGTGTTCTGAACCGAAGGTTTCAACGCTGACCATTAAGCCAAGGAGCCGGACGGGTATACGACAGCTAGTTTAATTAAGGGCACATGTCTGTGAAAACTACAGTGAAGTAGCGGAAAAACACTAGTTTTGCCATCAGAATTTGGACAGAATTACTTGCTCTAGGTAGACAAAAATTATTATGTGCAATAAATGAACATTGTAGATTGTTAATAGCTGATTAGTTACTGGCTATTATTCATGGTTTATTTGTTATGCTAGTTCATTCTTCGCGATGTTTTTAAGGCTGCAAATTCACTACAAGCTGTCAGACGGATAAACAGGGAAACTAGGCCTACTTATGTGACATGAATGACATTTTTACACAGCATGCGGGTACAAATCATAATACAACCGTAATATTTGGTAAAATACAGTCATTTTTTAGAACAAATTCAAATATTGCTATTCAAATTTTCTCAATTTTTAAAATATTTTATGGCCTATTTTTCATAAATAAAGAGCTAGATTCATGATAGTAGTTCACGATTTTTTTTTGCTAGGGGCTTTAAGTCGCACCGACACAGATAGGTCTTATGGCGACAGTAGTTCACGATTAAGACAATTGTAGACTATATCAGTGTGCCAAATTACATTGGTCTATCATTAATAGTTAATAGTTCTCCTATAGAAGTGTGTAGGCCATGTATGTATGTATGTTGGGTATTCAGCCCGAAGGCTGGTTTGATCCTCCACAGATACGCCAGCAGCTGTAATAAATAGCCTAGGCGTCAGTGAAGAGGCGTACTAGGGAAATGAGAAGTGAGGTAGTTTCCCGTTGCTTTCCTCACCGTGCCAGAAGTTGTTATTACATATCAGTCTGCCAAGTCCAGTGAAACGCTGCACCAACCAACCCTATGAGTGATATTTTTACACCATTCATAACAGGGACTGGCTGCATAAGGAACGGTATTACTAGCATCGCTCATACCTTGGTCACTTTCATATTGTAAAGCCAAGGATGAGACTGAGACAGGTCAATGAAAGTAACAAATTTATTCTAGCCCATACCAGAAGACATAGTACACATTAAACACTACATCTCATCAACAAAGTCATTATTTTAGAATATTAATCTCTGTAACCATTAATCACAAACAAATGAAATTCGGCACACTGTTTTGCGTACAGTTCTCTTAAAAATGGACTATAATCGTGAATGTAGCTCTATATTTATGAAAATAACGACAAAAAAATTGTTTTCGACAGAACTTACAAAAATTTGAATAAAAATACTTGAACTTTTCTTTGACAAAAAAATCGTTTCACCAAATATCACGATTGTAGTCTACTTTGCACCTACATGCTGTGGGGAGTAGCTGTAAAATTTAATTCATATCGCATGAGAAGTTTCCGAGTTTACCCTTCCGAAAACTTGGAGTGAATTGCAGCCTTAAAATTATCGCACGAACCCAGAAACCCAGTAATTAATAAGCTAATAGCAAACTACACGTTCAATGGAAACGAATGGCGTATAGCTTTTAGTGCCGGGAGTGTCCGAGGACAAGTTCGGCTCGCCACATGCGGATCTTTTGAATTGACAGCCGTAGGCGACCTGCGCGTCGTGATGAGGATGAACTGGTGATGATGACGACACATACAACCAGCTCCCGTGCTAGCAGAATAATCAATTATCGTTAAAATTCTCGACTCTGCCGGGAATCGAACTCGGGGCCCCTGTGACCAAAGGCCAGTGCGCTAACCATTTAGAATTCATTTATTGCACATGATAATTTTGTCCATCTGGAATAAGTATTTCTGTCAAAATTATGATGGTAAGAATATTGATTTTCTACTAATTTTCTGCGGCCTTCACAGACACATGCCCTTAAAAGAAGAAAGTGCTGAACTGGTAGCCAGCTTCCAATGTAGAAGGAGGACTAATTTTTCTGACATACAATGAACCACGCCCATTCGACAACGTGTAGACAGTGGTGGAAATACAGTCCTTGGCTATTGTTTGGTACGAACTCGTACGTGTTGTGTAGAGTCTTACCAAATGGTTCTCCACGGCCGAAGTATTTCATTGCTCCCGTTATGACGCACGTAGTTTGCCTTACACCTGCTTCAGCTAAAGTGCTAACAGATTTATGTGCTATATGAATCAAGTAAGTCGTAAATTTTCAGGACGGAAATATCTGAATAAGAATCAACATAAATCTTGGTTGCAATTCAAAGTTCGTGCGGGTGAGAAGGAATGGAATACTGGAAAGCGAAACCTAATAACGTAATAGAAAGGAAACTACCATTGTTTGGAAGTCTAGATGACGCGTCCCAGATGCGGGGTCAGCCACATGGGGGTGGAGATAGAGGTGATGACTCACGGAAGAACACCTGAGACCCGCATTGGAAGACTGCATTCATCACCAGGGCTCGCGGCTGGCGTGTCAATTTGTGACTCACGGTGAATGGAAACAGCTGGAAACTAATGAGGAAGTTTTCCACTTACTGTAGCTCTTGCAACCTTTAGTTTTGTCTGAATATTAGTTACAACGATTTAATGTTACTCTCAGTATGGAACCCACATCAATGATAGATTACTTTTGACTGGGTGAGTTGGCAGTGCCGTTAGGGGCGCGCCGCTCTGAGCTTGCATCCGGAAGATCGTGGGTTCCTACCCCACTGTCGAAACACATTTCATATCACACATTTCAAACATACCAGGTATGCCAAGTCAAGAACACGTTCATTTAAGTACACTTTGAAAAAGTACATTTCATTTCAATTATGCACTGCAGCAGGTTCGTGTGTTTACATTCATATCTTTCTATGTGCACGTGTCTTGACTACGCCGAATAATAATAATAATAATAATAATAATAATAATAATAATAATAATAATAATAATAATAATAATAAATATTTTCCCGCATTTCAGTGCAGATGGAACTCCATCGGAACCCACCAAATGCTCTGTCATTTGCAGTGAACATTTTGTTGGAAGAAAGCCAAGTAATATTGAAAAGCATCCTTCATATATACCAACTGTGTTTGATGAGAGCTATAAAAAGAAACCGAAAATAGAATGTAATGTATCCCGGTTTTAAGAGCGAGTAAACGAATCAAATGCTCAAATATACATACGTCTTCTAATCAGGAAACTCATGAATTTATGGTGAAAAATGAGTGTGAAAAACTACATAAGTCGGTGCAAGCAGCATTTGATATTTTGAGATTGAAGCAACGACTTTCGAATTCACTTGTGTTTTAAGTGGGAATGATGTAGGCACACGGTGCAACTCAAGCACAGTACCTCCAAGTATTTCGGAGAAGGTGGATAAAAGTTGTGGTCCAAACACCCCCCTGGACATATGCAGAAGATTTCATGGATACCAGAGCATAAAAAGTAAGGCACGGTTGAAGGATTTAACAAGTGTTTCATTTGAAACATTCCGTTTTTTACTTTCTTTCTTTCTTTCTTTGTTTCTAAAGTGTCTATAAATATACTGTAAGTAATAACGATGTTTGTTCACTCTTTTTAATGAAAATGAAATTGGACCTTTGCTTCATTGGCAGTCATATTTGGCGTACATCGGACTACTGCTGCGCGAATATTTTTTACTGCTCTAGGACTATTCAAGAAACGCACTTCTAATTTTATTTTCTGGCCTAGCAAACTATCCGTGCAAAATACTTTGCCTAGCCCTTTTAAAACATTTTATCCTGACGCACAAGTTATAATAGATTGCACAGAAATGAAATAAGAAACGCCAGGAAGAATACATGAGAGATGTTACATGTATTTTTCGTACATGTCATGTTATACATTTAAATTTTTATTAGCTGTGTCCCCAAACAGAACTATTGCTTTTGTTTCTGCTTGTTATGGTGGAAGAACTAATGATACTTTTATTGTTAACAATTCAGGCTTCCCAAATCTTTTGAGTGAAGGTGAAGTTATATTAGGCGACAAGGGATTCCCAGGTTTTAAAACACAGTCACCTCATTCTTTACTTGTTATGCCGCCTTTTATTCACAATGGGAGATTTACAGAAGATGAAGTGTTACAAACTCAGAGTGTAGCACGTGTGCGAATTCATGCTGACAGATGCATACAGAGGGTGAACATTTTCACAACCTTGAAAAATATTCCTAAAGATCTGTTTCCGTATATCAGCGACATTGTTTACGTAGCTTGTGTGCTAGCAAATTTCTTGCCACCAATAATAAAGAACGTAGAACTGTAACCCCTGCACATAATCCACTCGTATAAACAGTGGCGGCGCGTGACTTGCATCACTGGGGGTTCAAAAGAAGAAAAAATTGCCTCCCCCCAACCTCTCCTCTCCCCATATCCGCCAGCTTCTCTTCCATCGTGGGCCGTAACCTCCTAAACTAAGATGACATCAGTTCTAGAAATGCGATCAAATACGAGAGGAGCAGGGAATACGGTAGGCCTACATGCCGAGTTTTACCACATGCAAAATAAGAAATAACTGCTTCATTGAAGTCCGCAGAGTCTCGAACAGAGTTCCTTTCAATTGAAAACATAGCAAGAGCAATAAGTCTATCCTCGGTCATTGTGCTGCGCTAGAAAGTCTTTATTCTCTTCAGGGTAGAGAAATACCTTTCTGCTTCCGATGTCATGGGAATAGTAACAACTATATTTAAAAGTTTTCATTGGTATTACCTTGCCGCTATTCTTTGCCTCAATGATTTTTGAGTTAAGTTTCTCTCCAAAAGGTAATTATTCCAAAGAAGGCAAATTAATAGATGTTTAGGAAGTAATGATATATTTGGGACAAGATATTAATTGGAATTTGACAGTTTAATGTGACTTTTGGTAGTAACGATGCTTTTCAACACTAGCGCTAGTTACGTGCACTATTCACTGTTGCCTAGTCAAATTCCCGTAAGGCCAACAGATGGCAGACACATACCCCAACCCCAACAACACGACTAGCTAGTCTTGAGACAGTGGCCTATTGCACATGCGTAAAGAACAGAGATCCGTTTCTGCGATATCCTGGTCTTGCATTAGTGCTGGCTTTCGTCCCCCCGCACCTCGCCACTCCCTTCGCCTATGTACAGACGGAGAGATCGCCTTTGCAAGGGGGTTCATTCCAGACAAGTATCCAGCCACAGACCTTGCGCAGCTCACATTAATTGAAAGCCAGTACGAGTACGGATAGAGGGACTTAGCAAGAGCTTCGAGATTGACAAGGGAGTTATGAAAATTACGTAGTTGAGTACAATTTGATATAAACTGGAGGTTCATTGCTCCATTGCACTATACCAGAAACCGCCACTGCGTATAAATCTATCTTATCAGAACTTCGCTTAGCAACATGACGTGTTATCTACTTATTCCAAATTAATTCCTGTTTATTTGCTTACTGGATGCTGCCTGTCAATAGCTTGTTAAAAGCACAGTCAATTTCACCGGAAATCTCACTCGCGAAATTTGAGTTTGCAGAAATTAATAGATATGATCTGGTTACAATATTGTTATGAATTTCGCCCTGTGACAACAATATCAGGTTTAAATGTATTGTTATATGTACAGCATTACAACTTGCATAGCATTACTTCATATTTATCTTTACGACAAGATGCAAGGATATTTTTTGCCGTAACTATGAAGCAAGTCTTCCAGCGGAACGCACTCTCACCGTATTAATTCTCGAAACTCCGCCAGAGCGCTCTGTTACTTGTACCGTGCACGCTCCCAATTACTACGTCCTCACGTGTTTCTTCTTTTTTCGGGGCCGTATATGTACCCATAAAACGGGAAACCCCGAGCTTACTCAGGGTCGGCTCGTCTGACTCCGAGAGAGTATGTCCGTCGTTCTTGCACCAGATCTTTTGCTTGAGGCAGCCTCGAGAGTTCGTTTGTAAATCGTCTCTTTTTCGCATGTGCTAATTACAACAGACAGCAAAATGTGTTGATTACATCTCTTATTCACGCTAAGCAGCAGTTACAAATCTTTGTAAGTACACTACTGGCGACTAAAGATAAAAAAGTGTATACCATTTTTAGAAACTATGTAACAGAAAATTGCCTACAAAATTTATATGGATTATTATGTTCTTATAATGTGAAGATGTGCAACATATACGTCTTTTGTATATACATTATATATATTCCAAACTGTGTCAATGAGTTGTAATGAATTGTAAAGTTCAAACCAGCATGTTGTAATATTCAGATGGTTGTTTTCTCTCACACTGATCTAAAGCCAAATAAATAATAATTAAAAGAAACAACACTTCGTTTCCATGTTGCCTTAGGACATACTTTTCCTCTCTTCAGCTTTCTGTTGCATGAGCTTTCTGTACCAAATGACGTTCATTTATTCATACTAGCGGGACTGATTTTCCTCCATCTTGTCGCTGATGGGCACAACTTTGAAAAATCCGCACACATGCTCACAGCGCACTTTCTTGCAGAGTGACTCTCTCACATGCTTCCTATAATAAATTATTTGAGCAATTTTTTGAGCCTTGTTCTTGAATTTATATTTTAAAGATAATTTTGCAGTTTGTCTACAAGCATTTTTTCGTTAGTAATTCTAATGTTATCTCACCATATTTCTTAAACGAAATATGCGGCACATAATACCACCCATCATTCCTTGTTCTTCAACTATGGTTCTAAACTTGCCTATACTTACCCTTAAAGCAATTTCTTTGATGTATTTGATACATGTACACTTTTTTAGATTCAAAATTATATTCAATGCAAACAATAAACTGAGTTCTAAGTTAGCCTGTGTCTCCTCATTCCGAGTACCTTCGTGCCATTGTTCCCACTTTTTTGTACCAGCTATCGTATTCGCTACGTTCATGTCTGTTAGTTCTAACTTACGAATAAGATATCCTGAGTCCATCCAGCCTCCACTCCCGTAAAGCAAAGTTCGTCTAATACAGACCGTTGTAAATATAGTTTCGTCCGAGAGCTGATTTCTTTCTTACAAAATACTATTGAACGCAACTGCTAGCTAATTGAATTAGCTACGCTGCGCCTCACTATACTAGTGTACCATCCTGGGAGAATACACATCCTAAATAGTTGAAATGATATACCTCCCTCAGTTTCTCATTATCAACCTAACATTCAATTCTCTTAGGTTTCTTTCCTACTACCATCCCTTCGGTCTTGGAAAGGCGAATTTTCATATCATTCCCATGGTACCTATTTTCAGCTTCGAAGAGATTATACTGCAGACTTTTAGCACCATCTGCTATTAAGAAAAAGTCGTCGGCATAGGCCAAACTACTTACTACATTTCCACCTAACTGAATCCGTCCCTGCCACTTTATACCTTTCAGTAGATGATCCGTGTAAACAATGAACAACAACCCTTGTCTAACCGGTGTAAGTACCCTGAACCAAGAACCCATTCTACAATGAATTCTCCCTGCAGCCCAATTATTAATATATGCCTTTGATTGCTTTTAATACTCTACCCTTAATCCCAAATCCCCCAGTAGGGCTAGCACCTTTTCCCTCGGTACTTTGTCGTATGTCTTCTACAGATCTACGAGGGTTTTCTTTTTATTCAAACATTTAATTCGTTGCTGCAGATTTATTTTTTCCCAAAATCGTTATCGTGCATTTACTTTTAATACACTTTAAGCCTAATTGACTATAGCCAAGTATAACTTTCCTCTCTCCGCTGAAGAAAGTTACCCCCCATCTTCATCTTACCCCTTACCAGCACTAGAGACAAGGTCGTATTACTAAGCTACAATCTAAGGCAGTGTCCTTGGTTCAATCCAGCTGTTTCCGCTAAAGAAGCGGACGTGAAGGTGTTTAATGGTAAGTACAGAAAACTTTCTCGAATTTGAAGTGTCATTAACGGAGTTTTACATTCATATTGTTTGTCTAACTCTTGATTATCTCACCAGTTCACAATCATTGATGAGTTCAAGCAGCGTAAACAATACTGTACACAAATACGCTTGGTTAAATGTGATTTATGGAATCTGAAAATGTTCTTGTAGAAAGAAACGAAACATGTCATGAAGGAAATCATAAAACATTGTTGTCAATTTCGTTATGTCATTTATGTTCTCCAATTATTTACAGTTAAATTATATTCATTATTAATTAATTTATTTAATCAGTTTATCCTCCAGGGTTGGTTTTTTGGCCAGGCACAGTGAGGGATCCCACCTCTACTGCCACAGGGGCAGTGTATTGGAGCGTGAGACATATGGTAGGGAATACAACTGGGCGGAAGACCAGTACCTTGCTCTGGCAGCCTCTCCTGCTATGATGCAGAGGGGCATTGTGAAGGATGGGAATATTGGAAGGCATAGACAAGGAAGAGGGAAAGAAGCGGCCATGGCCTTAAGTTAGGTGCATTCTGGCATTTGACTGGAGAAGAATTAGGAAACCAATTCGAGGATGCCTGAGGTGGGAGTCGAAACCCCTCCACTCAGTTGACCTCCCGAGGATGAGTGGACCCCATTCCTGTCCCCATACCACTTTTCAAATTTCATGCCACAGCCAGGAATCGAACCCGGCCCTTCGTGGGTTGTAGCTAACCACACTAACCACCACACCAAAGAGGTGGACATTCAATTATATTTATTGAAATATATTTCAGCATCTACGCTGTTGATAGAACTCAAAGTACATTGCAGAGCTACACGAGCATACTCCAGGTATTTGAACTTAACAGGTACCAGCATTTTCAGCCAGTCCAAGTGTGCAAGTGTGCAAGTTTCAAGGAGAAAAAGTTCTATTTGAAAAGCATTTCGAGTAATATCTTGCTTCCTTGCTTGTAGTTTAATAGGGGCCATATATGTATGTCATCGGCCCACGAGTAAAATCGCTACTGCGAAAAATTCACCTCCGCTTCTAATTACAAATTCAATATACTCTGGCTGTTAGTCCAACTAATTACAGTACACAAGACCAAGACTAATCAATACCACTAATGGCTAAGGTGACTAACTCACCCATCAACGCCCTGCCCAAACATCTGTACCAAGAAACGTGAAATTAGGAAAGTATATTTCTCTGGTTGACATAGTCTAGCAATAAGAATATGTTTGTAAATATGGATCATAAAGAGGTGAAAGAGGTCAGTTTTCTTTTATGGTGAATATGCGTAATCCTAGGAGACGAAAGAGTTGGAAATGCTATATTCGGCATATACACTTCTCATTAAAAGTAAACAACTATATGTTCGAGTGCTTTTCTGAACTCAAAACGTACAGTGAAAAATTGGAAATTTGAAATCTTAGTACCCGAACCCTTTGATGTCCGATTCATTGGCTGAATGGACAGCGTTCAGGCCTTCAGTTCAGAGGGTCCCGGGCTCGATTCCCGGCCGGGTCGGGGATTTTAATTGCCTCGGATTAATTCTTCTGGCCCGGGGACTGGGTGTTTTGTGTTTGTCCCAACACTTTCCTCTTCATATTCACAAATTACAACACACTACCAACCACCACAGAAACACGCAATAGTGATTACACCCCTCCATACAGGGTTGGCATCAGGAAGGGCATCCAGCTGTAAAAGAGGGCTAAATTCACATGCGCGACACAGGTGCGGGGAAAAGAAGAAATAAGAAGGAACAGAATAAGAAGTAGAAGAAGAAGAAGAAGTACCCGAACCCTTTGATAGATGCTGCTGATTACAAAATACAGCACTCTAACATGTTACTTCTATGTATTTTATATGCCGGAGAAGAAAGACATCTATAAAATCTCTTTTGGGGCCCATCATTAATTTGTTCAGGTTTGGACTTTTTCGAATATTTGTGTGCTCAATATTCACGTATTGTTCGGATTTGATCTGTGTTCACTGTCAAGTAAGGGAATTTGAATTCTTTCCCCCCATATTTGGATTATGGAGCAGGATTTCTTAGTGTGCATTGTAGTTGTTTTCATTGACGAAATATACTTTGCGAAGGCATACAATATACAAGTGGTCGGAAGGAAGGTGAACCGATTATATGAGTGTTAGAGTTTTGGTGATACTGATAAGTAATTTGAAAAAAACTACGTCGATATCTCACGCCGTTGTCTGTTTATCAGCTGCTGAAGTTAGATATCAGATCGCTTCACGGGCGAATTCAAATGGGTTTTATGAGGCGATGTTGCTAAATCTGCACATTGCTTGTGTCGGGATTGATGAAACACTAACGCACCGTGGGTTTCAGCCAATGCTACCCTAGACTGCTTGCAATGCGTCGAGCCTATCAGCAGGGAGGTCCTTGTTCAAGTTCCTCCCCTGGAGAAGTATATTCCTTCTATTGGCGCTCTCAAGCCGGTCATAGGCCACGTGCAGATTTAGCAACTCCGCCTCCCGAAGACCATCTTGAAGACGCCGCGAAGCGGTCTGATTGGCTAAATATCTAATTATATTTTTCCTATTATTTATCAGTATGATCAGACTTCTAACGCTCATACATCCGGTTCACGTTATTTCCGACCACCCTGTATATGCTATATACCCACATCTCAAAAGCTTCGAGTTTATGTCCCATAGCTGCTTTAAGAGTATCTGATTCTATTTGCATAGAGGAGGATAGACCAAACGCAGCATTTACCAAGTCTCATTCGTAGATTTAAAATTAGTTTTATGCCACAGAGTTGACTTTATTCGCATAAATCTGCTTCTCTCTAACTCAGTCCTGTTCCAGGCATCCATACCCAAATTTTGTTTGTGGACAAACCAGCGACCGATGTACTTGAATCTGTTTTCGCTTTCAGTATTGATTACTGTCGCGCTCCTTGTTTGAGTAGTCAGGGTCTTGATCTTCGATCGAGTGGAAGAAATTAAATATTAAATGGCTAATTACTTTGTCTCGGGAACTGGGTATTTGTTCTGTCCACAGCATCCCTGCAACTCATGCGCCTCACGCAACACTATCCTCCATCACACCAACACCAAGTTTTCCATACACGTCGAGGCATGACTTTTCGCATTTATACAGTCATGTAGGACTTCACGGAAATGAAACTTTCTAGCGTTATTTCGCGAAATATAACTTTCCCTATCACTTGAATTTCGCTTTAATTATGTTCTAATTTTCAATTACAAAGCTTCATTAGTGTTACTTCTTAATTATTTATTTCCCTTTTTATACTCCTAATTAAGATTAGTAGATTACATAATGGATTACTTTGTAATTACGATTACATCCTTGTATTCATCCTTTATTTTGTCAATGATGACATGGCAAATGTTACAATGGAGCCCTCTTTCATTAGACGTCTCCGGTCATTGGCTTTCGTAATAACATCTCTGCATCAACGGATGAACAGGGAACCCAAATAGATTTCAGTACAGCATTATTGCAGAGTACAGATTCATTCGTTTTATTGCTTGCTTCAAGTTGTTGATTGGGGTTTTCTTCAATTTGTTTCAGAATTATATCTTATGCTACGGAGAGTTAATATAGTAGCCGCAGTGTTTGAAGGAAAGGTTGATAGACATGAAGCTGAAAATTACAGGCCAGTCAGTTGGACATGTGTTGCATGTAAGCTTTGGGAAAGCATTCTTTCTGACTGTATTACACATGTTTGCGAAATTAATAACTGGTTCGATATAAGACAGTTCGTGTTTATTATTATTATTATTATTATTATTATTATTATTATTATTATTATTATTATTATTATTATTATTATTATTTTAACAAATACATCGCAATTGCGAATTATCCCGGTGGCAATGGTCACTTACAGTAGTGTAATGATAAAGTAAACTTAAAGCATATTTAGGCCTACCCAACAACGAAAACAACATCAAAACTACATGAGTACAACAAGCGATTCCACGGAAAGAAAATATTACAAGGAATACTACTAGTTTAACATTCTACATCCAGCAGGAAGTCACAAATTCAGTGTCCATCATTTACAACTTTTACTTTTCACTTTACACTAGCACTATCTTACACTGACACTTAAACTATTTCATACAGGATGGGGATCCACTGCTGCAGGTAATTTATTCCAGTCCCTTTAGGAAAGTTATTCCACTGGATTTCAGCAGGATATAGCCGATATCTTGGATTCAGCAGGTCAAATGGTCTGTAGCACGACTGGCATATCCAAGGCATTCTATAGGGAGATCATGGGAGGCTACTGGAAAACGTCAGTGCAATTGGACTAGACAAAAATTGACTGAATGGGTGGCTGTATTTCTAGAAAATAGAATTCAGAGAATTAGAGTAGTTGAAGCTTTGTTTGACCCTGTAATCATTAAGAGGGGAATTCCTCAAGGTAGTATTAGTGGAACTTAATGTTTTATTATGTACAATGTATAGCCTATATATACACTGAGTGGTCAAAAGTCACGGGAAGGGGTGTTCTATTAAAAGATGTGTGTGTATGACCCGTGAGCGTTGCGGCTAGCTGCGGCGTAGCTGAGCAGTCTATCACAGACAACAGTGTCGTAAAGATGGAAACACGTCGCGAGTTAACCGATTTTGAACGTGGGGTGATCATCGGCGCACGGCGCATTGAGGAGATTACAGGCGAATTCGGGTTTCCGAGGTCAACAGAGTCGAGGGTGGATCTTCAATATCGCGAAGAGATGTTACCACCCATGTAAACCTCCACATGGGAAGACCACAGGTGTTTAACGGATGGCCATCACGTCGCCTCCGCAGAACAATACTGGGCGCTCGACGGGCTACTGTGAGTCAGGTCACCGCCCAGTTGAGTGTTGGGAATCACGAACCCATTTCTCCTAGGACTGTAAGGAGGCAACTGCACCGCATAGGCTTCACTAGTCGACGACCAACTCGTGCCCCTTTGCTGACACCTCCACACAGAGCTCAACGACGTTCATGTGGCTGCGAACTTCGGCAGTGGATCATGGAACAGTAGCGGGGTGTGGTATGGTCCGATGAATCTCGGTTCCAGTTGTAACGAGCTGATGGGCGCGTGAAGATGTGGCATATGTCCCGTGAAACCATTGATCCTGCGTGTCAACAAGGTTGTGTCCAGACGAGAGTTGGCTCAGTTCTGATCCGGGCGGGGTTGCAATTAGGCCCCATTGTCCGGATTCAGGGAGCGCTGACAAGTGCACGTTATGTGGACATTCTTCCAGACCATCTACATCCTTTCTGGCCCGAGAGTACCCTGATGGAGATGCCATGTTTCAACAAGCCAATGCGCCATGTTACCGCTCTGTGGTTGCACGCATGTGGTTGGAGGATCACTCCAGTGAGGTTGCGACCATGGATTGGCCCTCCAGAATCCGCGATCTTAATCTAATGAGCATTTATGGGATCCTGTCGATGCTGGTGTAGGCTCCTTTGCTCCAGGAATCCCACACCAAATACACAAGACCAATTGTGGGTAGCAGTGCAAGATGCGTGGGTCCAGATCTCTCCAGAACGATTCCAACACAATTTAGAGTCGATATATCGCCGTATTGCTGCCGTTTTAAGGGCAACTTGTTATCAGCATCACATTCATTGACTTTCCATGACTTTTAGCCACTCAGTGTAAATGATACGAGTGAAGAAATGGAATCAGTAAAAAGGCATTTTGCGGTTGAAGCTATTTTATATAGAGTAATAAATAAGTTACAGGATTGTGAATAACTGCAAACACCCCGACAATGTTGTGAGACGGACAGCAGGCAATGGTTTGATGACAAACGGGGTTAAAAGTCAGGTTGTAAGTTTCAGAAATAGGAAAAGAACTCTCAGTTTTAATTACTGCGTTGATGGGGTGAAAGTTCCTAATGGGGATCACTGTATGTACCTAGGTGTTAATATAAGTAAATATCTTCATTGGGGTAAAATCATAATTGGGATTGTAAATAAAAAGTACAGATATCTGCATATGGTTATGAGGGTATTTTGGGCTTGTAATAAGGATGCGAAGAGTGAGCATATAACTCTCTGGTAAGACCCCAACCATAGTATGGTTCCAGTGTATGGGACCCTCACCACGATTACTTGATTCGAGAACTGAAAAAATCCAAAGAAAAGCAGCCCGGTTTTTTCTGGATGATTTCCGACAAAAGAGTAGTTTTACGGAAATGTTGCAGTGCTTGTGCTGTCAAGAACTGAGGGAAAGGGGACGGGCTGCTCGACTAAGTCGTATGTTCCGAGCTGTGAGTGAAAAGATGGGGTGGAATGACATTAGCAGACGAATACGTTTGAGCGGGGTTTTAAACCTAGGAAAGATCACAAATATGAAGATGAAGTTGGGATTCAAGAGGAAAATTTCGGACAAATATTGATTTGTAGGAAGGGGAGTTACGGATTACAATAGTTTACCAAGGGAGTGTTTAATGATTTTCCAAATTCCTTGAAAATGGAGAAAACACTATGAAAGCAACAGATCGGGAATCTGCCATCTGGGTGACTGCCCTATATGCAGATCAGCGGTGATTGAACAAAAGCAGTGTATCCACCAAAACCACTATAAAGCCAGGTGACGTTTGCATTTTTTTTCACTCATTATCGAACCTGTTCTTATTGCTGGGCTGAATTAGAATAGTTTGATAAAATAGACTTTTCAGAAGTTCAAATAACCTGTTGGCATCATTTGGGAACCTAAGCTTTTTCAATTGTGTTCATGACCAAGGCATCAACAGTATTTAAGAGGAGTGTTAGCAATTACATTCATCCTACTCTTCGGTTGAATCCAGCAACTAGGAGTATGAGATATTAGACCCTTCAAATTCCAAATCAACAACTGAATGATTCAGAAAATTTTCAAAAATTAATATTACTTGGGATTATATCTGGTTGCAAATTTTAGTAGTACTGTATCTTCCACTTCTGTCAACCAATTTGGCCCTTAAATGGATTCTTCTATTAATATTGCTATAGTTTCGCCCTTGTCGCTAATTAAACTTAGTTTAAATAGTTTAATGCCGATCTTATCGCGTTTATTCCCTTTAATTCATAAATATAATATCACTATTTTCTTGACAAGAATCCAATTACTCGTTAGGATACTTCAAAATCATAATAAAATATATTTTACCGGGTTTATCGTTAATGAGAAAAAGTAATCCCAATACGTATACGGCAGATACAGCCCACCTTCGTCGGAGGGTTTGCTTTACAAAGCATGAACCAGGCTAGGAACCGCCGGTAGAAATTGATATTGTCTTGATTAGTTGCTACTTGCTTTACGTCGCACCGACACAGATAGGTTTTATGGCAACGATGGGACAGGGAAGGGCTAGGAGTGGGAAGGAAGCGGCCGCGGCCTTAATTAAGGTACAGCCCCAGCATTTGCCTGGTGTGAAAATGGGAAACCACGGAAAACCATTTTCAGGGCTGCCGACAGTGGGGTTCGAACCTACTATCAATGAATCAATACTGATCTGCATTTAGGGCAGTCGCCCAAGTGGCAGATTCCCTATCTGTTGCTTTCCTAGCCGTTTCCTAAATGATTTCAAAGAAATTGGAAATTTATTGAACATCTCCCTTGGTAAATTATTCCAATCCCTAACTCCCCTTCCTATAAATGATTATTTGCCCCAGTTTGTCCTCTTGAATTCCAACTTTATCTTAATATTGTTATCTTTCCTACTTTTATAAACGCCATTCAAACTTATTCGTCTACTAATGTCATTCCAAGCCATCTCTCCGCTGACAGCTCGGAACATAACACTTAGTCGAGCAGCTCTTCCTCTTTCTCTCAATTCTTCCCAACCCAAACATTATAACATTTTTGTAACGCTACTCTTTTGTCGGAAATTACCCAGAACAAATCGAGCTGCTTTTCTTTGGATTTTTTCCAGTTCTTGAATCAGGTAATCCTGGTGAGGGTCCCATACACTGGAACCATACTCTAGTTGGTGTCTTACCAGAGACTTATATGCACTCTCCTTTACATCCTTACTACAACCCCTAAAAACTCTCATAACCATGTGCAGAGATCTGTACTCTTTATCTACAATCCCATTTATGTGATAACCCCAATGAAGATCTTTCCTTATATTAACACCTAGATACTTACAATGATCCCCAAAAGGAACTTTCACCCCATCAACGCAGTAATTAAAACTGAGTGGACTTTTCCTATTTGTGAAACTCACAACCTGACTTTTAACCCCGTTTATCAACATACCATTGCCAGCTGTCCATCTCACAACATTTTCGAGGTCACGTTGCAGTTGCTCACAAACTTGTAACTTATTTATCACTCTATAGAGAATAACATCATCCGCAAAAAGCCTTACCTCCGATTCTACTCCTTTACTCATCTATATATATAAAATAACTTGTCCTGACTGACTGACTGACTGATTCATCATCGCCGAGCCAAAACTACTGGACACAAAGAAATGAAACTTTGGGAATACATTTCTATTAAGACGTAGGTGCTCGCTAAAAGAGGATTTTTGGATATTCCGTCGCTAAGGGGGTGAAAAAGGGGGCTGAAATTGTAAAATGAGTGTATCTATATCTCAAAACTTTAAAAGTTTACAGATGTAAAAATTGTTATTTAGACTCTTCTTTAAAAATAAGGAAATACCAATTTTTTTGTTTTCGGAAAATCCCAATAGGAGGGGTGAAAAAGGGTGAAAAAGTGGTTGAATGCCTTTAATCAGGATACCGGTAAGTATATCTCAGAAACTGAAGATATTACATACCTGAAAATTGGTACTTTTGATCTCTCTTAAAAATAAAGAAACATGTATTTTTTTGTTTTTGGAAAATCCAATTAATGGGAGGGTAAACAGGGAAGGGTGAATTTTTAAAATGAGTGCATCTATATCTCAAAACTTTTAAAGTTTACGGATGTAAAAATTGGTATTTAGAATCTTCATTAAAAATAAAAAATCACGTATTTTTTTGTTTTCCGAAAATCCCAATAGGAGGGGTGAAAAGGGGTGAAAAATGGGTTGAATGCCTTTAATGAGAATACTTATATCTCAGAACCTGAAGATATTTCAGACCTGAAAATTGGTATTGGGGATCCACTTTAAAAATAAGGAAACAAGTATTCTTTCGTTCTTGGAAAATCCAATTAATGGGGGGTGAAAGGGGGTGAATTTTTAAAATGAGTGTATCTATATCTCAAAACTTTTAAAGTTTATAGATGTAAAATATGGTATTTAGAATCTCCTTTAAAAATAAACACGTATTTTTTGTTTTCGGAAAATCCCGATAGGAAGGGTGGAAAAGGGTGAAAAAATTTGTGAATGCCCTTAATGAGGCTACTTATATTTCAGAACCTGAAGATATTTCAGACCTGAAAATTGGTACTGGGGATCCACTTTAAAAATAAGGAAACATGTATTTTTTCGTTCTTGGAAAATCCAAATAATGGGGGGTGAAAAGGGGGGTGAATTTTTAAAATGAGTGTGTATATATCTTCAAACTTTAAAAGTTTACAGATGTAAAAATTGGTATTTAGAATCTGCTTTAAAAAGAAAGGAACACTTTTTTTTCGGAAAATCCCAATAGGAGGTGTGAAACAGGGGTTGAATGCCTTTAATGAGGTTACTTAAATCTCAGAAACTGAAGATATTACAGACCTGAAAATTGGTATTTGGGATCTCCTTTCAAAATAAAGAAACTTTTTTTGCTTTTGGAAAATCCAATTAATGAGGGATGGCAAGGGGGGGGGGGTTAATTTTTATACACTATATTTCAAAACTTTAACATGTTACAGAAGTGAAAAATGGTATTTTTATCTCTGTTAAAAATAAAGAAACGTGTATTTTTAGTTTTCGGAAAGACCACTTGGGTGGAGAGGGGGAGGAGTAAAAGGGACTGAAAATGGTGTTGAATTATTTTAATTAGGCTACTGTTATCTCAAAAATGAAGTTGTTACAGACGCGAAATTTGATATTTGGAATCTGCTTTAAAAGTAAAGAAACACCTATTGTCTGAAAATCCAATTAATGCGGGGGGGGGGGAGGTGAAAGAATTTTTAACTTAATTGAATTAATTGTATGAGAATACTAACATCTAATAAAAACTAAAGTTGTTAGGGCCTACAGACGTGAAAATTGGTATTCGGTTCTCATTTAAAAACAACGAAAATCCCGTTTAGGGGGGGAATCATCTTGGGGGGCGGGAGTGAAAAGGAATTGAATTCCTTTCATGAGGACACGTAAATCAAAAACTGAAGAAGTTAGAGTCGTGATAATTGGTATTTAGACGATCCTTTTCTATTAAAAAAACAAGTATTTTTGGCTGAAAATTTCACTTGGGGGATGGGGAGGAGTGTGAAATTGAAAAAAGTGAATTATTTTTATCTCAAAACTAAAGGTAGTAGACATGAACACTGGTGTTTGGAATCTCCTTTAAACATAAAGAAACACGCCTTCCTTCATTTTTTTAGGGGGGTGGGTAAATAAACTTAACGGCGGTGGGGTGTAAACGGAGGTGAGACCAATTGATTTTACTCTTCATAATGTATTTATAAGGAGCCTCCGTTGTTTAGGCGGCATCACGCCGGCCTCTCACAGCTGGGTTCCGTGGTTGAAATCCTGGTCTCTACATGTGACATTCGTGCTGGACAAAACGGAGGCGGGACATGTTTTTCCTGTCACCATTCATTCCAGCAACACTGTCCAATATCATTTCGTTTCATTTGTCATTCATTAATCATTACCCCAGAGGAGTGCGACAGGTTTCGGAAGCCGGCACAATTCCTGTTGTCGCCGCTATTCATTCCTTTCCTGACCCTGTGGAATGACTGGAAACAGGCTGTAGATTTTCGATGTACTTATTCTGATCATAAACCGATCATTATTAATATTTCCTGGGTTCGTTTTCAAGAGCCATCTTTTCCTTCGGAGAACGTTCTTAGATTACAGTAGATTCTCCTGGCGTATAAATAAAAATTTATACACATTTGAAATAAACGATAGGAATGAGATTGACCGTCCTATTGTTCACCTCTATAATCAGGTCAATAATGCACGGAAGTATGTCATTCGTATCGCCAGAAATCCCGCACACTTGCCTACGCGCGACAATGGTGCTGGTCATATTCTCAACAATGACAATGGCAGCACATGTAATTTACCGCCAAGTAGCGGTCTTGCATCTTGCTGTTGGGTCCAGAACATAATAATAATAATAATAATAATAATAATAATAATAATAATAATAATAATAATAATAATAATAATAATAATAATAATAATAATAATAATAATAATAATAATAATAATAATAATAATGTTCTGGACCGTTGTCAAATGTGCGGGCCGCGCTGGAAACTGGTCCCGGACGGGTAATGACTAAGAATGCAGTCCGACCGCGGGTTCAGTACCGCCAAGGCACCCAAGACGACACCACCCCGGATCTGCTGAAGCATTTGATATATATCAAGAATGCTTATAGGAAAAGATAGCAAAGATTTAGGGACCCAACTGGCCGGGTGGAATACCTGGACCTACCCCGGGAAGTACGAAATCGATTGCTGGAAAGAAAGATTGAAGGATGGGAGGAAACTTGCCGTAATCTATGAGAAAACGAGTCAGATCGCGAATTTTGGCGGATTCTCTCAGAGAACGAGTCAGATCGCGAATTTCGGCGGATTATATATAAAACAATAAGCATTCAATTATAAATTTCAGTATAATACCGTAGCGAAGCACGGATATCTTGCTAGTCCATATATATATAAAACTAGCAAGATACCCGTGCTTCGCTACGGTATTATACTGAAATTTATATTTGAATGCTTATTGTTTTACATATAATCCGCCGAAATTCGCGATCTGACTCTTTTTCTGAGAGAATCCGCCAAAATTCGCGATCTGACTCGTTTTCTAATAGATTACGGCAAGTTTTCTCCCATTTTCAATCTTTCTTTCCAGCAATCGATTTCGTACTTCCCGGGCTAGGTCCAGGTATTCCACCCAGTCACTTGGCTCCTTAAATCTTTGCCATCTTTTCCTATAAGCATTTTTAATATGGAACAAATCCTTCATGAGATCAGGCATGGTGTCGTCTTGGGTGCCTTGGAGGTACTGAACCCGCGACCGGACTACATTTTTAGTCATTACCCGTCCAGGACCCGTTTCCAGCGCGGTCCGCACATTTGACGACGGTCCAGAACATTATTATTATTATTATTATTATTATTATTATTATTATTATTATTATTATTATTATTATTATTATTATTATTATTATTATTATTATTAAATGTTCTGGACCCCACAGCAATATGCAAGACCGCTACTTGGCGGTAAATTACATTTGCTGCCATTGTCATTGTTGAGAATGTGGCCAGCACCATTGTCGCGCGTAGGCAATGGTGCGGGATTTCTTGCGATACGAATGACATACCTCCGTGTATTAGTGACCTTATTATAGAGGTGAACAATTTGACGGTCAATATCATTCCTATCGTTTATTTCAAAAGTGTTTAAATTTTTATTTATATGCTAGGAGAATCTACTCTAATCTAAGAACGTTCTCCGAAGGAAAAGATGGCTGTTGAAAAAGAACCCAGGAAAGATTAAAAATGATCGGTTTATGATCAGAATAAGTACATCGAAAGTCAACAGCCTGTTTCCTATCATTCGACAGGATCAGGGATGGAATGAATAAAGCCCCATCTAGCGGCGACAATATGAATTGAGCCGGCTGCCGAAGCTCCCCTCTGGGGCAATGATCGATGAGTGACAAATGAAATGAAATATTGGACAGTGTTGCTGGAATGAATGATGACAGGGAAAGCCGGAGTATCCGGAGAAAAACCTCTCCCGCCGCCATTTTGTCCAGCACGAATGTCACATGGAGTGACCGGGATTTGAAACACGGAACCCAGCTGTGAGAGGCTGGCGCGCTGCCGCCTGAGCAACGGAGGCTCCTTATAAGTACATTATGAACAGTAAAATCAATTGGTCTCACCGCCTTTTACACCCCACCGCCGTTAAGTTTATTTACCCCCACCCCCCAAAAAATTAAAAGAAGGTGTGTTTCTTTATGTTTAAAGGAGATTCCAAGTACCAATGTTCACGTTTATTACCTTCAGTTTTGAGATATAAGTATGTCCTTAAAAATAATTCACTTTTTTTAACTTCCTTTCACACTCCCCCCCCCCCTCACAAAGTGATATTAAGGCAAAAAATACTTGTTCCTTTAATAGTAAAGGATCTTCTAAATACCAATTATCACCACTCTAACCTCTTTAGTTTTTGATTTATGTGTCCTCATGAAAGGAATTCAGCTCCTTCTCACTCCCGCCCCCCCCCAAGATTGTTCCTCCCCCCCAAAACGCGCTTTTCTTTGTTTTTAAAAGAGATCAAAATACCAATTTTCACGTCTGTAACAACTTTAGTTTTTATTAGATGTATGTATTCTCATACAATTAAGTCAATTAATTTTTTCAATCCTTTAACCCCCCAAACCCCCTTCATTGGATTTTCCGAGAATACGTGTTTGTTTACGTTTAAAGCAGATTCCAAAAATCAAATTTCACATGTGTAACATCTTCATTTTTGAGATATCAGTAGCCTAATTAAAAGAATTCAACACCATTTTCAGTCACTTTTATCCCCCCCCCCACTTCCCAAGTGGTATTTCCGAAAACTAAAAATACACGTTTCTTTATTTTTAATAGAATTAAAAAATTACCATTTTTCACTTCTGTAACATGTTAAGTTTTTTGAGATATACTGTAGAAATTCTCATTTTTAAATTTCACCCCTTTTTAGTTCCCCTTAAGTGGAGTTTCCAAAGACAAATCACCTATGTTTCTTTACACTTACAGGAGATTCCAAATACCCACGTTTTACGTCTGTAACATTTTACGCTTCTCAGATATTCTGTAGATATAGTCTTTCAAAAAATTCACCCCAATTTGCCACTCCTGTTTAACCGCCATTAATTGAATTTTCCAAAAGCAAAAATATACGTGTTTCTTTATTTTTAAAGGGGATTCTAAATACCAAATTTTACATCTATAAACTTTAAAAGTTTTGAGATATAGATACACTCATTTTAAAAATTTCATCCCCCTTTTCACCCCCCATTATTTGGATTTTCCCAAAACCAAAAAATACCTGTTTCTTTATTTTTAAAGTAGATCCCAAATACCAATTTTCAGGTTTGTAATATATTCAGTTTCTAAGATATAAGTATTCTCTT
Source organism: Anabrus simplex (assembly GCF_040414725.1). Taxonomy (NCBI): domain Eukaryota; kingdom Metazoa; phylum Arthropoda; class Insecta; order Orthoptera; family Tettigoniidae; genus Anabrus; species Anabrus simplex. Next base: position 106,894,958 of record NC_090266.1, on the reverse strand, counting down.
TAAAGGCATTCAACCCAATTTTCACCCCCTTTTCACCCCTCCTATTGGGATTTTCCGAAAACAAAAAACTACGTGTTCCTTGATTTATAATGAAGATTCTAAATACCAATTTTTACATCTCTAAACTTTAAAACGTTTGAGATATAGATGCACTCATTTTAAAAATTCACCCCCCTTTTCACCCTCGCATTAATTGGATTTTCCAAAAACAAAAAAATATGTGTTACTTTATTTTTGAAAGCGATCAAAAGTACCAATTTTGAGGTCTGTAATATCTTCAGTTTCTGAGATATAAGTATTCTCTTTAAAGGCATTCAACCCATTTTTCACCCCTTTTTACCCCTCCTATTGGGATTTTCCGAAAACAAAAAAATACGTGTTCCTTTATTTTTAATGAAGATTCTAAATACCAATTTTTACATCTCTAAACTTTAAATCTTTTGAGATATAGATGCACTCATTTTAAAAATTCACCCCCCCTTTCACCCTCGCATTAATTGGATTTTCCAAAAACAAAAAAATATGTGTTTCTTTATTTTTGACAGCGATCGAAAGTACCAATTTTGAGGTCTGTAATATCTTCAGTTTCTCAGATATAAGTAGCGGTATCCTGATTAAAGGCATTCAACCCATTTTTCACCCTTTTTCACCCCTCCTATTGGGATTATCTGAAAACAAAAAAATGCGTGTTTCCTTATTTTTAAAGAAGATTCTAAATACTAATTTTCACATCTGTAAACTTTTAAAGTTTTGAGATATAGACACACGAATTTTAAAATTTCACTCCCCTTTTCACCCCCTTAGCGACGGAATATCCAAAAATCCTCTCTTAGCGAGCACCTACATTATAATATGAATATATCCCCAAAATTTCATTTCTTTATGTCCAGTAGTTTTGGCTACTTTATATATATAGATAACTTGTCCTGACTGACTGACTGACTGACTGACTGACTGACTGACTGACTGATTCATCATCGCCGAGCCAAAACTACTGGACATAAAGAAATGAAATTTTGGGGATATATTCATATTAAGATGTAGGTGCTCGCTAAGAGAGGATTTTTGGATATTCCTTCGCTAAGGGGGTGAAAAGGGGGGTGAAATTTTAAAATGAGTGTATCTATATCTCAAAACTTTAAAAGTTTACAGATGTAAAAATTGGTATTTAGAATCTTCTTTAAAAATAACGAAACACGTATTTTTTTGTTTTCAGAAAAACCCAATAGGAGGGGTGAAAAAGGGTGAAAATGGGGAAAAATGGGTTGAATGCCTTTAATCAGGATACCGGTACTTATCTCTCAGAAACTGAAGATATTACAGACCTGAAAATTGGTACTTTTGATCTCTTTTAAAAATAAAGAAACACGTATTTTTTTGTTTTTGGAAAATCCAATTAATGGGAGGGTGAAAGGGGGGTGATTTTTTAAAATGAGTGTATCTAAATCTCAAAAATTTTAAAGTGTATGGATGTAAAAATTGGTATTTAGAATCTCCTTTAAAAATAAAGAAACACGTATTGTTTTGTTTTCGGAAAATCCCAATAGGAAGGGTGTAAAAGGGTGAATAATGGGTTGAATGCCTTAAATGAGGCTACTTATATTTCAGAACCTGAAGATATTACAGACCTGAAAATTGGTATTTTGAATCTACCTTAAAAGTAAAGAAACACGTATTTTTTCGTTTTTGGAAAATCCAAATATTGGGGGGTGAAAAGGGGGGGTGAATTTTTTAAAATATGTGTTAGTCTACATCTTAAAACTTTAAAATTTACAGATGTAAAAATTGGTAGTTAGAATCTCCTCTGAAAATAAAGGAATACGTATTTTTTTGTTTCCTGTAAATCCTAATAGGAGGGGTGTAAAAGGGTGAAAAATGGGTTGAATGCCTTTAATGAGTATACTTATATTTCAGAACCTGAAGATATTACAGAACTGAAAATTTGTATATGGGACCTCCTTTAAAAGTAAAGAAACACGTATTTTTTAGTTTTTGGAAAATCCGATTAATGGCGGTTAAACAGGAGTGACAAATTGGGGTGAATTTTTTGAAAGACTATATCTACAGAATATCTTGGAAACGTAAAATGTTACAGTCGTAAAATGCGGGTGTTTGGAATCTCCTGTAAATGTAAGGAAACATAGGTGATTTGTTTTTGGAAACTCCACTTAAGGGGAACTCAAAAGGGGTGAAATTTTAAAATGAGAATTTTTACAGTATATCTAAAAAAAACTTAACATGTTACAGAGGTGAAAAATGGTATTTTTTATCTCTATTAAACATAACGAATCGTGTATTTTTAGTTTTCGGAAATACCACTTGGGTGGTGGGGTGTTGGTTAAAGTGACTGAAAATGGTGTTGAATTCTTTTAATTAGGCTACTGATATCTCAAAAATGAAGATGTTACAGACGTGAAATTTGATATTTGCAATCTGCTTTAAAAGTAAAGAAAGACGTATTCTCGGAAAATCCAATGAAGGGGGGGGGGGGGTGAAAGAATTGAAAATTTAATTGACTTAATTGTATGAGAATGCATACATCTAACAAAAACTAAAGTTGTTACAGACGTGAAAATTCGTATTTCTATCTCCTTTAAAAACAAAGAAAAACGAGTTTTGGTGGGGAAACCATCTTGGAGGGTGGGAGTGTAAAGGAGATGAATTCCTTTCATGAGGACACATAAATCAAAAACTGAGGAAGTTAGAGTCGTGATAATTGGTATTTAGAAGATCTTTTACTATTAAAGAAACAAGTATTTTTTGCGGGAAAATTCACTTAGGGGGGGGGGGGGAGAGTAGTGTGAAATGAAGTGAAGAAAGTAAATTATTTTTATGGGGATACTTATATCTCAAAACTGAAGGCAATAGACGTGAACATTGGTGTTTGGAATCTCCTTTAAACATGAAGAAACAAGCCTTCCTTTAATTTTTTTTTGGGGGGGTTTTCTCCGGATACTCCGGTTTTCCCTGTCATCAGCCATTCCAGCAACACATAATAATAATAATAATAATAATAATAATAATAATAATAATAATAATAATAATAATAATAATAATAATAATGTTCCGGACCGTCGTCAAATGTGCGGACCGCGTTGGAAACGGCTCCTGGACGGGTAATGACTAAGAATGCAGTCCGGCCGCGGGTTCAGTGCCGCCAAAGCACCCAATATGACACCACGCGGGATCTCCTGAAGGATTTTATACATATTAAAATGATTATAGGAAAAGATGGCAAAGATTTACGGACCCAACTGACCGGGAGGAATACCTGAGCCTAGCCCGGGAAGTACGAAATCGATTCCTGGAAAGGAAGATTGAAAAATGGGAGGAAACGTGCCGTAATCTAATAGAAAACGAGTCAGATCGGGAATTTTGTTGGATTCTCGCAGAAAACGAGTCAGATCGCGAATTTCGGCGGATTATATATCTAAAACAATAAGCATTCAATTATAAATTTCAGTATAATACCGTAGCGAAGCACGGGTATCTTGCTAGTCTATATATATAAAATAGCTTGTCCTGACTGACTGACTGACTGACTGACTGACTGACTGACTGACTGATTCATCATCGCCGAGCCAAAACTACTGGACATAAAGAAATGAAATTTTGGAGATATATTCATATTAAGATGTAGGTGCTCGCTAACAGAGGATTTTTGGACATTCCGTCGCTAAGGGGGTGAAAAGGGGGGTGAAATTTTAAAATGAGTGTGTCTATATCTCAAAACTTTAAAAGTTTTCAGATGTGAAAATTGGTATTTAGAATCTTCTTTAAAAATAAGGAAACACGTATTTTTTGTTTTGAGACAATCCCAATAGGAGGGGCGAAAAAGGGTGAAAAAGTGGTTGAATGCCTTTAATCGGGATACAGGTACTTATATCTCAGAAACTGAAGATATTACAGACATGAAAATTGGTACTTTTGATCTCTTTTAAAAATAAAAAACACGTATTTTTTTGTTTTGGGGAAATCCAATTAATGGGAGGGTGAAAAGGGGGTGAATTTTTAAAATGGGTGCATCTATATCTCAAAACTTTTACAGTTTACAGATGTAAAAATTGGTACTTAGAATCTTCATTAAAAACAAAGAAACACGTAATTTTTGTTTTCGGAAAATCCCAATAGGAGGGGCGAAAAGGGGTGAAAACGTGATTGAATGACTTTAATGAGGATACTTATATCTTAAAGATATTACAGACCTGAAAATTGATGTTTAGGATCTCCTTTAAAAATAAAGAAATACATATTTGTTTGTTTTTGGAAAATCCAATTAATGGGGGGTGTGAAAAGGGGGTGAATTTTTAAAATGAGTCTATCTATATCTCAAAACTTTTAAAGTTTAAAAATGTAAAAATTGGCATTTAGAATCTCCTTTAAAAATAAAGAAACACGTATTTTTTTTGTTTTCATAAATCCCAATTGGAAGGGTGGAAAAGGGTGAAAAAGCGGTTGAATGCCTTTAATGAGGGTACTTATATTTCAGAACCTGAAGATATTACAGACCTAAAAATTGGTATTTGGGATTTACTTTAAAAATAAAGAAACAGGTATTTTTTTGATTTTGGAAAATCCAAATAATGGAGGGTGAAAAGGGGGGTGAATTTTTAAAATGAGTGTGTCTACATCTTAAAACTTCAAAAGTTTACAGATGTAAAAAAATGGTATTTAGAATCTTCTTTAAAAACACAAGAACACGTATTTTTTGCTTTCTTTAAATCCCAATAGGAGGGGTGTAAATGGGTGAATAATGGGATGAATGCCTTTAATGAGGATACATATATCTCAGAAACTGAAAATATTACAGAACTGAAAATTTGTATATGGGAGCTCCTTTAAAAATAAGGAAACACGTATTTTTTTTTGTTTTTGGAAAATCCAATTAATGGCGGTTAATCAGGAGTGACAAACTGGGGTGAATTCTTTGAAAGGCTATATCTACAGAATATCTGAGAAACGTAAAATGTTACAGACGTAAAAAGTGGGTATTTGGAATCTCCTGTAAATGTAAAGAAAGATAGGTGATTTGTTTTTGAAAACTCCACTTAAGGGGAAATAAAAAGGGGTGAAATATTAAAAAGCGAATTTCTACAGTATACCTCAAAAACTTAACATGTTACAGAAGTGAAAATGGTATTTTTATCTCTATTAAAAATAAAGAAACGTGTATTTTCAGCTTTCGGAAATACCACTTGGGTGGAAAGGGGGGGGGCGGTAAAAGTGACTGAAAATGGTGTTGAATTCTTTTAATTAGGCTACTGATATCTCAAAATGAAGATATTACAGACGTGAAATTAGACATTTGGAATCTGCTTTAAAAGTAAAGAAACACGTATTCTCGGAAAATCCAATGAAGGGGGGGGGGGGGTGAAAGAATTGAAAAAAAATTGAATTAATTGTATGAGAATACATACATCTAATAGAAACTAAAGTTGTTACGGACGTGAAAATTGGTATTTGAATCTCCTTAAACAAAGAAAAACGCGTTTGGGTGGCGGGAGTGAAAAGGAGTTGAATTCCTTTCATGAAGACACATAAATCAAAAACTGAAGAAGTTAGAGTCGTGATAATTACTATTTAGAAGATCCTTTACTATTAAGGAAACAAGTATATTTTGCCGGAAAATTCACTTACGGGGTGTGGGTGGGGGGGAGGGGAGTGTGAAAGGAAGTGAAAATAAAGTGAATTATTTTTATGGGGATACTTATATCTCAAAACTGAATGTAACAGGTGTGAACATTGGTGTTTGGAATATCCTTTAAACATAAGGAAACAAGTCTGCTATTTTTTTGTGGGGGGGGGGGGGTGAAAATAAACTTAACGGCGGTGGGGTGTAAAAGGAGGTGAGATCAATTGATTTTACTGTTCATAATGTACTTAAGGAGCCTCCGTTTCTCAGGCGGCAGCGCGCCGGCCTCTCGCAGCTGGGTTCCGTGGTTCAAATCCCGGTCACTCCATGTGACATTCGTGCGGGACAAAACGGAGGCGGGACAGGTTTTTCTCCGGATACTTCGATTTTCTCTGTCATCATTCATTCCAGCAACACTGTCCAATATTTCATTTCATTTATCATTCAACGATCATTGCCCCAGAGGTGTGCTTCGGCAGCCGGCATAATTCCTATTGTCGCCGCTAGATGGGGCTTTATTCATTCCATTCCTGACCCTGTCGAATGACTGGAAACAGGTTATATAGTTTCGATGTACTTATTCTGATCATAAACCGATCATTTTTAATCTTTCCTGGGTTCGCTCTCAACAGCCATCTTTTCCTTCGGAGAACGTTCTTAGATTACAGTAGATTCTCCTGGCATGTAAATAAAATTTTAAACACATTTGAAATAAACGATAGGAATGAGATGGACCGTCAAATTGTTCACCTCTATAATAAGGTCAACAATGCACGGAAGTATGTCATTGGTATCGCCAGAAATCCCGCACACTTGCCTACGCGCGACGATGGTGCTGGTCACATTGTAACAATGACACTGGCAGCAGATGTAATTTACCGCCAAGTAGCGATCTTGCATCTTGCTGTGGGGTTCAGAACATCTTTTAATAATAATAATAATAATAATAATAATAATAATAATAATAATAATAATAATAATAATAGTAATGTTCTGGACCGTTGTCAAATGTGCGGACCCCCCTGGAAACGGGTCCTGGACGGGTAATGACTAAGAATGCAGTCCGGCCGCGGGTTCAGTACCGCCAAGGCACCTAAGACGACACCACGCCGGATCTCCTGAAGGATTTGATCCATATTAAAAACGCTTATAGGAAAAGATGGCAAAGATTTAGGGACCCAACTGACGGGGTGGAATATCTGGACCTAGCCCGTGAAGTACGAAATCGATTGCTGGAAAGAAAGATTGAAAAATGTGAGGAAACATACCGTAATCTATTGGAAAACGAGTCAGATCGCGAATTTTGGCGGATTCTCGGAGAAAACGAGTCAGATCGCTAATTTCGGCGGATTATATATCTAAAACAATTAGCATTCAATTATAAATTACAGTATAATACCGTAGCGAAGCACGGGTATCTTGCTACTTTATATATATAAGAAAACATAAAGGTCCGATAATACTGCCTTGAGGAATTCCCCTCTTAATTATTACAGGGTCAGATAAAGCTTCACCTACTCTAATTCTCTGAGATCTATTTTCTAGAAATATAGCAACCCATTCAGTCACTCTTTTGTCTAGTCAAATTGCACTCATTTTTGCCAGTAGTCTCCCATGATCCACCCTATCAAATGCTTTAGACAGGTCAATCGCGATACAGTCCATTTGACCTCCAGAATCCAAGATATCTGCTATATCTTGCTGGAATCCTACAAGTTGAGCTTCAGTGGAATAACCCTTCCTAAAACCGAATTGCCTTTTATCGAACCAGTTATTAATTTCACAATCATGTCTAATATAATCAGAAAGAATGCCTTCCCAAAGCTTACATACAATGCATGTCAAACTTACTAGGCTGTAATTTTCAGCTTTATGTCTATCACCCTTTCCTTTATACACAAGGGCTACTATAGCAAATCTCCATTCATCTGGTATAGCTCCTCCGACCAAACTATAATCAAATAAGTACTTCTCCCGAATACTGGGTACTGGCAGCACTTAAGCGACTGCAGCTATCGAGCCCGGTGTCTTGATTAGTGATGTTAAAGTGCTTCCACCTCTGTGTCCTGAACTTCGATTCGGTTTATCGATTTAAAATAGAAGCAAATAACGCTGCATTTGGTCTCTAGTTTCGTATGAGATAAGAGATCAGAGAATAAAGGCTAATAATAATCTCTAAATATTAGTGTATATGAAGTCCGACTCGTTGGCTGAACGGTCAGCGTACTGGCCTTCGGTTCAGAGGGTCCTGGGTTCGATTCCCGGCCGGGTCGGGGATTTTAACCTTAATTGGTTAATTCCAATGGCACGGGGGCTGGTTGTACGTGTTGTCTTCATCATCATTTCATCCTCATCACGACGCGCAGGTCGCCTACGGGAGTCAAATAGAAAGACCTGCACCTGGCGAGCCGAACCCGTCCTGGGATATCCCGGCACTAAAAGCCATACGACATTTCATTTCAGTGTATATGAAAACACGGTAAAACTCGCTTTTGTCTTCAATTGGCTTTACGTCTCACCGACACAGATGGGTCTTATGGCGACGATGGGATCGGAATGGACTAGGAGGGGAAGGAAGTGGCCGTGGCCTTAATTAAGTACAACCCCAGTATTTGCGTGATGTGTAAATGGGGAAACACTGGGCAAGTTGGCCGTGCGGTCAGGGGTGCGCAGCTGTGAGCTTGCATCCGTGAGATAGTGGGTTCGAGCCGCAATGTCGGCGGACTTGAAGATGATTTTCCGTGGTTTCCCATTTTAACACCAGGAAAATGCTGGGGCTGTACCTTAATTAAGGCCACGGCCACTTCCTTCCCACTCGTAGGCCTTTCCCGTCCCATCGTAACCATAAGACCTATCTATGTCGGCGTGACGTAAAACAAATTGTAAAGAAATGTAAACAATGGGAAATCCACGGAAAACCATCTTCAGGGCTCCCGACAGTGGGGATCGAGCCCACTATCTCCCTGATGCAAGGTGAAACTATTAACGTGATTTTGTCATCGGTTGGTTTCAATAATGCGGTTTCTTGACTGTTGTCTTACTCCCTGTCATTCCTCCTGGAGCCAACTCAAAGTAGTATTCAGAAGGCTGTGATAATTTTAGCAACTTGTGTTTTATTTTTCCATTTCTTTGCTTTTGGCCTCCAACTATCAGCTATTTTCAAAATGGACAGTAAAGAAAATGAAGTATTCAGACATCCAAGAACTCCTAATTTTAGCCCTCATGAGAATTTCGTCTTGCTCGATTTATTTGAGAAATACTTAACAAAACCTTCCATAACATCTTTACGCTTTGTATAAGAGGGAGTTTAGTGAACTGTGCTGATAACTAAGAAAAGACATCTGACACCTTATGTATTATGCGACACGGCTTTGTTCTCTTAATACCATGAACATCAGGAATCTCTCCTTGAAATATTCCACTTGCATACAGAGTCGCAGTGATATTAGAGAGTGATGTACAGCCGTTATGGGATTGTTTCTCCCAGCAGGGAATTGTAGTTCTTCGTCACTTATATTTAAAATATTCCTTCTTATTTCTTCTTTAATCGAAGTTGTCTGTGAGGCCAGCCTCAGTGGCTCAGACGGTTTGGGGCGCTGGCCTTCTGACCCCTGCTTAGCAGGTTCGATCCTGGCCCAGTCCGGTGATATTTGAAGGTTGTCCAATCCGTCAGCTTCATGTAGGTAGATTTGCTGGCTCGTAAAAGAACTCCTGTGGGACAAAATTCCGGCACCTCGGCGTCGTTCAAAACCGTAAGAAAGTATTTAGTGGGACGTAAAATAAATAACATTGTTATTAGTTTCTTCTGAGACTAAAAATGTTTTAGTTCTTCGAACGGATCCATCCTGTCTTGCATAACTCTGCTTTCATTCCGTCCAAATATATTATGATAAGGACCGAGTGAGTGGCTGCGCGGTTTGGACCATTTGGAGCATTCGGTATACAATAGCTTCGTGCCCCAGTATCAGCAGTCCTGAAGGTGTTTCCCCGTGGTTTCCCATTTTCACACCAGGCTGTACATTAATCAAGGCTACGGTCGCTTCCATCCCACTCCTAGCTCTTTCCTATCACGACGTCGAGATAAGACTTATCTCTGTCGGTACGACGTGAAGCATATTATAAAACTAATATTGGCCTAAGGAAGATGTTATAAGTAATTTTTTAGTTGAATTTGGGATTCCTTAACACGGTTTCTTTGCAAAATCGTTCCCTTACGAACGTTTAATATTGTACCATGGCAAAACTTCGTTGAACTCGAAACCGAACTTGCCGAAACGAAAGTACGGGTATACTATGGTGAATTATAAAGTATACCGCGGTATTCTCTTTACCGAGATTGATGCTCCCGACCATAAGAAGTGCTACGAGTTATAAATAGTGACGTGCATTATGAGGAAAATATATATTTAATACGGTATGTTTTCGGCCACGTTATAAATTTTGGTGCCACTGTACATACACAATGGCTGGTGTTCTGTTAAGTATTTTACATATCAAGTATGAGGAAACCATTATTTTGTGGTTATTCTACTAACGACAATGTGTACTAGGTAAATTAGGCAGGTGGGAATTGAACCTATGTTGCTCCAGATAAATGTTATAATAGAACAGCCAAGACCCAAATGTACAGGACGTGCTGAGTGTAAGCTTCGCCCCCGGAATGACATCTAAGACCACTATTAGCATAGCTAATGAGTCGCCTTGTTTCCGCCCATGTGCACTTACCAACACGGCTGTTATTTCAGTCCCCAGGAAAAATAGAAGGGAAGAAGGGGAGGAGCCTTAATGAGCTACACAGCTGAGGAAGGGCAATCGTCAATTTAAATAGACTATGCAATTCCTGTCACCACATAGTGGGACATGGTTAACTCACTAGAACAAACGATTTGATCGTGGAGCACAAGAATTATGCTGAAAACTTAGAATCCACGAGTGAACCTCATGTTATTTTTACTGGGCAGAATATAAAGGTAATAGTTCTCATCTGCTCGAAAATAATTCTATAGTTCTTAAGAGGATTATTTTAAAATTCTCTGCGTGTTGTTGTTGAATCATGTTGGGAGTCAAGTTCCTATCGGTTTATATAACATCTACGGAGAAAGGAAAAGAAAGAGCAGATTTCATAGATCCTGGATCATTAATAATAATAATAATAATAATAATAATAATAATAATAATAATAATAATAATAATAATAATAATGACAATAACAATGTCCGCCTCTGTGGTGTAGCGGTTAGCGTGATTAGCTGCAATCCCGGAGGCCCGGCTCCGATTCCCAGCTCTGCTAAGAAATTTGAAGGGGTACGAGGACTGGAACCGCGACCGCTCAGCCTCGGGGGGGGGGGGGGGGTCAACTGAGTAGGGGCTGTTCAATTTCCACCTCATCCCTCCTCGAAGTGGTTTTCCGTAGCTTCCCACTTCTTCTCCAAGTAAATGCCGGGATAGTACCTAAATTATTTTTTTGCTAGGGGCTTTACGTCGCACCGACACAGATAGGTCTTATGGCGACGATGGGATAGGAAAGGCCTAGGAGTTGGAAGGAAGCGGCCGTGGCCTTAATTAAGGTACAGCCCCAGCATTTGCCTGGTGTGAAAATGGGAAACCACGGAAAACCATCTTCAGGGCTGCCGATAGTGGGATTCGAACCTACTATCTCCCGGATGCAAGCTCACAGCCGCGCGCCGGTACCTAAATTAAGGCCATGGCCAATTTATGCCCTCTTCCTTGACTATACGTTCCGATCTTCCCATCCCCCACAAGACTCCTGTTCAGCATAGCAGGTGAGGCCGTCTGGGAGAGGTTCTGGTCCTTCTCCTCAGTTGTATCCATGACCCAAAATATTACGCTCCAGGACACTGTCCTTCAGGCGGTAGAGTAGGAAACCCTCGCTGAGTCCGAGAGAAAAACCAACGCTGGAGGGTAAACCGATTTAGAAAGGAAGGAAGAAATAATAAAAAAAATAATAATAATAATAATAATAATAATAATAATAATCTTTATTCAGCTAATCCCAGTTACTTCTGGTATTCCGAAAGCCACCTAGCCTCATTTCCATTTCGGCAGGGAATTTTAGGCCGGATGCTCTTCCTGATCTCATGTGAATTTTGAGATGAGAATCTCTAATTAGGAACGACAGAGATGCGATACTCAGCCTTCCGGGAGCGAACCATGTAGCTAAGCCACATAGCTAATCATAGCATCTCATCATCTATATATATAAAGTAGCTTGTCCTGACTGACTGACTGACTGACTGACTGATTCATCATCGCCGAGCCAAAACTACTGGACATAAAGAAATGAAATTTTGGGCATAGATTCATATTATAATGCAGGTGCTCGCTAAGAGAGGATTTTTGGATATTTCGTCGCTAAGGGGGTGAAAAGGGGGGTGAAATTTTAAAATGAGTGTGTCTATATCTCAAAACTTTAAAAGTTTACAGATGTGAAAATAGGTATTTAGAATCTTCTTTAAAAATAAGGAAACACGTATTTTTTTGTTTACAGACAATCCCAATAGGAGGGGTGAAAAAGGGTGAAAAATGGGTTGAATGCCTTTAATCAGGATACCGCTACTTATATCTCAGAAACTGAAGATATTACAAACCTCAAAATTGGTACTTTCGATCGCTGTCAAAAATAAAGAAACACATATTTTTTTGTTTTTGGAAAATCCAATTAATGCGAGGGAGAAAGGGGGGTGAATTTTTAAAATGAGTGAATCTGTATCTCCAAACTTTTAAAGTTTGCAGATGTAAAAATTGGTATTTAGAATCTTCATTAAAAATAAAGAAACATGTCTTTTTTTGTTTTCGGAAAATCGCAATAGGAGGAGTGAAAAGGGGTGGAAAAAGGGTTGAATGCCTTTAATGAGGCTACTTATATCTCAGAAACTGAAGATATTACAGACCTGAAAATCGGTGTTTGGGATCTCCTTTAAAAATAAAGAAACACGTATTTTTTGTTTCTGGAAAATCCAATTAAGGGAGGGGTTGAAAAGGGGGTAATATTTTAAAATGAGTGTATCTATATCTCAAAACTTTTAAAGGTTATAGATGTAAAAATTGGTATTTAGAATCTCCTTTAAAAATAAAGAAACACGTATTCTTTTGTTTTCGGAAAATCCCAATAGGAAGGGTGTAAAAGGGTGAATAATGGGTTGAATGCCTTTAACGAGGCTACTTATATTTCAGAACCTGAAGATATTACAGACCTGAAAATTGGTATTTGGGATCTACTGTAAAAGTAAAGAAACGCGTATTTTTTCTTTTTTGGAAAATCCAAATATTGGGGGGTGAAAAGGGGGTTGAATTTTTTAAAATAAGTTCGTCTACATCTTAAAACTTTAAAATTTACAGATGTAAAAATTGGTAGTTAGAATCTCCTCTAAAACCAAAGGAACACGTATTTTTTTTGTTTCCTGTAAATCCCAATAGGAGGGGTGTAAAAGGGTGAAAAATGGGTTGCATGCCTTTAATGAGGATACATATATGTCAGAAACGAAAGATATTACAGAACTGAAAATTTGTATATGGGATCTCCTTTAAAAATAAAGAAACACGTATTTTTTGTTTTTGGAAAATCCAATTAATGGCGGTTAAACAGGAGTGACAAATTGGGGTGAATTTTTTGAAAGACTATATCTACAGAATATCTCGGAAACGTAAAATGTTACAGACGTAAAATGTGGGTGTTTGGAATCTCCTGTAAATGTAAAGAAACATAGGTGATTTGTTTTTGGAAACTCCACTTAAGGGGAACTCAAAAGGGGTGAAATTTTTAAATGAGAATTTTTACAGTATATCTAAAAAAACTTAACATGTTACAGAAGTGAAGAATGGTATTTTTTATCTCCATTAAACATAAAGAAACGTGTATTTTTAGTTTTCGGAAATATCACTTGGGTGGTGGTGGGGGGTAAAAGTGACTGAAAATGGTGTTGAAGTCTTTTGAAGATGTTACAGACGTGAAATTTGATATTTTCAATCTGCTTTAAAAGTAAAGAAACACATACATCTAATAAAAACTAAAGTTGTTGCAGACGTGAAAATTCGCATTTGGATCTTCTTTAAAAACAAAGAAAAACGGGGTTTTGGGTGGGAAACCATCTTGGAGGGCGGAAGTGTAAAGGAGTTGAATTCCTTTCATGAGGACACATGAATCAAAAACGGAAGAAGTTAGAGTCGTGATAATTGGTATTTAGAAGATCCTTTACTATTAAAGAAACAAGTATTTTTTGCGGGAAGGTTCACTTAGGGGGGGGGGGGGGAGTACTGTGAAATGGAGTGAAAAAAGTAAATTACTTTTATGGGGATACTTATATCTCAAAACTGAAGGTAATAGACGTGAACATTGGTGTTTGGAATCTCCCTTAAACATAAATAAACGAGCCTTCTTTTAATTTTTTGGGGGGGTGGGGGGTTGGCGGTAAATAAACTTAACGGCGGTGGGGTGTAAAAGGAGGTGGGACCAATTGATTTTACTGTTATTAATGTACATATAAGGATCCACCGTTGCTCAGGCGGCAGCGCGCCGGCCTCTCACAGCTGGGTTCCGTGGTTCAAATCCCGGTCACTCCATGTGACATTCGTGCTGGACAAAACGGAGGCGGGACAGGTTTTTCTCCGGATACTCCGGTTTTCCCTGTCATCAGCCATTCTAGCAAGACATAATAATAATAATAACAATAATAATAACAATAATAATAATAATAATGTTCCGGACAGTCGTCAAATGTGAGGACCGCGCTGGTAACGGCTCCTGGATGGGTAATGACTAAGAACGCAGTCCGGCCGCGGGTTCAGTGCCGCCAAGGCACCCAATATGACACCACGCCGGATCTCCTGAAGGATTTTATCCATATTAAAAATGATTAAAGGAAAAGATAGCAAAGATTTACGAATCCAACTGACCAGGAGGAATACCTGAGCATAGCCCGGGAAGTACGAAATCGATTGCTGGAAAGGAAGATTGAAAAATGGGAGGAAACGTGCTGTAAAATAATAGAAAACGAGTCAGATCGGGAATTTTGGTGGATTCTCGCAGAAAACGAGTCAGATCGCGAATTTTCGCGGATTATATATCTAAAACAATAAGCATTCAATTATAAATTTCAGTATAATACCGTAGCGAAGCACGGGTATCTGGCTAGTCTATATATATAAAATAACTTGTCCTGACTGACTGACTGACTGACTGACTGACTGATTCATCATCGCCGAGCCAAAACTACTGGACATAAAGAGATGACATTTTGGGGATATATTCATATTAAGACGTAGGTGCTCGCTAAGAGAGGATTTTTGAATATTCCTTCGCTAAGGGGGTGAAAACGGGGGTGAAATTTTAAAATGAGTTGCTCTATATCTCAAAACTTTAAAAGTTTACAGATGTAAAAATTGGTATTTAGAATCTTCTTTAAAAATAAGGAAACATGTATTTTTTTGTTTTCAGAAAATCCCAATAGCAGGGGTGAAAAAGGTTGAAAATGGGAAAAAATGGGTTGAATGCCTTTAATCAGGATACCGGTACCTATATCTCAGAAGCTGACGATATTACAGACCTGAAAATTGGTACTTTTGATCTCTTTTAAAAATAAAGAAACACGTAATTTTTTGTTTTTAGAAAATCCAATTAATGGGAGGGTGTAAAAGGGGTGAATTTTTAAAATGAGTGAATCTATATCTCCAAACTTTTAAAGTTTGCAGATGTAAAAATTGGTATTTAGAACCTTCATTAAAAATAAAGGAACACGTATTTTTTTTGTTTTCGGAAAATCGCAATAGGAGGAGTGAAAAGGGGCTAAAAAGTGGTTGAATGCCTTTAATGAGGCTACTTATATATCAGAAACTGAAGATATTACAGACCTGAAAATTGGTGTTTGGGATCTCCGTTAAAAATAAAGAAACACGTATTTTTTTGTTTCTGGAAAATCCAATTTAGGGGGGGGGGGGGTGAAAAGGGAGTAATATTTTAAAGTGAGTGTATCTATCTCAAAATTTTTAAAGGTTATATATGTGAAAATTGGTATTTAGAATCTCCTTTAAAAATAAACAAGCACACGTGTTTTTCTCGTTTTTGGAAAATCCAAATATTGGGGGGTAAAAAGGAGGGAGGGTAAATTTTTTAAAATGAGTGTGTATACATCTTAAAACTTTAAAATTTACATATGTAAAAATTGGTAGTTAGAATCACCTCTAAAAATAAAGGAAAACGTATTTTTTGTTTCCTGTAAATCCCAATAGGAGGGGTGTAAAAGGGTGAAAAATGGGTTGAATGCCTTTAATGAGGATACATATATCTCAGAAACGAAAGATATTACAGAACTGAAAATTTGTATATGGGATCTCTTTTAAAAATAAAGAAACACGTATTTTTTTAGTTTTGGAAAATCCAATTAATGGAGGTTAAACAGGAGTGACAAATTGGGTGAATTTTTGAAAGACTATATCTACAGAATATCTTGGAAAAGTAAAATGTTACAGACGTAAAAAGTGGGTGTTTGTAATCTCCTGTAAATCTAAAGAAACATAGGTGATTTGTGTTTGGAAACTCCACTTAAGGGAAACTCAAAAGGGGTGAAATTTTAAAATGAGAATTTTTACAGTTTATCTCAAAAAACTTAACATGTTACAGAAGTGAAAAATGGTATTTTTTATCTCTATTAAACATAAAGAAACGTGTATTTTTAGCTTTCGGAAATACCACTTGGGTGGAGGGGGGGGGGGTAAAAGTGACTGAAAAAGGTGTTGAATTCTTTTAATTAGGCTACTGATATCTCAAAAATGAAGATGTTACAGATGTGAAATTTGATATTTGCAATCTGCTTTAAAAATAATGAAACACGTATTCTCGGAAAATCCAATGAAGGGGGGGGGGTGAAAGAATTGAAAAATTAATTGAATTAATTGAATGAGAATACATACATCTAATAAAAACTAAAGTTGTTACAGACGTCAAAATTCGTATTTGGATCTCCTTTAAAAACAAAGAAAAACGCGTTTTGGGCGGAAACCATCTTGGAGGGCGGGAGTGTAAAGGAGTTGAATTCCTTTCATGAGGACACATAAATCAAAAACTGAAGAAGTTAGAGTCGTGATAATTGGTATTTAGAAGATCCTTTACTATAAAAGAAACAAGTATTTTTTGCGGGAAAATTCACTTAGGGGGGGGGGGGGTTAGTGTGAAATGAAGTGAAAAAAGAAAATTATTTTTATGGGGATACTTATATCTCAAAACTGAAGGTAATAGACGTGAACATTGGTGTTTGAAATATTCTTTAAACATAAGAAGCAAGCCTTCTTTTAATTTTTTTTTTGGGGGGGGGGGTGAGCCGGTAAATAAACTTAACGGCGGTGGGGTGTAGAAGGAGGTGAGACCAATTGATTTTACTGTTCTTAATGTACTTATAAGGATCCTCGGCAGCGCGCTGGCCTCTCACAGCTGGGTTCCGCGGTTCAAATCCCGTTCACTCCATGTGACATTCGTGCTGGACAAAACGGAGGCGGGACAGGTTTTTCTCCGGATAATCCGGTTTTCCTGTCATCATCCATTCCAGCAACACATAATAATCATAATAATAATAATAATAATAATAATAATAATAATAATAATAATAATAATAATAATAATAATAATAATGTTCCGGACCGTCGTCAAATGTGCGGACCGCGCTGGAAACGGCTCCTGGACGGGTAATGACTAAGAATGCAGTCCGGCCGCGGGTTCAGTGCCTTCTAGGCACCCAATATGACCCCACGCCGGATCTCCTGAAGGATTTTATCCATATTAAAAATGATTATAGGAAAAGATGGCAAAGATTTACGGACCCAACTGACCGGGAGGAATACCTGAGCCTAGCCCGGGAAGTACGAAATCGATTGCTGGAAAAGAAGATTGAAAAATGGGAGGAAACATGCCGTAATCTAATAGAAAACGAGTCAGATCGGGAATTTTGGTGGGTTCTCGCAGAAAACGAGTCAGTCCGCGAATTTCGGCGGATTATATATCTAAAACAATAAGCATTCAATTATAAATTTCAGTATAATACCGTAGCGAAGCACGGGTATCTTGCTAGTCTCTATATATAAAATAACTTGTCGTGATTGCCTGACTGACTGATTCATCATCGCCGAGCCAAAACTACTGGACATAAAGAAATGAAATTTAGGGGATACATACAAATTAAGTTGTAGGTGCTCGCTAAGAGAGTATTTTTGGATATTCCGTCGCTAAGGGGGTGAAAAGGGGGGGGGGTGAAATTTTAAAATGAGTGTATCTATATCTCAGAACTTTAAAAGAGTACAGATGTAAAAATTGGTATTTAGAATCTTCTTTAAAAATAAGGATACACGTATTTTTTTGTTTTCAGAAAATCCCGATGGGAGGGGTGAAAAAGGGTGAAAAAGTGGTTGATTGCCTTTAATCAGGATACCGGTAATTATATCTCAGAAGCTGAAGATATTACAGACCTGAAAATTTGTACTTTTGATCTCTTTTAAAGATAAAGAAACACGTATTTTTTGTTTTGGAAAATCCAGTCTTTAATGAGGATACTTATATCTCAGAAACTGAAGATAGTACACACCTGAAAATTGGTATTTGGGAGCTCCTTTAAAAATAAAGGAACATTTTTTTGCTTTTGGAAAATCCAAACAGTAGGGGGGCGGGGGATTAAAAGGTGGATTTTTGAAATGAGTGTATCTATATCTCAAAACTTTATAAAAGTTTGCACATGTAAAAGTTGATATTTAGAATCTTCTTTAAAAATAAAGGAACACGTATTTTTTGGTTTTCTGTAAATCCCAATAGGAGGGGTGTAAAAGGTGAATAATGGATTGAATGCCTTTAATGTGGATACATATATCTCAGAAACTGAAGATATTACACAACTGAAAATTTGTATATGGGATCTCCTTTAAAAACAAAGACAATCCAATCAATGGCAGTTAAACAGGAGTGACAAATTGGGGTGAATTTTTTGAAAGGCTATATCTACAGAATGTCTGAGAAACGTAGAATGTTAGAGACGTAAGAGGTGGTATTTGGAATCTCCTGTAAATCTAAAGAAATATGGGTGATTTGTTTTTGGAAACTCCTCCTAAGGGGAACTAAAAAGGGGGTGAAATTTTAAAATGAGAATTTATACAGTATATCACAAAAAACTTAACATGTTACAGAAGTGAAAAATGGTATTTTTATCTCTTTTAAAAACAATGAAAAGTGTATTTTTAGTTTTCGGAAATACCACTTGCGGGGTGGGGGTAAAAGTGACTGAAAATGGTGTCGAATTCTTTTAATTAGGCTACTGTTATCTCAAAAATGAAGATGTTACAGACGTGAAATTTGATATTTGGAATCTGCTTTAAAAGTAAAGAAACACGTATTCTCGGAAAATCCAATGAATGGGGGGGGGGGAGATGAAAGAATTGAAAAATTAATTGACTTAATTGTATGAGAATACTTACATCTAGTAAAAACTAAAGTTGTTAGGGCCTACAAACGTGAAAATTGGTATTTGGTTCTCCTTTGAAAACAAGGAAAAACCCGTTTTGGGCCTTGGGGAAAAATTTGGGGGCCGGGAGTGAAAAGGAGTTGAATTCCTTTCATGAGGACACATAAATAAAAAACTGAAGAAGTTAGAGTCGTGATAATTGATATTTAGAAGATCCTTTACTATTAAAGAAACAAGTATTTTTGCCGTAAAATTCACATGGGGGGGCGGGGGGAGGAGAGTGAAAGTGAAAAAAGTGAATTATTTTTATCTCAAAACTGAAGGTAATGGACGTGAACATTGGTGTTTGGAATCTCCTTTAAACATAAAGAGACACGCCTTCTTTTAGTTTTTTGGGGGTGGGGTAAAAGGAGGTGTGACCAATTGATTTTATTGTTCATAATGTATTTATAAGGAGCCTCCGTTGCTCAAGCGGCAGCGCGCCGGCCTCTCACAGCTGGGTTCCGTGGTTCAAATCCCGGTCTCTCCATGTGACATTCGTGGTGGAGAAAACGGAGGTGCGATAGGTTTTTCTCCGGATACTCCGGTTTTCCCTGTCATCATTCATTCCAGCAACACTGTCCAATATAATTTCATTCCATATGTCATTCATTAATCATTGCCCCAGGGGAGTGCTACAGGTTTCGGCAGCCGGCACAATTCCTATTGTCGCCGCTAGATGGGGCTTTATTCATTCCATTCCTGACCCCGTCGAATGACTGGAAACAGGCTATATATTTTCGATGTACCTATTCTGATCATAAACCGATCATTTTAAATCTTTCCTGGGTTCGTTTTCAACAGCCATATTTTCCTTCGGAGAACGTTCTTAGATTACAGTAGATTCTCCTAGCATATAAATAAAAATTTAAAACCATTTGAAATAAACGATAGGAATGAGACTGACCGTCAAATTGTTCACCTGTATAATAAGGTCAATAATGTACGGAAGTATGTCATTCGTATCGCCAGAAATCCCGCACACTTGCCTACGCGCGACAATGGTGCTGGTCACATTGTCAACAATGACAATGGCAGCAGATATAATTTACAGCCAAGTAGCGGTCTTGCATCTTGCTGTGGGGTCCAGAATATCTAATAACAATAACAATAATAATAATAATAATAATAATAATAATAATAATAATAATAATAATAATAATAATAATAATAATAATAATGTTCTGGACCGTCGTCAGATGTGCGGACCGCGCTGGAAACGGGTCCTGGACGGGTAATGACTAAGAATGCTGTCCGGCCGCGGGTTCAGTACCGCCAAGGCACCCAAGGCGACACCACGCCGGATCTCCTGAAGGATGTGATCCATATTAAAAATGCTTATAGGAAAAGATGGCAAAGATTTAGGGACCCAACTGACCGAGTGGAATACCTGGAACTAGCCCGGGAAGTACGAAATAGATTGCTGGAAATAAAGATTGAAAAATGGGAGGAAACTTGCCGTAATCGATTAGAAAACGGGTCGGATCGCGAATTTTGGCGGATTCTCGCAGTAAACGAGTCATATCGCGAATTTCGGCGGATTATATATCTAAAACAATAAGCATTCAATTATAAATTTCAGTATAATACCGTAGCGAAGCACGGGTATCTTGCTAGTTGATAATAAAATCGTCTCTGTTCAAGGAATATCGTGTATCTGACAATGATCTTCCTATCCATTATTTTCCTTAAGACTGCTCACGCCCCTTAACCATATATGGATATGAGTCCATCAGACCAGTTTCGTCGTGTTTGTTTTCCTACGCTTATGTGTAAAGGAAAATGAAGCCTACCGTACGGCATTGTAGGAATGTATGTTTGCCTGACGTATTTACGCTTTCCTACAGCATAATGTATTTAAGTTTCATTTTCCTATGTTAGTGTGTAAAGGAAAAAGGAACGCATTATACAGAAGGAGTAAGCAGGCACTTCATGAAAATATACATTCCTACAGAACGGTATAATAAGGTTCATTCTACTTTACAAACTGGTATAGGAAAATGAACACAAGGAATATTGTTCTGATGCACTGCATATCCATATGTTGCTGGGAGGCGTGACCGGTCTTAACGAAAGTAATGGTTAGTAAGAATATTGTGGGATACGAGGTACAGTATTGCTCGCCCAGCGACTATATATAGAAATAATTTATTACATAGGTCTATTAACTGATTTGCCGTCCCCGCGGTGTAGGGGTAGTGTGCCTGCCTCTTACCCGCAGTCCCCGAGTTCGATTCCCGGTCAGGACAGGGATTTTTGCCTATACCTGAGGACTGGATCGAGGTTCACTCAGCCTAAGCGAAGACAATTGAGGAGCTTTATGACAGCGAGATGGCGGACACGGTATAGGTAGCGAAGAATAACGGCCGAGAGGATTCGTCGTACTGACCACACGACACCTCGCAATCTGCAGACCTTCGGGTTGAGCACGGTCACTCGGTAGGCCACGTCCCTTCGCGGCTTTTGCACCATGGGCTTTGGCTTGGTTTTGTTAACTGATTTTGATTTAATTTCATTAACAAATCGCAGAGATATAGTTTACCAGATATTTTTATATAAATGTGTCAACGGCGTGATGGATAACTCACATTTTTTTCAATACATTTAATTCAATGTTAAAAACGTTAACATACCTTGCATCAACCACTCTACAATATTGTTTCCTCATGTTTATTACATAAATGCCACCTGTCTTAAGAAAGTGTGGGCAATTTTATAGAATAGTAATGAACTGTAATGAATTTGACTTTGAAGTACCTTTTTCCTAAATATCATTTCACCTAAACGAAAACGAACGCAACGAACGTAGTTATGATAACCTGTATATCCAGATGTGGCTAGGAGGCGTGACCAGTCTTAAGGAAAATAATGATTATGAATGAAATTCTCAGATATGTAGTTGACCTGTACTGGGCGAGCTATTGTTGAGATTTAGTCGATTTTTCGGTAAACACCAAATGTTTACCTAGAGAACTTTTGGATGCCGATAACGTGAAACTTTGATTTCCGAATGACGTTTACTGTCTTGCCTTACTGGGTTTGAACTCAAGATCCTGGTATCCGAGAGCCGACACTCTACCACTGACAAAAATGAACCGTTTTGGTATTTTAAAGGAAAGGATAGAAACTTAGCAGAACAATACATTAAATAAAATCGCCCGGATTATTACCACGAATTTATTATAATGATTAAAATATCGCCAACCTGCGTAGTGTAACGGTAAGCACCAATCACTGCCGTCCTTGGAAGCCCGGGTTCGATTCCCGGTACTGCCAGAAATTTAAGATTAACAGGAGGGCTCACCTCGATTGTGGATGTGCTTAAAATGAGCTACACCACCTCGGGATGAGGACACGAATTTAGTCAGGCTACATGCTCAATTGTTCCCGCGCTAGCCTTTTCCCGAGGGGTGCCGGGTACGATTCTCAACGTGGTAGCGGATGTGAAATTTCATTGGTTAATTTCAATGGCTCCGGGACTGTGTTTGTCAGCCGTCTTCAGCATTAGAATCCGTCATAGATAGACCCCATACTTACAGACGCGCAGGTCGCCTATAAGCCATCAACAAGCGTACTACCAAACCAAACCAAACCCTGAAGGCCTGCAGATTACGAGGCTTCGGCAAGAGGAATCCTCTCGGCTCTTATTCTATGCTATCTAGAACTTGTCCACTATTTTACCATCAGTTATCCTAGATAACAGACCCTGTCGTTGGCTAGAACCATAGGTGTTGAGCGCTAGCTTGCATGAGCTGGTGTACATCGGCCATTGCCTTATAAAGAAAAGCTCACCTTCGGCCGTCTTGCAGGTCTGTGTTCGTCGTCTCAAGGAGTTACGAACATGCTTGAATATGCTCGATGTTGTACGTATTCTTTTAAATTAACTTACAATATTCTACCACGAAATGCTGCTTCACCCTCCCCAGTAGTCGCGTACACCAAGGACTTTGCGTAACCCCACACAAAGAAGTCAAATTTGTTTAGATCTGGTGATTATGTGGCCAAGAATGTACGCATCACTGGAACAATGATTGTGTACACTTTTCTCTTTCCCTGTAAGTAAGGAAGCCAACCCTGAATTTATGTCGTGTATATTTGAAACACTCTGCATATACAACATATACATTTAAGTTGCTATGGACTATTAAAACTGAATGTATCGATCGTCAAACTGACGATGAAAATACTGTGACTACGGAGATATCATTATTATGAAACAAATTTATTATTTGCGACGAACATTCAATATTAACATCAACCACTCGACAACGGAGTTTTTTACCTGAGTAGACGATCGGAGGCATAAAATACGCAAGTCAACAATTTTAGCTTTGTTCATATATACGTATTTCTCGCAGTATGCATATTTGATGAAATCAGGTTGTTCATATTTCTCCTGGAAGCACTCTTCCGTTAAAACTCGTTCGAAAAAGTACTCCAAATTGGATTAAGTTAAAAAATCCTGTCGCAGAGAACTGGAAATACACAAATGATTGAAGGCGCAAGAAGTGGTCTCTGTACCATATGTTAATATCATTATCAGAAGGTACCACAACTGTATCTATCATAAATTTCACAATGTTTTTATGGACGGAAGAAGAACAAAATCGGCAAACTGTACAATGCCTGTGATCTTTGTTGGAATTTGTTTCTTACTGGCATCAATAACATCAGGAACTGTATAGTTGTACAGTTCATCATATCAATTGACTGGCCAGGGGTCAACCAAAAGAAGAACTTTAGTACGTGCCTGTATGTCTGGTCACATTGCTTGCTCCTTAAATCCATGTTGTTCGTATTAGCTTGCAAACGCCTTGAGTTCGGTTAATTTATTATTGTACTGGCGGGAAAATGACTAGTTGGCTTGGATAAAAGGACACAATAATGGTGCAGCAGCGTACCATATAGCACAATCCCTGCATTATGATATGGGTGTGTAGTTGCCAGTATGGATCCAAATTCACAAGATATGAGCTTCCTTTCCTTACAGTGAGGGTTCGTCCAGATTGGAACTCTGTTTCAGATTTTGATTGGTCGGCATTAATTACTTAATCAAGTGACAAGTTTTTCCTCAACGAGAGACCTGGTTTCTCTCACGATCTCATGAGCTCTTTATTCATATCAGCAGCCCATCCAACAAATTGATTGCCAACGTTGTGGGTTTTTTACGACAAATGATCTCATTAATTTATTTAAACATTCTTACCAACGAGTTGGAAGCTTTGAACAGCATTGTGAAGGTCAGCTCTCTTCTTAATTTTCATTGCCCAGAGCAAAATATACCGTCATGTTTTATAGCGTCTTCCTGTCTCGTTGCTATAAAGTAGCCATGCACTTCATGGTTTATCATATCCTGTAGGCTGTTCGGGTCTGATGAATGCCGGTATCGAGCGTGTTTTCGTAGTTTTGTAACACAGTCCTGCTCTTTATTTTCGTTTCTTTGCCAAGACTGTTGTAAGTTTCAGGCGAGGTATCATGTAAACTGCAAATCCAGGACGACACAGACGGGGGGCATGAAAATGTGCATCATTTTTCCTTGATTGTTTTGTCTATATCTTCCTAAGCATCAGCCCATTCGTACCAAAGATCATTCTCCCTTCAATCGTTTGACTTCAATTTTTCAAGCCCCTTGCGCGCTGTAAAAAAAAAGGCGGCAAACCACTATTGTTAATTCCATGCCTGTTATCTCTGACTTCAGATATCGTGAAATTTGTGTGAAGAATTAAAACAATATAACAAAATATTCTGAAATATTTCCTTGGTTATTCGAAAACTCATCGACTATATCGTCGCTGCACCGGCAAAACCTCGTGTTGAAGCTTACCGTACCGAGCTCTAGGAATGTACATTTTCATGACGTATTTAGGCACTCCTACATGATAATATACAGCCCTGCGCGGATATATACAATAATATCCGCATCCGAACTTCCTTCATTAGCACCTGCATCCTCATCCGCGAATAATTATCCGCGGATACTGTAAATATTTAACTACATTACATTATACCCAAAGTATTGAAATGGATAATGACGACTGGCACCAGAACCCCTACAGTCACAGGTTTATGAGGGATTTTCTCTTGCGACAACTAGCGAGGTATTGACCTTTGTTCCTTCCTTCCATTAATTGCGGGCAGAAGCCAATTAGACCTGGGTCAGATTTACGGCTTTATGGTCTCAAGGCTCTTTATTTAGCCTATCACCATTCTTCCTTACCACTGTCAAGGGTCGCCTAAGCACAAGCAAAAATAAGAGTATCACTGACTGAAAATCAGTAACCGTCATTATTTAGAAATTATCAGCAAAATTATCCGCACTATCATACAGTGTGTATCCGCCAAGACACTCACTTCTCAGATAATCCGCTTCGTGCAGGGCTATAAGTATAATGCATTTAAGGTTCATTTTCCTTTACCCGTCAGCATAGGTAAACGGTACGACTCGTTGGCTGAACGGTCAGCGTACTGGCCTTCGGTTCAGAGGGTCCCGGGTTCGATTACCGGCCGGGTCGGGGATTTTAACCTTAATTGGTTAATTCCAATGGCACGGGGGCTGGGTATATGTGTTGTCTTCATCATCATTTCATCCTCATTACGACGCGCAGGTCGCCTACGGGAGTCAAATAGAAAGACCTGCACCTGGCGAGCCGAACCCGTCCTGGGATATCCCGGCACTAAAAGCCATACGACATTTCATTTCATAGGTAAACGAAGACAAGGAAAATTGTTCTGATGGACTGCATATCCGTATGTGGCTAGGAGGCGTGACCATGGATTGGATAATGAATAGGAAGAGCATTGAGGGAGACGAGGTCTTGCGGGTACAGTGACAATATTATCAAGATCACATTACGTCGCTTAAGGAACAATATCGTGTAGGCTACCTGACAACACTCATCCTAGTAATTATTTTCGTCAAGAGCATCCCCACGCCTCTCAGCCACATATGGATATGCAGTCGATGAGAACAATTTTCGTTGTGTTCATTTTCGTATGCTAACGTGTAAAAGTAAATGATCCTTAAATACATTATACTGAAAGAGCGCGTAAGTAAGACATGCAAATGTATATTCCTACAATACGCTACGGTTAGGTTCATTTTCCTTTACACACACGCATAGAAAAATGAGCATAACATTAATTGTTCTGATGAATTGCATATCCGTATGTGACTGTGAGGCGTGACCAGATTTAATGACAATAATGGATAGGAAGTGCATTGCCAGATCCGCGGGATTGTTTTTTTGTTTCTTTACTATTCGCTTTACGTCGCACCGACAAAGATAGGTCTTATGGCGACGATGGGAGAGGAAAGATCTAGGGGTGGGAAGGAAGCGGCCGTAGCCTTAATTAAGGTACAGACAGCCCCAGCATTTGCCTGGTGCGAAAATGGGAAACCACGGAAAACCACTTTCAGGGCTGCCGACAGTGGGGTTCGGACCCTCTATCTCCCGGATGCAAGTTCACAGCTGCGCGTTCCTAACTGCACGGCCAACTCGCCCGGTATTGTTTCTTAAGCGACGATTAATGTATGCTGCGTGACAATATAGGCCTAATACTACATATTGTTCAAAGGGATCTAGCAAACAAACAAAACCAGCTACGTACAAGAAATGAATAACGGCCAGTTCATAGTCTTATAAATATACACATCGTTCAAATTATACCACTTCGCCATTCGTCTTCTGGACGAATTCACTCACACGAAGTACACTTGTTTATTGATCCTGATATTTCTACCTCGTGAAATGATGTAAATACAACAGCAGAAAGAACAAGAGTAACAACGTAAGTGAAGGGGTATCAGTTGCCATATGAAAATGCTTCCCTTTGTTGGTAGGAAGTTGGAAAGCAGTTTTGTTTATTTTGACCGCCACTGTACCCAGCCACGCCGCGTTAACTGTTTAAATGCGACACAGCAATTTCACAGCGAGTTAGACTAAACGAGCCCCTAGTTAATGCCATAATATATGTTTTATTTTGTCGTTACCTATGCAAACACTCTAAGATTAATGGGCTGCTTGCAGTTGGAGCTCTGAACACTACTCAGCAATATTCTCGCTCTGATTGCTAAAGTTGTGTGGCCTACTTCCTTGCAAAGCAGTAAAAACATTTACAATAAGTTTTACAGTCAGTAATTATTCCTGACTATCTGAAGCTTGCAAGCAATGGAAAGTTATGGATTTCTTAAACATGGCCATTTATGTTCCCAGGCTCTGCCAACACACTTCTTCTTTCCTCGCCTTTCTTGCAGTTATCTGGGGTCGATATTAATAGGGATTAGCCCTAGTTTTAGGCCTAATTCCCTTCCTGACGCAGCCTAATGCGGAAGAATATTTTCTCTACTGTGTGTTTCTGCGGTGATTATTATGTATAGATGAAGATATGTATAAAGACGATCACAAACACCCAGCCTCCGAATTAGAGGAATTAACAAAACGTTATTCAAACCCCAGGCCCAGGCGGTAATCGAACCTGAGGCTCTAAGAATCGAAGGCCACTAGGCTGACCATTCAGCTCACAAATTACATATCGCCGTTGCACCTGCAAAAACCACTGAGCGTAATTTTTCAGCTTAGAATATTTGCCGGTAAAATTCTTTCGTTTGAGGTTCAATATTGTGCGAAGAGTGTCAAAGAATTCTCGCTCTTGATGATATATATGTGCTGCGGGTCAGTATTTCTCGCACTGTATTATCACACAGCGGTTTTCGCAGGCGCAACACAAACCTGCATATGGTCGCTGTGGGAGCAATACCGCGTATCGGACAATACACTTCCTGTCCATTAGTGTCCGTAAGACTGGTCACGCTTCCCAGCCACATATGGATATGCAGTCCATCAGGACAATTTTCATTGGGTTCATTTTCTCATGGGCATGTGAAAAGAAAAATTAATCTTACCGTACTTTACTGTAGGAATGCATGTTCGCAAGACGTATCTAGGCACTCATACACTGGAGAATGCAGGACTGTTAGACACTGCATTACAAATCTAAATCTCCGCTTCTGTATGGGCCAGATATTCAGCTCACAAGTGTACATAACATTTATTACATAACAGAAACGCGTACTTTTATCTTCAGAGTTCCATGATGACAGGTAAGACGGCCCATGTGTGGTAGAATTTTCATCCCATTACCGTCTTAGGCTTGGCTCGAAGGAAATCTGTCAGTGGGTGAATATTTTGTGCGTGTACAGGTATCTACTCGAGCGAGTTGGAGCGTAAGCGGGGTTTTCAGTCTTAAAGTCAGTTTTAACCAGTTGTTGCAAAATGTGCACTTCACATGCAGGACATAATGTTGGACTCATACCTCGAGTGTATTTAATATAATTCCTCCAACTACATCGTGCTGGTCCGTGATAGCGGAGGGTCTGCAACTTATTCAGAACATTTAACAGGGAAATAAAGAGATTAAGAAGGATGTACAGATTAGAAAGAAATTTTTGCGTGGGTAAGGAGAGATTGAAGGAACTCACTAGGAAATTGAATTCAGCGAAAATTTAGCTAAGGATAACATGATGGGAAACATAATTTGGAGCCACATGAATTTTAGGGAACACCGAGATCGATAGCTGCAATCGCTTAAGTGCGGCCAGTATCCAGTATTCGGGAGATAGTAGGTTCGAACCCCACTGTCGGCAGCCCTGAAGATGGTTTTCCGTGGTTTCCCATTTTCACACTAGGCAAATGCTGGGACTGTACCTTAATTGAATCCACGGCCGCTTCCTTCCCAGTCCTAGCCCTTTCCTGTCCCATCATCGCCATATGCCCTATCTGTGTCGGTGCGACGTAAAGCCAATAGCAAAAAAAAAAATAGGGAACAATGGAAGAAATGGTAATGATCCACTATAGTATAACAAATAAGTAAAGAGACTAAGAAGGAGGTGCAGGTTGGAAAGAAATAGAAATTTACTCTAGCAAAGAAGTTAGCTAAGGATAACATGTTGGCAAGCATAATTGGGCGGTCATACAAATTTTAGCGAAAAATGGAAGAGTATGTATAGGTACTTTAAGGCAGAAACAGGTTCCAAGAAGCATATTCCTGGAATCATTAATGAACAAGGGGAGTGTGTAAGCGAGGATCTTCAAAAGGCAGAGTATTCAGACAGCAGTATGTAAAGATTGTTGGATATATAGACAAAGAGGAGGCGACTAATAATGGCGAAATATTGACATTTACCTATGATAATAATAATAATAATAATAATAATAATAATAATAATAATTTCGTGTGGCTATTTCTAGCCGAGTGCAGCCCTTGTAAGGCAGACCCTCCGATGAGGGTGGGCGGCATCTGCCATGTGTAGGTAACTGCGTGTTTTTGTGATGGAGGATAGTGTTATGTGTGGTGTGTGAGTTGCAGGGATGTTCGGGACAGCACAAGCACCCAGCCCCCGGGCCACTGGAATTAACCAATGAAGATTAAAATCCCCGACCCGGCCGGGAATCGAACCCGGGACCCTCTGAACCTAAGGCCAGTACGCTGACCATTCAGCCAACGAGTCGGACACCTATGATAATAAAACCATGTAAAAAAGTTACAAACGTTAAAAGGTAGAAAGGCAGCTGAGGTTGATAAGATTTCTGGGAATATATTAAAGGCTCTGGGTTGGGATATAGTGCCATATCTAAATACTTATTTGATTACTGTTTGCATGACGGAGCTATACCAAATAAATGGAGAGTTTTAATAGTAACCCCAGTATGCAAATGAGAAGGTGACAAACATACGTAAATCGGAAAATTACAGGCCAGTCAGATTGACATGTGTAGTTTGTAAACTCTGGGAAAGCATTCCTTCTGATTATGTTATACACGTTTGTGGAATTACTAACTGGTTTGATAAACGGAATTTTGGGTTTAGAAAAGGTAATTCCAGTGAAGGTCAACTTGCAGGATTCTAGGAAGGTATAGCAGATATTTTAGATTCAGGCGGTCAAATGGTCTGTATCACTATTGACCTTTCCAGGCCTCTTGATAGGGTAGATCATGGGAGATTACTGGCTAAAAAGAGGGCAAGTGGACAAGACAAAATAGTGGTTGAATGGGTGGCTAAATTTCGGGAAATAGTAGGTTCGAACCCCACTGTCGGCAGCCCTGAAGATGGTTTTCCGTGGTTTCTCATTTTAACACCAGGCAAATGCTGGGGCTATACCTTAATTAAGGCCACGGCCGCTTCCTTCCCGCTCCTAGTCCTTCACTCTCTCATCGTCGCCATAAGACCTATTTGTGTCGGTGCGACGTAAAGGAACTATAAAAAAAATTCTACAAAAGAGAAATCAGAGAATTAGAGCAGGTGATGCGTTATCCGATCCTGTAATGATTACGAGGGGGTACCGCAGGGCAGTAAAATTGGACCTTAAAGTTTTCTTATGTACCAGGTGGCTCCCGAACGCCGTACTTCCTACTTATAAATGTTCCGCATGCACAAATGATGAATGGGATGTCTACCAACTCATTTTCACAGGGGCGCTACAGCCAGCGGGCAGGTTTCGTCAGAATATGAAGAGATAAGGATCGGACTGTCGTTCGCAGCATGTTACTCAGCGCTACTGGTCTAACGCACCCCTTGCATTAGTAAACTTCGTTTTCCACCACACAGTTCTAGGTTGGTGTACGGTACAGGCGCACTATATTTGCTGTCTGCATTTTGGCAATGGCTAGTGTGATCAGCAGCGACGAATACACAGACATTATTTTAATCTAGACAACCTGGTCGGAATGCAGCCGAAGCTCCAAACAGACGTATGCACTAAGTAACATGCTGCGAGCGACAGTCCAAATCTTATCTCTTCATATTCGGACGTAACCTGCCCGCTGGCACTAGTGCCCTTGTGAAAAGCGGTATTAGTTTTTTTTCATGCAAGCAACTCTTTTATCGGGTGAAATGTCTACGTGTATAAATTAATATGTTATTAAATTTCCTCTTCGGCATCTTTGGCGTGTTGACAAACAGTAGCGGCGATTAGGGGGTGGTGCGAGGAGGGACAGTTGCCCCCACCCCACTTTGTGGTATAAACATTACATTTTTATTCCACTTAATCTAGCTTGAACTAGGAATTATTTTAAAAAATCTATTTGTACAAGCCTTGTTGTCTTATCTGCTAACTCCTTCCTTTATTTTCTTTAATTATTAACATAATTATTGGCGGAAATACTTACGAAATGCCATTCGACGCGGCTAACCAATTTGTATAGAGCTACGGCAAGTAGTGGAGACTTTGCAAGTCCAGTGAGGAAGGGTAGGAATGTAGTAGGGTAGTAGGGGTGCATTAGACCGGTAGCACTGAGTAACATGCTGCGAGCGACAGTCCAATTCTTATATCTTCATATTTGAACGTAACCTGCCCACTGGCAGTAGTTTCCCTGTGAAAAGCGGTTGGTAGATATCCCGTTCAGCATTTGTGCATGCGTGACATTTATAAGTAGAAAGTACTGCGTTCGGGAGCCACCTGGTATATAAATGATATGAGCAAAGATTTGGAATCACGGATAAGAATATCTGCGGATATGTTATATTGTACAGAACAGTAAATGAGTTGCAGGATTGTGAGCGACTGCACTGGGACTTAAACAATGTAGTGAGATAGAGAGCAGACGATGGTATGAATGTAATTGGGATGAAAAGTCGAGTTATAAATTTCACCTAGAAGAAAAGTATTCTCAGTTTTAATTATTGTGTTGATGTTGTGATAGGACCTCATGGGGAACAATATAAGCATAGTACCTAGGTGTTAATATAAGGAATGTTCTTCATTGGGGTAATCATATTAACGGAGTAGTTAACAAAGAAAGGTAGGAGAGTATTTAGGGGTTGTAGTAAGGATGTAAAGGAGAGGGCGTATAAGTCTCTGATAAGACCGCAATAATACCCATTGTATGGGACCCCCATCAGTACTACTTGTTACGAGAACTGGAAAAAATTCAAAGGAGAACACAATTTGTTCTGGGAGTAGTGTTACGAAAATATTGCAAACTTCCGGCTGGCAAGACTTGGGAGTAAGGAGACTATGTGGTATTTC